>NW_028126340.1:600000-908655 GCF_965194825.1 Balaenoptera physalus | reverse complement strand
AAGGAAAAGGCGGATTGGGAGGCCAAAAATACTACAGCACCCGGTTTTCCCAGGTGGTCTCCCATCCAGGTACTAAAGAGACCCGACCCTGCTTAGCTTCAGGGATCAGACGACATGTGGTGCGTTTAGGGTGGTATGGCTGCAGAAGGCAACGGGCGCCACGGGGTGCCTCTTGAGCCTCAGCTTAGCTGGTGCTGGCGAATTACCGCCAGTCTGGTGACCAGCCCTCGGCAGCACGGCCCTGCCTCCCACCCAGGCAGGCGACAGCAGGCCTCGGGGTCCAGGGGGTGGTGGATTCTTGGGCGACCTCGCCACTCCGTGCAGGCGGCAACATCCAGGCTTGTAGGTGTTTGACGCTCTGCCCCAGATCCCACTTGACGCTCACAAGGTCTGGGACTCAGAGGCTTAAGGGCCAGTGGCCTGCTGTCCCTTGGGCATTTCCCACCGTGTCCACCCACGCAGTGCTTGGCGCAGCCCAGCCATGGCCGCGCCAGCCCTCCTGCCCGACGGCGGTTGGCCCAAAGCCACTGGGAGCCACCATTGGGCCGGCACGGCCCCTTAGCCCCAGCAAAGCCACCCTTGTACCCACGCCACCCAAAAACCACAGTTCTCGGCTTTGGAGGTCAGGCGACCTGGAGAACCGGTCATGGCCCACGACCCCACTCCTGCCTCCAGCTGTGGCGAAACAGCAGAGGGTGGGCTTTTTCCGCAGGTAGCAGTATAGAGACACGCGGGCAGATAGGTGGCTGGTGCGTGCATGTGCGCTGGTGGGGGCGGCCAGGTGTAGGTCGAAGGCCTCGTGGGCCTATCGGCTGTCAGCCGGGCCTACGGTGCAGTCTGGGTGTAGGCCAGCCACCCCGGGAGCGGCTGGTTTATGGTTATCTACCAGGGCCGCCTTCTGGCCGCATGTCCAACCAGACCGGCGGGGTGCGCCCCCTCCATAGCACGCTGTGTTGGGAGGGGCCTGAGGAGGTGAGGCCTGCAGCGGTGCCAGGCGGAGGTGATGGCGGCCTCGGCCGTGGGCGACTAAAGGAGAATTTATAGTGGGAGGCAAAAATGCATACAGAACCCGGTATTCCAATGTGGTCTCCCATCCAAGTACTAACCAGGCCCGACCCTGCTTAGCTTCCAGGATCAGACGAGATGGGGCGCGTTCAGGGTGGTATGGCCGTAGAAGGCAGCGGGAGCCACGGGGCACCTCTTGAGGCTCAGCTTCGCTGGTGCTGCCGACATACCGCCAGCCCGGCAGCCAACCATCTCCAGCACGGCCCTGCCGTCTGCCAAGGCAGGCGACAGGAGGCCTCGGGGACCCTGGGTTGGCGGACACGTGGGTGACCTCGCAGCTCAGGTCAGGCGGGACCCTCCAGGCCCGTAGGCGCTTGGCCCTCCACCCCAGATCCCTCTTGACGCTCACAAGGACGTGGCCTTGGAGGCTTAAGGGCACGTGGCCCGCGGTTCCTTGGGCATTCACCACTCTGTCTGCCCACACAGCTCTAGGCAAAGGCCAGCCGCTGCCTGGCCGGCCCTACTGCCTGACGGCAGTTGGCCTGAAGCCACTGGGAGACACCATTGAGTCGGCACGACCCCTGAGAGCCAGCAAGGCCACCCTTGCCCCCACGCCAACTGCCGAACAAAGTTCCCTGTGCCTGGTGACCGGCTGGGCCAGAGGACCGGTCCCGGCCCAAGAACCCACTCCCGCCCACGGCCGTGGCGAAACGGCGGAGGGTGGGCTTTTTCCGGAGAGAGCTGTGGAGAGACACACAGGCAGACAGGTGGCGGCAGCGCAGATGGGCGCTGGTGCTGTCGGCCAGGTGCAGGTCGAAGGCCTTGCGGGCCTCCCGATCATCAGCCGGGCCTGCGGCAGAGTCTGGGTCAGAGCCAGCCACCCCGGGAGCGGCTGGGGTGCGGCTGCCTCCCAGGGCCGCCTTCTGGCGGCATGTCCAGCAGGACCGGCGGGAAGCGCCCCCTCCGGCACACGCTGTGTTGGGAGAGGCTTGAGGAGATGAGGCCTGCAGCAGTGCCCGGATGGGGCAGAGGAATCCTCGGGCACCGGCGACTAAAGGAAAAGGCGGATTGGGAGGTCAAAAATACTACAGCACCCGGTTTTCCCAGGTGGTCTCCCATCCAGGTACTAAAGAGACCCGACCCTGCTTAGCTTCAGGGATCAGACGACATGTGGTGCGTTTAGGGTGGTATGGCTGCAGAAGGCAACGGGCGCCACGGGGTGCCTCTTGAGCCTCAGCTTAGCTGGTGCTGGCGAATTACCGCCAGTCTGGTGACCAGCCCTCGGCAGCACGGCCCTGCCGCCCACCCAGGCAGGCGACAGCAGGCCTCGGGGTCCAGGGGGTGGTGGATTCTTGGGCGACCTCGCAACTCCGTGCAGGCGGCAACATCCAGGCTTGTAGGTGTTTGACGCTCTGCCCCAGATCCCACTTGACGCTCACAAGGTCTGGGACTCAGAGGCTTAAGGGCCAGTGGCCTGCTGTCCCTTGGGCATTTCCCACCGTGTCCACCCACGCAGTGCTTGGCGCAGCCCAGCCATGGCCGCGCCAGCCCTCCTGCCCGACGGCGGTTGGCCCAAAGCCACTGGGAGCCACCATTGGGCCGGCACGGCCCCTTAGCCCCAGCAAAGCCACCCTTGTACCCACGCCACCCAAAAACCACAGTTCTCGGCTTTGGAGGTCAGGCGACCTGGAGAACCGGTCATGGCCCACGACCCCACTCCTGCCTCCAGCTGTGGCGAAACAGCAGAGGGTGGGCTTTTTCCGCAGGTAGCAGTATAGAGACACGCGGGCAGATCGGTGGCTGGTGCGTGCATGTGCGCTGGTGGGGGCGGCCAGGTGTAGGTCGAAGGCCTCGTGGGCCTATCGGCTGTCAGCCGGGCCTACGGTGCAGTCTGGGTGTAGGCCAGCCACCCCGGGAGCGGCTGGTTTATGGTTATCTACCAGGGCCGCCTTCTGGCCGCATGTCCAACCAGACCGGCGGGGTGCGCCCCCTCCAGAGCACGCTGTGTTGGGAGGGGCCTGAGGAGGTGAGGCCTGCAGCGGTGCCAGGCGGAGGTGATGGCGGCCTCGGCCGTGGGCGACTAAAGGAGAATTTATAGTGGGAGGCAAAAATGCATACAGAACCCGGTATTCCAATGTGGTCTCCCATCCAAGTCCTAACCAGGCCCGACCCTGCTTAGCTTCCAGGATCAGATGAGATGGGCCGCGTTCAGGGTGGTATGGCCGTAGAAGGCAGCGGGAGCCACGGGGCACCTCTTGAGGCTCAGCTTCGCTGGTGCTGCCGACATACCGCCAGCCCGGCAGCCAACCATCTCCAGCACGGCCCTGCCGTCTGCCAAGGCAGGCGACAGGAGGCCTCGGGGACCCTGGGTTGGCGGACACGTGGGTGACCTCGCAGCTCAGGTCAGGCGGGACCCTCCAGGCCCGTAGGCGCTTGGCCCTCCACCCCAGATCCTTCTTGACGCTCACAAGGATGTGGCCTTGGAGGCTTAAGGGCACGTGGCCCGCGGTTCCTTGGGCATTCACCACTCTGTCTGCCCACACAGCTCTAGGCAAAGGCCAGCCGCCGCCTGGCCGGCCCTACTGCCTGACGGCAGTTGGCCCGAAGCCACTGGGAGACACCATTGAGTCGGCACGACCCCTTAGACCCAGCAAGGCCACCCTTGCCCCCACGCCAACTGCCGAAGAAAGTTCCCTGTGCCTGGTGACCGGCTGGGCCAGAGGACCGGTCCCGGCCCAAGAACCCACTCCCGCCCACGACCGTGGCGAAACGGCGGAGGGTGGGCTTTTTCCGGAGGGAGCTGTGGAGAGACACACAGGCAGACAGGTGGCGGCAGCGCGGATGGGCGCTGGTGCTGTCGGCCAGGTGCAGGTCGAAGGCCTTGCGGGCCTCCCGATCATCAGCCGGGCCTGCGGCAGAGTCTGGGTCAGAGCCAGCCACCCCGGGAGCGGCTGGGGTGCGGCTGCCTCCCAGGGCCGCCTTCTGGCGGCATGTCCAGCAGGACCGGCGGGAAGCGCCCCCTCCGGCGCACGCTGTGTTGGGAGAGGCTTGAGGAGATGAGGCCTGCAGCAGTGCCCGGAAGGGGCAGAGGAATCCTCGGGCACCGGCGACTAAAGGAAAAGGCGGATTGGGAGGCCAAAAATACTACAGCACCTGGTTTTCCCAGGTGGTCTCCCATCCAGGTACTAAACAGACCCGACCCTGCTTAGCTTCAGGGATCAGACGAGATGGGGTGCGTTTAGGGTGGTATGGCTGCAGAAGGCAATGGGCGCCACGGGGTGCCTCTTGAGCCTCAGCTTAGCTGGTGCTGGCGAATTACCGCCAGTCTGGTGACCAGCCCTCGGCAGCACGGCCCTGCCGCCCACCCAGGCAGGCGACAGCAGGCCTCGGGGTCCAGGGGGTGGTGGATTCTTGGGCGACCTCGCAACTCCGTTCAGGTGGCAACATACAGGCTTGTAGGTGTTTGACGCTCTGCCCCAGATCCCACTTGACGCTCACAAGGTCTGGGACTCAGAGGCTTAAGGGCCAGTGGCCTGCTGTCCCTTGGGCATTTCCCACCGTGTCCACCCACGCAGTGCTTGGCGCAGCCCAGCCATGGCCGCACCGGCCCTCCTGCCCGACGGCGGTTGGCCCAAAGCCACTGGGAGCCACCATTGGGCCGGCACGGCCCCTTAGCCCCAGCAAAGCCACCCTTGTACCCACGCCACCCAAAAAGCACAGTTCTCGGCTTTGGAGGTCAGGCGACCTGGAGAACCGGTCATGGCCCACGACCCCACTCCTGCCTCCAGCTGTGGCGAAACAGCAGAGGGTGGGCTTTTTCCGGAGGTAGCTGTATAGAGACACACGGGCAGATAGGTGGCTGGGGCGTGCATGTGCGCTGGTGGGGGCGGCCAGGTGTAGGTCGAAGGCCTCGTGGGCCTATCGGCCGTCAGCCGGGCCTACGGTGCAGTCTGGGTGTAGGCCAGCCACCCCGGGAGCGGCTGGTTTATGGTTATCTACCAGGGCCGCCTTCTGGCCGCATGTCCAACCAGACCGGCGGGGTGCGCCCCCTCCAGAGCATGCTGTGTTGGGAGGGGCCTGAGGAGGTGAGGCCTGCAGCGGTGCCAGGCGGAGGTGATGGCGGCCTCGGCCGTGGGCGACTAAAGGAGAATTTATAGTGGGAGGCAAAAATGCATACAGAACCCGGTATTCCAATGTGGTCTCCCATCCAAGTACTAACCAGGCCCGACCCTGCTTAGCTTCCAGGATCAGACGAGATGGGGCGCGTTCAGGGTGGTATGGCCGTAGAAGGCAGTGGGAGCCACGGGGCAAGTCTTGAGGCTCAGCTTCGCTGGTGCTGCCGACATACCGCCAGCCCGGCAGCCAACCATCTCCAGCACGGCCCTGCCGTCTGCCAAGGCAGGCGACAGGAGGCCTCGGGGACCCTGGGTTGGCGGACACGTGGGTGACCTCGCAGCTCAGGTCAGGCGGGACCCTCCAGGCCCGTAGGCGCTTGGCCCTCCACCCCAGATCCCTCTTGACGCTCACAAGGACGTGGCCTTGGAGGCTTAAGGGCACGTGGCCCGCGGTTCCTTGGGCATTCACCACTCTGTCTGCCCACACAGCTCTAGGCAAAGGCCAGCCGCCACCTGGCCGGCCCTACTGCCTGACGGCAGTTGGCCCGAAGCCACTGGGAGACACCATTGGGTCGGCACGACCCCTTAGACCCAGCAAGGCCACCCTTGCCCCCACGCCAACTGCCGAACAAAGTTGCCTTTGCCTGGTGACCGGCTGGGCCAGAGGACCGGTCCCGGCCCAAGAACCCACTCCCGCCCACGGCCGTGGCGAAACGGCGGAGGGTGGGCTTTTTCCGGAGGGAGCTGTGGAGAGACACACAGGCAGACAGGTGGCGGCAGCGCGGATGGGCGCTGGTGCTGTCGGCCAGGTGCAGGTCGAAGGCCTTGCGGGCCTCCCGATCATCAGCCGGGCCTGCGGCAGAGTCTGGGTCAGAGCCAGCCACCCCGGGAGCGGCTGGGGTGCGGCTGCCTCCCAGGGCCGCCTTCTGGCGGCATGTCCAGCAGGACCGGCGGGAAGCGCCCCATCCGGCGCACGCTGTGTTGGGAGAGGCTTGAGGAGATGAGGCCTGCAGCAGTGCCCGGATGGGGCAGAGGAATCCTCGGGCACCGGCGACTAAAGGAAAAGGCGGATTGGGAGGCCAAAAATACTACAGCACCCGGTTTTCCCAGGTGGTCTCCCATCCAGGTACTAAACAGACCCGACCCAGCTTAACTTCAGGGATCAGACGAGATGGGGTGCGTTTAGGGTGGTATGGCTGCAGAAGGCAACGGGCGCCACGGGGTGCCTCTTGAGCCTCAGCTTAGCTGGTGCTGGCGAATTACCGCCAGTCTGGTGACCAGCCCTCCGCAGCACGGCCCTGCCGCCCACCCAGGCAGGCGACAGCAGGCCTCGGGGTCCAGGGGGTGGTGGATTCTTGGGCGACCTCGCAACTGCGTGCAGGCGGCAACATCCAGGCTTGTAGGTGTTTGACGCTCTGCCCCAGATCCCACTTGACGCTCACAAGGTCTGGGACTCAGAGGCTTAAGGGCCAGTGGCCTGCTGTCCCTTGGGCATTTCCCACCGTGTCCACCCACGCAGTGCTTGGCGCAGCCCAGCCATGGCCGCGCCGGCCGTCCTGCCCGACGGCGGTTGGCCCAAAGCCACTGGGAGCCACCATTGGGCCGGCACGGCCCCTTAGCCCCAGCAAAGCCACCCTTGTACCCACGCCACCCAAAAAGCACAGTTCTCGGCTTTGGAGGTCAGGCGACCTGGAGAACCGGTCATGGCCCACGACCCCACTCCTGCCTCCAGCTGTGGCGAAACAGCAGAGGGTGGGCTTTTTCCGGAGGTAGCTGTATAGAGACACACGGGCAGATAGGTGGCTGGGGCGTGCATGTGCGCTGGTGGGGGCGGCCAGGTGTAGGTCGAAGGCCTCGTGGGCCTATCGGCCGTCAGCCGGGCC
The DNA here is from genome assembly GCF_965194825.1 of Balaenoptera physalus. Classification (NCBI taxonomy): domain Eukaryota; kingdom Metazoa; phylum Chordata; class Mammalia; order Artiodactyla; family Balaenopteridae; genus Balaenoptera; species Balaenoptera physalus. The sequence goes on along the minus strand of NW_028126340.1, from coordinate 901,652 downwards.
TACGGTGCAGTCTGGGTGTAGGCCAGCCACCCCGGGAGCGGCTGGTTTATGGTTATCTACCAGGGCCGCCTTCTGGCCGCATGTCCAACCAGACCGGCGGTGTGCGCCCCCTCCAGAGCACGCTGTGTTGGGAGGGGCCTGAGGAGGTGAGGCCTGCAGCGGTGCCAGGCAGAGGTGATGGCGGCCTCGGCCGTGGGCGACTAAAGGAGAATTTATAGTGGGAGGCAAAAATGCATACAGAACCCGGTATTCCAATGTGGTCTCCCATCCAAGTACTAACCAGGCCCGACCCTGCTTAGCTTCCAGGATCAGACGAGATGGGGCGCGTTCAGGGTGGTATGGCCGTAGAAGGCAGCGGGAGCCACGGGGCACCTCTTGAGGCTCAGCTTCGCTGGTGCTGCCGACATACCGCCAGCCCAGCAGCCAACCATCTCCAGCACGGCCCTGCCGTCTGCCAAGGCAGGCGACAGGAGGCCTCGGGGACCCTGGGTTGGCGGACACGTGGGTGACCTCGCAGCTCAGGTCAGGCGGGACCCTCCAGGCCCGTAGGCGCTTGGCCCTCCACCCCAGATCCCTCTTGACGCTCACAAGGACGTGGCCTTGGAGGCTTAAGGGCACGTGGCCCGCGGTTCCTTGGGCATTCACCACTCTGTCTGCCCACACAGCTCTAGGCAAAGGCCAGCCGCTGCCTGGCCGGCCCTACTGCCTGACGGCAGTTGGCCTGAAGCCACTGGGAGACACCATTGAGTCGGCACGACCCCTGAGAGCCAGCAAGGCCACCCTTGCCCCCACGCCAACTGCCGAAGAAAGTTCCCTGTGCCTGGTGACCGGCTGGGCCAGAGGACCGGTCCCGGCCCAAGAACCCACTCCCGCCCACGACCGTGGCGAAACGGCGGAGGGTGGGCTTTTTCCGGAGGGAGCTGTGGAGAGACACACAGGCAGACAGGTGGCGGCAGCGCGGATGGGCGCTGGTGCTGTCGGCCAGGTGCAGGTCGAAGGCCTTGCGGGCCTCCCGATCATCAGCCGGGCCTGCGGCAGAGTCTGGGTCAGAGCCAGCCACCCCGGGAGCGGCTGGGGTGCGGCTGCCTCCCAGGGCCGCCTTCTGGCGGCATGTCCAGCAGGACCGGCGGGAAGCGCCCCCTCCGGCGCACGCTGTGTTGGGAGAGGCTTGAGGAGATGAGGCCTGCAGCAGTGCCCGGAAGGGGCAGAGGAATCCTCGGGCACCGGCGACTAAAGGAAAAGGCGGATTGGGAGGCCAAAAATACTACAGCACCTGGTTTTCCCAGGTGGTCTCCCATCCAGGTACTAAACAGACCCGACCCTGCTTAGCTTCAGGGATCAGACGAGATGGGGTGCGTTTAGGGTGGTATGGCTGCAGAAGGCAACGGGCGCCACGGGGTGCCTCTTGAGCCTCAGCTTAGCTGGTGCTGGCGAATTACCGCCAGTCTGGTGACCAGCCCTCGGCAGCACGGCCCTGCCGCCCACCCAGGCAGGCGACAGCAGGCCTCGGGGTCCAGGGGGTGGTGGATTCTTGGGCGACCTCGCAACTCCGTGCAGGCGGCAACATCCAGGCTTGTAGGTGTTTGACGCTCTGCCCCAGATCCCACTTGACGCTCACAAGGTCTGGGACTCAGAGGCTTAAGGGCCAGTGGCCTGCTGTCCCTTGGGCATTTCCCACGGTGTCCACCCACGCAGTGCTTGGCGCAGCACAGCCATGGCCGCGCCGGCCCTCCTGCCCGACGGCGGTTGGCCCAAAGCCACTGGGAGCCACCATTGGGCCGGCACGGCCCCTTAGCCCCAGCAAAGCCACCCTTGTACCCACGCCACCCAAAAAGCACAGTTCTCGGCTTTGGAGGTCAGGCGACCTGGAGAACCGGTCATGGCCCACGACCCCACTCCTGCCTCCAGCTGTGGCGAAACAGCAGAGGGTGGGCTTTTTCCGGAGGTAGCTGTATAGAGACACACGGGCAGATAGGTGGCTGGGGCGTGCATGTGCGCTGGTGGGGGCGGCCAGGTGTAGGTCGAAGGCCTCGTGGGCCTATCGGCCGTCAGCCGGGCCTACGGTGCAGTCTGGGTGTAGGCCAGCCACCCCGGGAGCGGCTGGTTTATGGTTATCTACCAGGGCCGCCTTCTGGCCGCATGTCCAACCAGACCGGCGGGGTGCGCCCCCTCCAGAGCACGCTGTGTTGGGAGGGGCCTGAGGAGGTGAGGCCTGCAGCGGTGCCAGGCGGAGGTGATGGCGGCCTCGGCCGTGGGCGACTAAAGGAGAATTTATAGTGGGAGGCAAAAATGCATACAGAACCCGGTATTCCAATGTGGTCTCCCATCCAAGTACTAACCAGGCCCGACCCTGCTTAGCTTCCAGGATCAGACGAGATGGGGCGCGTTCAGGGTGGTATGGCCGTAGAAGGCAGGGGGAGCCACGGGGCAGCTCTTGATGCTCAGCTTCGCTGGTGCTGTCGACATACCGCCAGCCCGGCAGCCAACCATCTCCAGCACGGCCCTGCCGTCTGCCAAGGCAGGCGACAGGAGGCCTCGGGGACCCTGGGTTGGCGGACACGTGGGTGACCTCGCAGCTCAGGTCAGGCGGGACCCTCCAGGCCCGTAGGCGCTTGGCCCTCCACCCCAGATCCCTCTTGACGCTCACAAGGACGTGGCCTTGGAGGCTTAAGGGCACGTGGCCCGCGGTTCCTTGGGCATTCACCACTCTGTCTGCCCACACAGCTCTAGGCAACGGCCAGCCGCCGCCTGGCCGGCCCTACTGCCTGACGGCAGTTGGCCCGAAGCCACTGGGAGACACCATTGGGTCGGCACGACCCCTTAGACCCAACAAGGCCACCCTTGCCCCCACGCCAACTGCCGAACAAAGTTGCCTTTGCCTGGTGACCGGCTGGGCCAGAGGACCGGTCCCGGCCCAAGAACCCACTCCCGCCCACGGCCGTGGCGAAACGGCGGAGGGTGGGCTTTTTCCGGAGGGAGCTGTGGAGAGACACACAGGCAGACAGGTGGCGGCAGCGCGGATGGGCGCTGGTGCTGTCGGCCAGGTGCAGGTCGAAGGCCTTGCGGGCCTCCCGATCATCAGCCGGGCCTGCGGCAGAGTCTGGGTCAGAGCCAGCCACCCCGGGAGCGGCTGGGGTGCGGCTGCCTCCCAGGGCCGCCTTCCGGCGGCATGTCCAGCAGGACCGGCGGGAAGCGCCCCCTCCGGCGCACGCTGTGTTGGGAGAGGCTTGAGGAGATGAGGCCTGCAGCAGTGCCCGGATGGGGCAGAGGAATCCTCGGGCACCGGCGACTAAAGGAAAAGGCGGATTGGGAGGCCAAAAATACTACAGCACCCGGTTTTCCCAGGTGGTCTCCCATCCAGGTACTAAACAGACCCGACCCTGCTTAGCTTCAGGGATCAGACGAGATGGGGTGCGTTTAGGGTGGTATGGCTGCAGAAGGCAATGGGCGCCACGGGGTGCCTCTTGAGCCTCAGCTTAGCTGGTGCTGGCGAATTACCGCCAGTCTGGTGACCAGCCCTCGGCAGCACGGCCCTGCCGCCCACCCAGGCAGGCGACAGCAGGCCTCGGGGTCCAGGGGGTGGTGGATTCTTGGGCGACCTCGCAACTCCGTGCAGGCGGCAACATCCAGGCTTGTAGGTGTTTGACGCTCTGCCCCAGATCCCACTTGACGCTCACAAGGTCTGGGACTCAGAGGCTTAAGGGCCAGTGGCCTGCTGTCCCTTGGGCATTTCCCACCGTGTCCACCCACGCAGTGCTTGGCGCAGCCCAGCCATGGCCGCGCCGGCCCTCCTGCCCGACGGCGGTTGGCCCAAAGCCACTGGGAGCCACCATTGGGCCGGCACGGCCTCTTAGCCCCAGCAAAGCCACCCTTGTACCCACGCCACCCAAAAAGCACAGTTCTCGGCTTTGGAGGTCAGGCGACCTGGAGAACCGGTCATGGCCCACGACCCCACTCCTGCCTCCAGCTGTGGCGAAACAGCAGAGGGTGGGCTTTTTCCGGAGGTAGCTGTATAGAGACACACGGGCAGATAGGTGGCTGGGGCGTGCATGTGCGCTGGTGGGGGCGGCCAGGTGTAGGTCGAAGGCCTCGTGGGCCTATCGGCCGTCAGCCGGGCCTACGGTGCAGTCTGGGTGTAGGCCAGCCACCCCGGGAGCGGCTGGTTTATCGTTATCTACCAGGGCCGCCTTCTGGCCGCATGTCCAACCAGACCGGCGGTGTGCGCCCCCTCCAGAGCACGCTGTGTTGGGAGGGGCCTGAGGAGGTGAGGCCTGCAGCGGTGCCAGGTGGAGGTGATGGCGGCCTCGGCCGTGGGCGACTAAAGGAGAATTTATAGTGGGAGGCAAAAATGCATACAGAACCCGGTATTCCAATGTGGTCTCCCATCCAAGTACTAACCAGACCCGACCCTGCTTAGCTTCCAGGATCAGACGAGATGGGGCGCGTTCAGGGTGGTATGGCCGTAGAAGGCAGCGGGAGCCACGGGGCACCTCTTGAGGCTCAGCTTCGCTGGTGCTGCCGACATACCGCCAGCCCGGCAGCCAACCATCTCCAGCACGGCCCTGCCGTCTGCCAAGGCAGGCGACAGGAGGCCTCGGGGACCCTGGGTTGGCGGACACATGGGTGACCTCGCAGCTCAGGTCAGGCGGGACCCTCCAGGCCCGTAGGCGCTTGGCCCTCCACCCCAGATCCCTCTTGACGCTCACAAGGACGTGGCCTTGGAGGCTTAAGGGCATGTGGCCCGCGGTTCCATGGGAATTCACCACTCTGTCTTCCCACACAGCTCTAGGCAAAGGCCAGCCGCTGCCTGGCCGGCCCTACTGCCTGACGGCAGTTGGCCCGAAGCCACTGGGAGACACCACTGAGTCGGCACGACCCCTTAGACCCAGCAAGGCCACCCTTGCCCCCACGCCAACTGCCGAACAAAGTTCCCTGTGCCTGGTGACCGGCTGGGCCAGAGGACCGGTCCCGGCCCAAGAACCCACTCCCGCCCACGGCCGTGGCGAAACGGCGGAGGGTGGGCTTTTTCCGGAGGGAGCTGTGGAGAGACACACAGGCAGACAGGTGGCGGCAGCGCGGATGGGCGCTGGTGCTGTCGGCCAGGTGCAGGTCGAAGGCCTTGCGGGCCTCCCGATCATCAGCCGGGCCTGCGGCAGAGTCTGGGTCAGAGCCAGCCACCCCGGGAGCGGCTGGGGTGCGGCTGCCTCCCAGGGCCGCCTTCCGGCGGCATGTCCAGCAGGACCGGCGGGAAGCGCCCCCTCCGGCGCACGCTGTGTTGGGAGAGGCTTGAGGAGATGAGGCCTGCAGCAGTGCCCGGATGGGGCAGAGGAATCCTCGGGCACCGGCGACTAAAGGAAAAGGCGGATTGGGAGGCCAAAAATACTACAGCACCCGGTTTTCCCAGGTGGTCTCCCATCCAGGTACTAAACAGACCCGACCCTGCTTAGCTTCAGGGATCAGACGAGATGGGGTGCGTTTAGGGTGGTATGGCTGCAGAAGGCAATGGGCGCCACGGGGTGCCTCTTGAGCCTCAGCTTAGCTGGTGCTGGCGAATTACCGCCAGTCTGGTGACCAGCCCTCGGCAGCACGGCCCTGCCGCCCACCCAGGCAGGCGACAGCAGGCCTCGGGGTCCAGGGGGTGGTGGATTCTTGGGCGACCTCGCAACTCCGTGCAGGCGGCAACATCCAGGCTTGTAGGTGTTTGACGCTCTGCCCCAGATCCCACTTGACGCTCACAAGGTCTGGGACTCAGAGGCTTAAGGGCCAGTGGCCTGCTGTCCCTTGGGCATTTCCCACCGTGTCCACCCACGCAGTGCTTGGCGCAGCCCAGCCATGGCCGCGCCGGCCCTCCTGCCCGACGGCGGTTGGCCCAAAGCCACTGGGAGCCACCATTGGGCCGGCACGGCCTCTTAGCCCCAGCAAAGCCACCCTTGTACCCACGCCACCCAAAAAGCACAGTTCTCGGCTTTGGAGGTCAGGCGACCTGGAGAACCGGTCATGGCCCACGACCCCACTCCTGCCTCCAGCTGTGGCGAAACAGCAGAGGGTGGGCTTTTTCCGGAGGTAGCTGTATAGAGACACACGGGCAGATAGGTGGCTGGGGCGTGCATGTGCGCTGGTGGGGGCGGCCAGGTGTAAGTCGAAGGCCTCGTGGGCCTATCGGCCGTCAGCCGGGCCTACGGTGCAGTCTGGGTGTAGGCCAGCCACCCCGGGAGCGGCTGGTTTATGGTTATCTACCAGGGCCGCCTTCTGGCCGCATGTCCAACCAGACCGGCGGTGTGCGCCCCCTCCAGAGCACGCTGTGTTGGGAGGGGCCTGAGGAGGTGAGGCCTGCAGCGGTGCCAGGTGGAGGTGATGGCGGCCTCGGCCGTGGGCGACTAAAGGAGAATTTATAGTGGGAGGCAAAAATGCATACAGAACCCGGTATTCCAATGTGGTCTCCCATCCAAGTACTAACCAGACCCGACCCTGCTTAGCTTCCAGGATCAGACGAGATGGGGCGCGTTCAGGGTGGTATGGCCGTAGAAGGCAGCGGGAGCCACGGGGCACCTCTTGAGGCTCAGCTTCGCTGGTGCTGCCGACATACCGCCAGCCCGGCAGCCAACCATCTCCAGCACGGCCCTGCCGTCTGCCAAGGCAGGCGACAGGAGGCCTCGGGGACCCTGGGTTGGCGGACACGTGGGTGACCTCGCAGCTCAGGTCAGGCGGGACCCTCCAGGCCCGTAGGCGCTTGGCCCTCCACCCCAGATCCCTCTTGACGCTCACAAGGACGTGGCCTTGGAGGCTTAAGGGCATGTGGCCCGCGGTTCCATGGGAATTCACCACTCTGTCTTCCCACACAGCTCTAGGCAAAGGCCAGCCGCTGCCTGGCCGGCCCTACTGCCTGACGGCAGTTGGCCCGAAGCCACTGGGAGACACCACTGAGTCGGCACGACCCCTTAGACCCAGCAAGGCCACCCTTGCCCCCACGCCAACTGCCGAACAAAGTTCCCTGTGCCTGGTGACCGGCTGGGCCAGAGGACCGGTCCCGGCCCAAGAACCCACTCCCGCCCACGGCCGTGGCGAAACGGCGGAGGGTGGGCTTTTTCCGGAGGGAGCTGTGGAGAGACACACAGGCAGACAGGTGGCGGCAGCGCGGATGGGCGCTGGTGCTGTCGGCCAGGTGCAGGTCGAAGGCCTTGCGGGCCTCCCGATCATCAGCCGGGCCTGCGGCAGAGTCTGGGTCAGAGCCAGCCACCCCGGGAGCGGCTGGGGTGCGGCTGCCTCCCAGGGCCGCCTTCTGGCGGCATGTCCAGCAGGACCGGCGGGAAGCGCCCCCTCCGGCGCACGCTGTGTTGGGAGAGGCTTGAGGAGATGAGGCCTACAGCAGTGCCCGGAAGGGGCAGAGGAATCCTCGGGCACCGGCGACTAAAGGAAAAGGCGGATTGGGAGGCCAAAAATACTACAGCACCTGGTTTTCCCAGGTGGTCTCCCATCCAGGTACTAAACAGACCCGACCCTGCTTAGCTTCAGGGATCAGACGAGATGGGGTGCGTTTAGGGTGGTATGGCTGCAGAAGGCAATGGGCGCCACGGGGTGCCTCTTGAGCCTCAGCTTAGCTGGTGCTGGCGAATTACCGCCAGTCTGGTGACCAGCCCTCGGCAGCACGGCCCTGCCGCCCACCCAGGCAGGCGACAGCAGGCCTCGGGGTCCAGGGGGTGGTGGATTCTTGGGCGACCTCGCAACTCCGTTCAGGTGGCAACATACAGGCTTGTAGGTGTTTGACGCTCTGCCCCAGATCCCACTTGACGCTCACAAGGTCTGGGACTCAGAGGCTTAAGGGCCAGTGGCCTGCTGTCCCTTGGGCATTTCCCACCGTGTCCACCCACGCAGTGCTTGGCGCAGCCCAGCCATGGCCGCACCGGCCCTCCTGCCCGACGGCGGTTGGCCCAAAGCCACTGGGAGCCACCATTGGGCCGGCACGGCCCCTTAGCCCCAGCAAAGCCACCCTTGTACCCACGCCACCCAAAAAGCACAGTTCTCGGCTTTGGAGGTCAGGCGACCTGGAGAACCGGTCATGGCCCACGACCCCACTCCTGCCTCCAGCTGTGGCGAAACAGCAGAGGGTGGGCTTTTTCCGGAGGTAGCTGTATAGAGACACACGGGCAGATAGGTGGCTGGGGCGTGCATGTGCGCTGGTGGGGGCGGCCAGGTGTAGGTCGAAGGCCTCGTGGGCCTATCGGCCGTCAGCCGGGCCTACGGTGCAGTCTGGGTGTAGGCCAGCCACCCCGGGAGCGGCTGGTTTATGGTTATCTACCAGGGCCGCCTTCTGGCCGCATGTCCAACCAGACCGGCGGGGTGCGCCCCCTCCAGAGCATGCTGTGTTGGGAGGGGCCTGAGGAGGTGAGGCCTGCAGCGGTGCCAGGCGGAGGTGATGGCGGCCTCGGCCGTGGGCGACTAAAGGAGAATTTATAGTGGGAGGCAAAAATGCATACAGAACCCGGTATTCCAATGTGGTCTCCCATCCAAGTACTAACCAGGCCCGACCCTGCTTAGCTTCCAGGATCAGACGAGATGGGGCGCGTTCAGGGTGGTATGGCCGTAGAAGGCAGTGGGAGCCACGGGGCAAGTCTTGAGGCTCAGCTTCGCTGGTGCTGCCGACATACCGCCAGCCCGGCAGCCAACCATCTCCAGCACGGCCCTGCCGTCTGCCAAGGCAGGCGACAGGAGGCCTCGGGGACCCTGGGTTGGCGGACACGTGGGTGACCTCGCAGCTCAGGTCAGGCGGGACCCTCCAGGCCCGTAGGCGCTTGGCCCTCCACCCCAGATCCCTCTTGACGCTCACAAGGACGTGGCCTTGGAGGCTTAAGGGCACGTGGCCCGCGGTTCCTTGGGCATTCACCACTCTGTCTGCCCACACAGCTCTAGGCAAAGGCCAGCCGCCACCTGGCCGGCCCTACTGCCTGACGGCAGTTGGCCCGAAGCCACTGGGAGACACCATTGGGTCGGCACGACCCCTTAGACCCAGCAAGGCCACCCTTGCCCCCACGCCAACTGCCGAACAAAGTTGCCTTTGCCTGGTGACCGGCTGGGCCAGAGGACCGGTCCCGGCCCAAGAACCCACTCCCGCCCACGGCCGTGGCGAAACGGCGGAGGGTGGGCTTTTTCCGGAGGGAGCTGTGGAGAGACACACAGGCAGACAGGTGGCGGCAGCGCGGATGGGCGCTGGTGCTGTCGGCCAGGTGCAGGTCGAAGGCCTTGCGGGCCTCCCGATCATCAGCCGGGCCTGCGGCAGAGTCTGGGTCAGAGCCAGCCACCCCGGGAGCGGCTGGGGTGCGGCTGCCTCCCAGGGCCGCCTTCTGGCGGCATGTCCAGCAGGACCGGCGGGAAGCGCCCCATCCGGCGCACGCTGTGTTGGGAGAGGCTTGAGGAGATGAGGCCTGCAGCAGTGCCCGGATGGGGCAGAGGAATCCTCGGGCACCGGCGACTAAAGGAAAAGGCGGATTGGGAGGCCAAAAATACTACAGCACCCGGTTTTCCCAGGTGGTCTCCCATCCAGGTACTAAACAGACCCGACCCAGCTTAACTTCAGGGATCAGACGAGATGGGGTGCGTTTAGGGTGGTATGGCTGCAGAAGGCAACGGGCGCCACGGGGTGCCTCTTGAGCCTCAGCTTAGCTGGTGCTGGCGAATTACCGCCAGTCTGGTGACCAGCCCTCCGCAGCACGGCCCTGCCGCCCACCCAGGCAGGCGACAGCAGGCCTCGGGGTCCAGGGGGTGGTGGATTCTTGGGCGACCTCGCAACTGCGTGCAGGCGGCAACATCCAGGCTTGTAGGTGTTTGACGCTCTGCCCCAGATCCCACTTGACGCTCACAAGGTCTGGGACTCAGAGGCTTAAGGGCCAGTGGCCTGCTGTCCCTTGGGCATTTCCCACCGTGTCCACCCACGCAGTGCTTGGCGCAGCCCAGCCATGGCCGCGCCGGCCGTCCTGCCCGACGGCGGTTGGCCCAAAGCCACTGGGAGCCACCATTGGGCCGGCACGGCCCCTTAGCCCCAGCAAAGCCACCCTTGTACCCACGCCACCCAAAAAGCACAGTTCTCGGCTTTGGAGGTCAGGCGACCTGGAGAACCGGTCATGGCCCACGACCCCACTCCTGCCTCCAGCTGTGGCGAAACAGCAGAGGGTGGGCTTTTTCCGGAGGTAGCTGTATAGAGACACACGGGCAGATAGGTGGCTGGGGCGTGCATGTGCGCTGGTGGGGGCGGCCAGGTGTAGGTCGAAGGCCTCGTGGGCCTATCGGCCGTCAGCCGGGCCTACGGTGCAGTCTGGGTGTAGGCCAGCCACCCCGGGAGCGGCTGGTTTATGGTTATCTACCAGGGCCGCCTTCTGGCCGCATGTCCAACCAGACCGGCGGTGTGCGCCCCCTCCAGAGCACGCTGTGTTGGGAGGGGCCTGAGGAGGTGAGGCCTGCAGCGGTGCCAGGCAGAGGTGATGGCGGCCTCGGCCGTGGGCGACTAAAGGAGAATTTATAGTGGGAGGCAAAAATGCATACAGAACCCGGTATTCCAATGTGGTCTCCCATCCAAGTACTAACCAGGCCCGACCCTGCTTAGCTTCCAGGATCAGACGAGATGGGGCGCGTTCAGGGTGGTATGGCCGTAGAAGGCAGCGGGAGCCACGGGGCACCTCTTGAGGCTCAGCTTCGCTGGTGCTGCCGACATACCGCCAGCCCAGCAGCCAACCATCTCCAGCACGGCCCTGCCGTCTGCCAAGGCAGGCGACAGGAGGCCTCGGGGACCCTGGGTTGGCGGACACGTGGGTGACCTCGCAGCTCAGGTCAGGCGGGACCCTCCAGGCCCGTAGGCGCTTGGCCCTCCACCCCAGATCCCTCTTGACGCTCACAAGGACGTGGCCTTGGAGGCTTAAGGGCACGTGGCCCGCGGTTCCTTGGGCATTCACCACTCTGTCTGCCCACACAGCTCTAGGCAAAGGCCAGCCGCTGCCTGGCCGGCCCTACTGCCTGACGGCAGTTGGCCTGAAGCCACTGGGAGACACCATTGAGTCGGCACGACCCCTGAGAGCCAGCAAGGCCACCCTTGCCCCCACGCCAACTGCCGAAGAAAGTTCCCTGTGCCTGGTGACCGGCTGGGCCAGAGGACCGGTCCCGGCCCAAGAACCCACTCCCGCCCACGACCGTGGCGAAACGGCGGAGGGTGGGCTTTTTCCGGAGGGAGCTGTGGAGAGACACACAGGCAGACAGGTGGCGGCAGCGCGGATGGGCGCTGGTGCTGTCGGCCAGGTGCAGGTCGAAGGCCTTGCGGGCCTCCCGATCATCAGCCGGGCCTGCGGCAGAGTCTGGGTCAGAGCCAGCCACCCCGGGAGCGGCTGGGGTGCGGCTGCCTCCCAGGGCCGCCTTCTGGCGGCATGTCCAGCAGGACCGGCGGGAAGCGCCCCCTCCGGCGCACGCTGTGTTGGGAGAGGCTTGAGGAGATGAGGCCTGCAGCAGTGCCCGGAAGGGGCAGAGGAATCCTCGGGCACCGGCGACTAAAGGAAAAGGCGGATTGGGAGGCCAAAAATACTACAGCACCTGGTTTTCCCAGGTGGTCTCCCATCCAGGTACTAAACAGACCCGACCCTGCTTAGCTTCAGGGATCAGACGAGATGGGGTGCGTTTAGGGTGGTATGGCTGCAGAAGGCAACGGGCGCCACGGGGTGCCTCTTGAGCCTCAGCTTAGCTGGTGCTGGCGAATTACCGCCAGTCTGGTGACCAGCCCTCGGCAGCACGGCCCTGCCGCCCACCCAGGCAGGCGACAGCAGGCCTCGGGGTCCAGGGGGTGGTGGATTCTTGGGCGACCTCGCAACTCCGTGCAGGCGGCAACATCCAGGCTTGTAGGTGTTTGACGCTCTGCCCCAGATCCCACTTGACGCTCACAAGGTCTGGGACTCAGAGGCTTAAGGGCCAGTGGCCTGCTGTCCCTTGGGCATTTCCCACGGTGTCCACCCACGCAGTGCTTGGCGCAGCACAGCCATGGCCGCGCCGGCCCTCCTGCCCGACGGCGGTTGGCCCAAAGCCACTGGGAGCCACCATTGGGCCGGCACGGCCCCTTAGCCCCAGCAAAGCCACCCTTGTACCCACGCCACCCAAAAAGCACAGTTCTCGGCTTTGGAGGTCAGGCGACCTGGAGAACCGGTCATGGCCCACGACCCCACTCCTGCCTCCAGCTGTGGCGAAACAGCAGAGGGTGGGCTTTTTCCGGAGGTAGCTGTATAGAGACACACGGGCAGATAGGTGGCTGGGGCGTGCATGTGCGCTGGTGGGGGCGGCCAGGTGTAGGTCGAAGGCCTCGTGGGCCTATCGGCCGTCAGCCGGGCCTACGGTGCAGTCTGGGTGTAGGCCAGCCACCCCGGGAGCGGCTGGTTTATGGTTATCTACCAGGGCCGCCTTCTGGCCGCATGTCCAACCAGACCGGCGGGGTGCGCCCCCTCCAGAGCACGCTGTGTTGGGAGGGGCCTGAGGAGGTGAGGCCTGCAGCGGTGCCAGGCGGAGGTGATGGCGGCCTCGGCCGTGGGCGACTAAAGGAGAATTTATAGTGGGAGGCAAAAATGCATACAGAACCCGGTATTCCAATGTGGTCTCCCATCCAAGTACTAACCAGGCCCGACCCTGCTTAGCTTCCAGGATCAGACGAGATGGGGCGCGTTCAGGGTGGTATGGCCGTAGAAGGCAGGGGGAGCCACGGGGCAGCTCTTGATGCTCAGCTTCGCTGGTGCTGTCGACATACCGCCAGCCCGGCAGCCAACCATCTCCAGCACGGCCCTGCCGTCTGCCAAGGCAGGCGACAGGAGGCCTCGGGGACCCTGGGTTGGCGGACACGTGGGTGACCTCGCAGCTCAGGTCAGGCGGGACCCTCCAGGCCCGTAGGCGCTTGGCCCTCCACCCCAGATCCCTCTTGACGCTCACAAGGACGTGGCCTTGGAGGCTTAAGGGCACGTGGCCCGCGGTTCCTTGGGCATTCACCACTCTGTCTGCCCACACAGCTCTAGGCAACGGCCAGCCGCCGCCTGGCCGGCCCTACTGCCTGACGGCAGTTGGCCCGAAGCCACTGGGAGACACCATTGGGTCGGCACGACCCCTTAGACCCAACAAGGCCACCCTTGCCCCCACGCCAACTGCCGAACAAAGTTGCCTTTGCCTGGTGACCGGCTGGGCCAGAGGACCGGTCCCGGCCCAAGAACCCACTCCCGCCCACGGCCGTGGCGAAACGGCGGAGGGTGGGCTTTTTCCGGAGGGAGCTGTGGAGAGACACACAGGCAGACAGGTGGCGGCAGCGCGGATGGGCGCTGGTGCTGTCGGCCAGGTGCAGGTCGAAGGCCTTGCGGGCCTCCCGATCATCAGCCGGGCCTGCGGCAGAGTCTGGGTCAGAGCCAGCCACCCCGGGAGCGGCTGGGGTGCGGCTGCCTCCCAGGGCCGCCTTCCGGCGGCATGTCCAGCAGGACCGGCGGGAAGCGCCCCCTCCGGCGCACGCTGTGTTGGGAGAGGCTTGAGGAGATGAGGCCTGCAGCAGTGCCCGGATGGGGCAGAGGAATCCTCGGGCACCGGCGACTAAAGGAAAAGGCGGATTGGGAGGCCAAAAATACTACAGCACCCGGTTTTCCCAGGTGGTCTCCCATCCAGGTACTAAACAGACCCGACCCTGCTTAGCTTCAGGGATCAGACGAGATGGGGTGCGTTTAGGGTGGTATGGCTGCAGAAGGCAATGGGCGCCACGGGGTGCCTCTTGAGCCTCAGCTTAGCTGGTGCTGGCGAATTACCGCCAGTCTGGTGACCAGCCCTCGGCAGCACGGCCCTGCCGCCCACCCAGGCAGGCGACAGCAGGCCTCGGGGTCCAGGGGGTGGTGGATTCTTGGGCGACCTCGCAACTCCGTGCAGGCGGCAACATCCAGGCTTGTAGGTGTTTGACGCTCTGCCCCAGATCCCACTTGACGCTCACAAGGTCTGGGACTCAGAGGCTTAAGGGCCAGTGGCCTGCTGTCCCTTGGGCATTTCCCACCGTGTCCACCCACGCAGTGCTTGGCGCAGCCCAGCCATGGCCGCGCCGGCCCTCCTGCCCGACGGCGGTTGGCCCAAAGCCACTGGGAGCCACCATTGGGCCGGCACGGCCTCTTAGCCCCAGCAAAGCCACCCTTGTACCCACGCCACCCAAAAAGCACAGTTCTCGGCTTTGGAGGTCAGGCGACCTGGAGAACCGGTCATGGCCCACGACCCCACTCCTGCCTCCAGCTGTGGCGAAACAGCAGAGGGTGGGCTTTTTCCGGAGGTAGCTGTATAGAGACACACGGGCAGATAGGTGGCTGGGGCGTGCATGTGCGCTGGTGGGGGCGGCCAGGTGTAGGTCGAAGGCCTCGTGGGCCTATCGGCCGTCAGCCGGGCCTACGGTGCAGTCTGGGTGTAGGCCAGCCACCCCGGGAGCGGCTGGTTTATCGTTATCTACCAGGGCCGCCTTCTGGCCGCATGTCCAACCAGACCGGCGGTGTGCGCCCCCTCCAGAGCACGCTGTGTTGGGAGGGGCCTGAGGAGGTGAGGCCTGCAGCGGTGCCAGGTGGAGGTGATGGCGGCCTCGGCCGTGGGCGACTAAAGGAGAATTTATAGTGGGAGGCAAAAATGCATACAGAACCCGGTATTCCAATGTGGTCTCCCATCCAAGTACTAACCAGACCCGACCCTGCTTAGCTTCCAGGATCAGACGAGATGGGGCGCGTTCAGGGTGGTATGGCCGTAGAAGGCAGCGGGAGCCACGGGGCACCTCTTGAGGCTCAGCTTCGCTGGTGCTGCCGACATACCGCCAGCCCGGCAGCCAACCATCTCCAGCACGGCCCTGCCGTCTGCCAAGGCAGGCGACAGGAGGCCTCGGGGACCCTGGGTTGGCGGACACATGGGTGACCTCGCAGCTCAGGTCAGGCGGGACCCTCCAGGCCCGTAGGCGCTTGGCCCTCCACCCCAGATCCCTCTTGACGCTCACAAGGACGTGGCCTTGGAGGCTTAAGGGCATGTGGCCCGCGGTTCCATGGGAATTCACCACTCTGTCTTCCCACACAGCTCTAGGCAAAGGCCAGCCGCTGCCTGGCCGGCCCTACTGCCTGACGGCAGTTGGCCCGAAGCCACTGGGAGACACCACTGAGTCGGCACGACCCCTTAGACCCAGCAAGGCCACCCTTGCCCCCACGCCAACTGCCGAACAAAGTTCCCTGTGCCTGGTGACCGGCTGGGCCAGAGGACCGGTCCCGGCCCAAGAACCCACTCCCGCCCACGGCCGTGGCGAAACGGCGGAGGGTGGGCTTTTTCCGGAGGGAGCTGTGGAGAGACACACAGGCAGACAGGTGGCGGCAGCGCGGATGGGCGCTGGTGCTGTCGGCCAGGTGCAGGTCGAAGGCCTTGCGGGCCTCCCGATCATCAGCCGGGCCTGCGGCAGAGTCTGGGTCAGAGCCAGCCACCCCGGGAGCGGCTGGGGTGCGGCTGCCTCCCAGGGCCGCCTTCCGGCGGCATGTCCAGCAGGACCGGCGGGAAGCGCCCCCTCCGGCGCACGCTGTGTTGGGAGAGGCTTGAGGAGATGAGGCCTGCAGCAGTGCCCGGATGGGGCAGAGGAATCCTCGGGCACCGGCGACTAAAGGAAAAGGCGGATTGGGAGGCCAAAAATACTACAGCACCCGGTTTTCCCAGGTGGTCTCCCATCCAGGTACTAAACAGACCCGACCCTGCTTAGCTTCAGGGATCAGACGAGATGGGGTGCGTTTAGGGTGGTATGGCTGCAGAAGGCAATGGGCGCCACGGGGTGCCTCTTGAGCCTCAGCTTAGCTGGTGCTGGCGAATTACCGCCAGTCTGGTGACCAGCCCTCGGCAGCACGGCCCTGCCGCCCACCCAGGCAGGCGACAGCAGGCCTCGGGGTCCAGGGGGTGGTGGATTCTTGGGCGACCTCGCAACTCCGTGCAGGCGGCAACATCCAGGCTTGTAGGTGTTTGACGCTCTGCCCCAGATCCCACTTGACGCTCACAAGGTCTGGGACTCAGAGGCTTAAGGGCCAGTGGCCTGCTGTCCCTTGGGCATTTCCCACCGTGTCCACCCACGCAGTGCTTGGCGCAGCCCAGCCATGGCCGCGCCGGCCCTCCTGCCCGACGGCGGTTGGCCCAAAGCCACTGGGAGCCACCATTGGGCCGGCACGGCCTCTTAGCCCCAGCAAAGCCACCCTTGTACCCACGCCACCCAAAAAGCACAGTTCTCGGCTTTGGAGGTCAGGCGACCTGGAGAACCGGTCATGGCCCACGACCCCACTCCTGCCTCCAGCTGTGGCGAAACAGCAGAGGGTGGGCTTTTTCCGGAGGTAGCTGTATAGAGACACACGGGCAGATAGGTGGCTGGGGCGTGCATGTGCGCTGGTGGGGGCGGCCAGGTGTAGGTCGAAGGCCTCGTGGGCCTATCGGCCGTCAGCCGGGCCTACGGTGCAGTCTGGGTGTAGGCCAGCCACCCCGGGAGCGGCTGGTTTATGGTTATCTACCAGGGCCGCCTTCTGGCCGCATGTCCAACCAGACCGGCGGTGTGCGCCCCCTCCAGAGCACGCTGTGTTGGGAGGGGCCTGAGGAGGTGAGGCCTGCAGCGGTGCCAGGTGGAGGTGATGGCGGCCTCGGCCGTGGGCGACTAAAGGAGAATTTATAGTGGGAGGCAAAAATGCATACAGAACCCGGTATTCCAATGTGGTCTCCCATCCAAGTACTAACCAGACCCGACCCTGCTTAGCTTCCAGGATCAGACGAGATGGGGCGCGTTCAGGGTGGTATGGCCGTAGAAGGCAGCGGGAGCCACGGGGCACCTCTTGAGGCTCAGCTTCGCTGGTGCTGCCGACATACCGCCAGCCCGGCAGCCAACCATCTCCAGCACGGCCCTGCCGTCTGCCAAGGCAGGCGACAGGAGGCCTCGGGGACCCTGGGTTGGCGGACACGTGGGTGACCTCGCAGCTCAGGTCAGGCGGGACCCTCCAGGCCCGTAGGCGCTTGGCCCTCCACCCCAGATCCCTCTTGACGCTCACAAGGACGTGGCCTTGGAGGCTTAAGGGCATGTGGCCCGCGGTTCCATGGGAATTCACCACTCTGTCTTCCCACACAGCTCTAGGCAAAGGCCAGCCGCTGCCTGGCCGGCCCTACTGCCTGACGGCAGTTGGCCCGAAGCCACTGGGAGACACCACTGAGTCGGCACGACCCCTTAGACCCAGCAAGGCCACCCTTGCCCCCACGCCAACTGCCGAACAAAGTTCCCTGTGCCTGGTGACCGGCTGGGCCAGAGGACCGGTCCCGGCCCAAGAACCCACTCCCGCCCACGGCCGTGGCGAAACGGCGGAGGGTGGGCTTTTTCCGGAGGGAGCTGTGGAGAGACACACAGGCAGACAGGTGGCGGCAGCGCGGATGGGCGCTGGTGCTGTCGGCCAGGTGCAGGTCGAAGGCCTTGCGGGCCTCCCGATCATCAGCCGGGCCTGCGGCAGAGTCTGGGTCAGAGCCAGCCACCCCGGGAGCGGCTGGGGTGCGGCTGCCTCCCAGGGCCGCCTTCTGGCGGCATGTCCAGCAGGACCGGCGGGAAGCGCCCCCTCCGGCGCACGCTGTGTTGGGAGAGGCTTGAGGAGATGAGGCCTACAGCAGTGCCCGGAAGGGGCAGAGGAATCCTCGGGCACCGGCGACTAAAGGAAAAGGCGGATTGGGAGGCCAAAAATACTACAGCACCTGGTTTTCCCAGGTGGTCTCCCATCCAGGTACTAAACAGACCCGACCCTGCTTAGCTTCAGGGATCAGACGAGATGGGGTGCGTTTAGGGTGGTATGGCTGCAGAAGGCAACGGGCGCCACGGGGTGCCTCTTGAGCCTCAGCTTAGCTGGTGCTGGCGAATTACCGCCAGTCTGGTGACCAGCCCTCGGCAGCACGGCCCTGCCGCCCACCCAGGCAGGCGACAGCAGGCCTCGGGGTCCAGGGGGTGGTGGATTCTTGGGCGACCTCGCAACTCCGTTCAGGTGGCAACATACAGGCTTGTAGGTGTTTGACGCTCTGCCCCAGATCCCACTTGACGCTCACAAGGTCTGGGACTCAGAGGCTTAAGGGCCAGTGGCCTGCTGTCCCTTGGGCATTTCCCACCGTGTCCACCCACGCAGTGCTTGGCGCAGCCCAGCCATGGCCGCGCCGGCCCTCCTGCCCGACGGCGGTTGGCCCAAAGCCACTGGGAGCCACCATTGGGCCGGCACGGCCCCTTAGCCCCAGCAAAGCCACCCTTGTACCCACGCCACCCAAAAAGCACAGTTCTCGGCTTTGGAGGTCAGGCGACCTGAACAACCGGTCATGGCCCACGACCCAACTCCTGCCTCCAGCTGTGGCGAAACAGCAGAGGGTGGGCTTTTTCCGGAGGTAGCTGTATAGAGACACACGGGCAGATAGGTGGCTGGGGCGTGCATGTGCGCTGGTGGGGGCGGCCAGGTGTAGGTCGAAGGCCTCGTGGGCCTATCGGCCGTCAGCCGGGCCTACGGTGCAGTCTGGGTGTAGGCCAGCCACCCCGGGAGCGGCTGGTTTATGGTTATCTACCAGGGCCGCCTTCTGGCCGCATGTCCAACCAGACCGGCGGGGTGCGCCCCCTCCAGAGCACGCTGTGTTGGGAGGGGCCAGAGGAGGTGAGGCCTGCAGCGGTGCCAGGCGGAGGTGATGGCGGCCTCGGCCGTGGGCGACTAAAGGAGAATTTATAGTGGGAGGCAAAAATGCATACAGAACCCGGTATTCCAATGTGGTCTCCCATCCAAGTACTAACCAGGCCCGACCCTGCTTAGCTTCCAGGATCAGACGAGATGGGGCGCGTTCAGGGTGGTATGGCCGTAGAAGACAGCGGGAGCCACGGGGCACCTCTTGAGGCTCAGCTTCGCTGGTGCTGCCGACATACCGCCAGCCCGGCAGCCAACCATCTCCAGCACGGCCCTGCCGTCTGCCAAGGCAGGCGACAGGAGGCCTCGGGGACCCTGGGTTGGCGGACACGTGGGTGACCTCGCAGCTCAGGTCAGGCGGGACCCTCCAGGCCCGTAGGCGCTTGGCCCTCCACCCCAGATCCCTCTTGACGCTCACAAGGACGTGGCCTTGGAGGCTTAAGGGCACGTGGCCCGCGGTTCCTTGGGCATTCACCACTCTGTCTGCCCACACAGCTCTAGGCAAAGGCCAGCCGCCGCCTGGCCGGCCCTACTGCCTGACGGCAGTTGGCCCGAAGCCACTGGGAGACACCATTGAGTCGGCACGACCCCTTAGACCCAGCAAGGCCACCCTTGCCCCCACGCCAACTGCCGAACAAAGTTCCCTGTGCCTGGTGACCGGCTGGGCCAGAGGACCGGTCCCGGCCCAAGAACCCACTCCCGCCCACGGCCGTGGCGAAACGGCGGAGGGTGGGCTTTTTCCGGAGAGAGCTGTGGAGAGACACACAGGCAGACAGGTGGCGGCAGCGCAGATGGGCGCTGGTGCTGTCGGCCAGGTGCAGGTCGAAGGCCTTGCGGGCCTCCCGATCATCAGCCGGGCCTGCGGCAGAGTCTGGGTCAGAGCCAGCCACCCCGGGAGCGGCTGGGGTGCGGCTGCCTCCCAGGGCCGCCTTCTGGCGGCATGTCCAGCAGGACCGGCGGGAAGCGCCCCCTCCGGCGCACGCTGTGTTGGGAGAGGCTTGAGGAGATGAGGCCTGCAGCAGTGCCCGGATGGGGCAGAGGAATCCTCGGGCACCGGCGACTAAAGGAAAAGGCGTATTGGGAGGCCAAAAATACTACAGCACCCGGTTTTCCCAGGTGGTCTCCCATCCAGGTACTAAAGAGACCCGACCCTGCTTAGCTTCAGGGATCAGACGACATGTGGTGCGTTTAGGGTGGTATGGCTGCAGAAGGCAACGGGCGCCACGGGGTGCCTCTTGAGCCTCAGCTTAGCTGGTGCTGGCGAATTACCGCCAGTCTGGTGACCAGCCCTCGGCAGCACGGCCCTGCCGCCCACCCAGGCAGGCGACAGCAGGCCTCGGGGTCCAGGGGGTGGTGGATTCTTGGGCGACCTCGCAACTCCGTGCAGGCGGCAACATCCAGGCTTGTAGGTGTTTGACGCTCTGCCCCAGATCCCACTTGACGCTCACAAGGTCTGGGACTCAGAGGCTTAAGGGCCAGTGGCCTGCTGTCCCTTGGGCATTTCCCACCGTGTCCACCCACGCAGTGCTTGGCGCAGCACAGCCATGGCCGCGCCAGCCCTCCTGCCCGACGGCGGTTGGCCCAAAGCCACTGGGAGCCACCATTGGGCCGGCACGGCCCCTTAGCCCCAGCAAAGCCACCCTTGTACCCCCGCCACCCAAAAAGCACAGTTCTCGGCTTTGGAGGTCAGGCGACCTGGAGAACCGGTCATGGCCCACGACCCCACTCCTGCCTCCAGCTGTGGCGAAACAGCAGAGGGTGGGCTTTTTCCGCAGGTAGCAGTATAGAGACACGCGGGCAGATAGGTGGCTGGTGCGTGCATGTGCGCTGGTGGGGGCGGCCAGGTGTAGGTCGAAGGCCTCGTGGGCCTATCGGCCGTCAGCCGGGCCTACGGTGCAGTCTGGGTGTAGGCCAGCCACCCCGGGAGCGGCTGCTTTATGGTTATCTACCAGGGCCGCCTTCTGGCCGCATGTCCAACCAGACCGGCGGGGTGCGCCCCCTCCAGAGCACGCTGTGTTGGGAGGGGCCTGAGGAGGTGAGGCCTGCAGCGGTGCCAGGCGGAGGTGATGGCGGCCTCGGCCGTGGGCGACTAAAGGAGAATTTATAGTGGGAGGCAAAAATGCATACAGAACCCGGTATTCCAATGTGGTCTCCCATCCAAGTACTAACCAGGCCCGACCCTGCTTAGCTTCCAGGATCAGATGAGATGGGGCGCGTTCAGGGTGGTATGGCCGTAGAAGGCAGCGGGAGCCACGGGGCACCTCTTGAGGCTCAGCTTCGCTGGTGCTGCCGACATACCGCCAGCCCGGCAGCCAACCATCTCCAGCACGGCCCTGCCGTCTGCCAAGGCAGGCGACAGGAGGCCTCGGGGACCCTGGGTTGGCGGACACGTGGGTGACCTCGCAGCTCAGGTCAGGCGGGACCCTCCAGGTCCGTAGGCGCTTGGCCCTCCACCCCAGATCCCTCTTGACGCTCACAAGGACGTGGCCTTGGAGGCTTAAGGGCACGTGGCCCGCGGTTCCTTGGGCATTCACCACTCTGTCTGCCCACACAGCTCTAGGCAAAGGCCAGCCGCCGCCTGGCCGGCCCTACTGCCTGACGGCAGTTGGCCCGAAGCCACTGGGAGACACCATTGAGTCAGCACGACCCCTTAGACCCAGCAAGGCCACCCTTGCCCCCACGCCAACTGCCGAACAAAGTTGCCTTTGCCTGGTGACCGGCTGGGCCAGAGGACCGGTCCCGGCCCAAAAACCCACTCCCGCCCACGGCCGTGGCGAAACGGCGGAGGGTGGGCTTTTTCCGGAGGGAGCTGTGGAGAGACACACAGGCAGACAGGTGGCGGCAGCGCGGATGGGCGCTGGTGCTGTCGGCCAGGTGCAGGTCGAAGGCCTTGCGGGCCTCCCGATCATCAGCCGGGCCTGCGGCAGAGTCTGGGTCAGAGCCAGCCACCCCGGGAGCGGCTGGGGTGCGGCTGCCTCCCAGGGCCGCCTTCTGGCGGCATGTCCAGCAGGACCGGCGGGAAGCGCCCCCTCCGGCGCACGCTGTGTTGGGAGAGGCTTGAGGAGATGAGGCCTGCAGCAGTGCCCGGATGGGGCAGAGGAATCCTCGGGCACCGGCGACTAAAGGAAAAGGCGGATTGGGAGGCCAAAAATACTACAGCACCCGGTTTTCCCAGGTGGTCTCCCATCCAGGTACTAAACAGACCCGACCCTGCTTAGCTTCAGGGATCAGACGAGATGGGGTGCGTTTAGGGTGGTATGGCTGCAGAAGGCAACGGGCGCCACGGGGTGCCTCTTGAGCCTCAGCTTAGCTGGTGCTGGCGAATTACCGCCAGTCTGGTGACCAGCCCTCCGCAGCACGGCCCTGCCGCCCACCCAGGCAGGCGACAGCAGGCCTCGGGGTCCAGGGGGTGGTGGATTCTTGGGCGACCTCGCAACTCCTTGCAGGCGGCAACATCCAGGCTTGTAGGTGTTTGACGCTCTGCCCCAGATCCCACTTGACGCTCACAAGGTCTGGGACTCAGAGGCTTAAGGGCCAGTGGCCTGCTGTCCCTTGGGCATTTCCCACCGTGTCCACCCACGCAGTGCTTGGCGCAGCCCAGCCATGGCCGCGCCGGCCCTCCTGCCCGACGGCGGTTGGCCCAAAGCCACTGGGAGCCACCATTGGGCCGGCACGGCCCCTTAGCCCCAGCAAAGCCACCCTTGTACCCACGCCACCCAAAAAGCACAGTTCTCGGCTTTGGAGGTCAGGCGACCTGGAGAACCGGTCATGGCCCACGACCCCACTCCTGCCTCCAGCTGTGGCGAAACAGCAGAGGGTGGGCTTTTTCCGGAGGTAGCTGTATAGAGACACACGGGCAGATAGGTGGCTGGGGCGTGCATGTGCGCTGGTGGGGGCGGCCAGGTGTAGGTCGAAGGCCTCGTGGGCCTATCGGCCGTCAGCCGGGCCTACGGTGCAGTCTGGGTGTAGGCCAGCCACCCCGGGAGCGGCTGGTTTATGGTTATCTACCAGGGCCGCCTTCTGGCCGCATGTCCAACCAGACCGGCGGTGTGCGCCCCCTCCAGAGCACGCTGTGTTGGGAGGGGCCTGAGGAGGTGAGGCCTGCAGCGGTGCCAGGCGGAGGTGATGGCGGCCTCGGCCGTGGGCGACTAAAGGAGAATTTATAGTGGGAGGCAAAAATGCATACAGAACCCGGTATTCCAATGTGGTCTCCCATCCAAGTACTAACCAGGCCCGACCCTGCTTAGCTTCCAGGATCAGACGAGATGGGGCGCGTTCAGGGTGGTATGGCCGTAGAAGGCAGCGGGAGCCACGGGGCACCTCTTGAGGCTCAGCTTCGCTGGTGCTGCCGACATACCGCCAGCCCGGCAGCCAACCATCTCCAGCACGGCCCTGCCGTCTGCCAAGGCAGGCGACAGGAGGCCTCGGGGACCCTGGGTTGGCGGACACATGGGTGACCTCGCAGCTCAGGTCAGGCGGGACCCTCCAGGCCCGTAGGCGCTTGGCCCTCCACCCCAGATCCCTCTTGACGCTCACATGGATGTGGCCTTGGAGGCTTAAGGGCACGTGGCCCGCGGTTCCTTGGGCATTCACCACTCTGTCTGCCCACACAGCTCTAGGCAAAGGCCAGCCGCCGCCTGGCCGGCCCTACTGCCTGACGGCAGTTGGCCCGAAGCCACTGGGAGACACCATTGAGTCGGCACGACCCCTGAGAGCCAGCAAGGCCACCCTTGCCCCCACGCCAACTGCCGAACAAAGTTGCCTGTGCCTGGTGACCGGCTGGGCCAGAGGACCGGTCCCGGCCCAAGAACCCACTCCCGCCCACAGCCGTGGCGAAACGGCGGAGGGTGGGCTTTTTCCGGAGGGAGCTGTGGAGAGACACACAGGCAGACAGGTGGCGGCAGCGCGGATGGGCGCTGGTGCTGTCGGCCAGGTGCAGGTCGAAGGCCTTGCGGGCCTCCCGATCATCAGCCGGGCCTGCGGCAGAGTCTGGGTCAGAGCCAGCCACCCCGGGAGCGGCTGGGGTGCGGCTGCCTCCCAGGGCCGCCTTCTGGCGGCATGTCCAGCAGGACCGGCGGGAAGCGCCCCCTCCGGCGCACGCTGTGTTGGGAGAGGCTTGAGGAGATGAGGCCTGCAGCAGTGCCCGGATGGGACAGAGGAATCCTCGGGCACCGGCGACTAAAGGAAAAGGCGGATTAGGAGGCCAAAAATACTACAGCACCCGGTTTTCCCAGGTGGTCTCCCATCCAGGTACTAAAAAGACCCGACCCTGCTTAGCTTCAGGGATCAGACGAGATGGGGTGCGTTTAGGGTGGTATGGCTGTAGAAGGCAACGGGGGCCACGGGGTGCCTCTTGAGCCTCAGCTTAGCTGGTGCTGGCGAATTACCGCCAGTCTGGTGACCAGCCGTCGGCAGCACGGCCCTGCCGCCCACCCACGCAGGCGACAGCAGGCCTCGGGGTCCAGGGGGTGGTGGATTCTTGGGCGACCTTGCAAGTCCGTTCAGGCGGAAATATCCAGGCTTGTAGGTGTTTGACGCTCTGCCCCAGATCCCACTTGACGCTCACAAGGTCTGGGACTCAGAGGCTTAAGGGCCAGTGGCCTGCTGTCCCTTGGGCATTTCCCACCGTGTCCACCCCCGCAGTGCTTGGCGCAGCCCAGCCATGGCCGCGCCGGCCCTCCTGCCCGATGGCGGTTGGCCCAAAGCCACTGGGAGCCACCATTGGGCCGGCACGGCCCCTTAGCCCCAGCAAAGCCACCCTTGTACCCACGCCACCCAAAAAGCACAGTTCTCGGCTTTGGAGGTCAGGCGACCTGGAGAACCGGTCATGGCCCACGACCCCACTCCTGCCTCCAGCTGTGGCGAAACAGCAGAGGGTGGGCTTTTTCCGGAGGTAGCTGTATAGAGACACACGGGCAGATAGGTGGCTGGGGCGTGCATGTGCGCTGGTGGGGGCGGCCAGGTGTAGGTCGAAGGCCTCGTGGGCCTATCGGCCGTCAGCCGGGCCTACGGTGCAGTCTGGGTGTAGGCCAGCCACCCCGGGAGCGGCTGGTTTATGGTTATCTACCAGGGCCGCCTTCTGGCCGCATGTCCAACCAGACCGGCGGGGTGCGCCCCCTCCAGAGCACGCTGTGTTGGGAGGGGCCTGAGGAGGTGAGGCCTGCAGCGGTGCCAGGCGGAGGTGATGGCGGCCTCGGCCGTGGGCGACTAAAGGAGAATTTATAGTGGGAGGCAAAAATGCATACAGAACCCGGTATTCCAATGTGGTCTCCCATCCAAGTACTAACCAGGCCCGACCCTGCTTAGCTTCCAGGATCAGACGAGATGGGGCGCGTTCAGGGTGGTATGGCCGTAGAAGGCAGCGGGAGCCACGGGACACCTCTTGAGGCTCAGCTTCGCTGGTGATGCCGACATACCGCCAGCCCGGCAGCCAACCATCTCCAGCACGGCCCTGCCGTCTGCCAAGGCAGGCGACAGGAGGCCTCGGGGACCCTGGGTTGGCGGACACGTGGGTGACCTCGCAGCTCAGGTCAGGCGGGACCCTCCAGGCCCGTAGACGCTTGGCCCTCCACCCCAGATCCCTCTTGACGCTCACAAGGACGTGGCCTTGGAGGCTTAAGGGCACGTGGCCCGCGGTTCCTTGGGCATTCACCACTCTGTCTGCCCACACAGCTCTAGGCAAAGGCCAGCCGCCGCCTGGCCGGCCCTACTGCCTGACGGCAGTTGGCCCGAAACCACTGGGAGACACCATTGAGTCGGCACGACCCCTTAGACCCAGCAAGGCCACCCTTGACCCAGGCCAACTGCCGAACAATGTTCCCTGTGCCTGGTGACCGGCTGGGCCAGAGGACCGGTCCGGGCCCAAGAACCCACTCCCGCCCAGGGCCGTGGCGAAACGGCGGAGGGTGGGCTTTTTCCGGAGGGAGCTGTGGAGAGACACACAGGCAGACAGGTGGCGGCAGCGCGGATGGGCGCTGGTGCTGTCGGCCAGGTGCAGGTCGAAGGCCTTGCGGGCCTCCCGATCATCAGCCGGTCCTGCGGCAGACTCTGGGTCAGAGCCAGCCACCCCGGGAGTGGCTGGGGTGCGGCTGCCTCCCAGGGCCGCCTTCTGGCGGCATGTCCAGCAGGACCGGCGGGAAGCGCCCCCTCCGGCGCACGCTGTGTTGGGAGAGGCTTGAGGAGATGAGGCCTGCAGCAGTGCCCGGATGGGGCAGAGGAATCCTCGGGCACTGGCGACTAAACGAAAAGGCGGATTGGGAGGCCAAAAATACTACAGCACCCGGTTTTCCCAGGTGGTCTCCCATCCAGGTACTAAACAGACCCGACCCTGCTTAGCTTCAGGGATCAGACGAGATGGGGTGCGTTTAGGGTGGTATGGCTGCAGAAGGCAACGGGCGCCACGGGGTGCCTCTTGAGCCTCAGCTTAGCTGGTGCTGGCGAATTACTGCCAGTCTGGTGACCAGCCCTCGGCAGCACGGCCCTGCCGCCCACCCAGGCAGGCGACAGCAGGCCTCGGGGTCCAGGGGGTGGTGGATTCTTGGGCGACCTTGCAACTCTGTTCAGGCGGCAACATCCAGGCTTGTAGGTGTTTGACGCTCTGCCCCAGATCCCACTTGACGCTCACAAGGTCTGGGACTCAGAGGCTTAAGGGCCAGTGGCCTGCTGTCCCTTGGGCATTTCCCACCGTGTCCACCCCCGCAGTGCTTGGCGCAGCCCAGCCATGGCCACGCCGGCCCTCCTGCCCGACGGCGGTTGGCCCAAAGCCACTGGGAGCCACCATTGGGCCGGCACGGCCCCTTAGCCCCAGCAAAGCCACCCTTGTACCCACGCCACCCAAAAAGCACAGTTCTCGGCTTTGGAGGTCAGGCGACCTGGAGAACCGGTCATGGCCCACGACCCCACTCCTGCCTCCAGCTGTGGCGAAACAGCAGAGGGTGGGCTTTTTCCGGAGGTAGCTGTATAGAGACACACGGGCAGATAGGTGGCTGGGGCGTGCATGTGCGCTGGTGGGGGCGGCCAGGTGTAGGTCGAAGGCCTCGTGGGCCTATCGGCCGTCAGCCGGGCCTACGGTGCAGTCTGGGTGTAGGCCAGCCACCCCGGGAGCGGCTGGTTTATGGTTATCTACCAGGGCCGCCTTCTGGCCGCATGTCCAACCAGACCGGCGGGGTGCGCCCCCTCCAGAGCACGCTGTGTTGGGAAGGGCCTGAGGAGGTGAGGCCTGCAGCGGTGCCAGGCGGAGGTGATGGCGGCCTCGGCCGTGGGCGACTAAAGGAGAATTTATAGTGGGAGGCAAAAATGCATACAGAACCCGGTATTCCAATGTGGTCTCCCATCCAAGTACTAACCAGGCCCGACCCTGCTTAGCTTCCAGGATCAGACAAGATGGGGCGCGTTCAGGGTGGTATGGCCGTAGAAGGCAGCGGGAGCCACGGGGCACCTCTTGAGGCTCAGCTTCGCTGGTGCTGCCGACATACCGCCAGCCCGGCAGCCAACCATCTCCAGCACGGCCCTGCCGTCTGCCAAGGCAGGCGACAGGAGGCCTCGGGGACCCTGGGTTGGCGGACACGTGGGTGACCTCGCAGCTCAGGTCAGGCGGGACCCTCCAGGCCCGTAGGCGCTTGGCCCTCCACCCCAGATCCCTCTTGACGCTCACAAGGACGTGGCCTTGGAGGCTTAAGGGCACGTGGCCCGCGGTTCCTTGGGCATTCACCACTCTGTCTGCCCACACAGCTCTAGGCAAAGGCCAGCCGCCGCCTGGCCGGCCCTACTGCCTGACGGCAGTTGGCCCGAAGCCACTGGGAGACACCATTGAGTCGGCACGACCCCTTTGACCCAGCAAGGCCACCCTTGCCCCCACGCCAACTGCCGAACAAACTTGCCTGTGCCTGGTGACCGGCTGGGCCAGAGGACCGGTCCCGGCCCAAGAACCCACTCCCGCCCACGGCCGTGGCGAATCGGCGGAGGGTGGGCTTTTTCCGGAGGGAGCTGTGGAGAGACACACAGGCAGACAGGTGGCGGCAGCGTGGATGGGCGCTGGTGCTGTCGGCCAGGTGCAGGTCGAAGGCCTTGCGGGCCTCCCGATCATCAGCCGGGCCTGCGGCAGAGTCTGGGTCAGAGCCAGCCACCCCGGGAGCGGCTGGGGTGCGGCTGCCTCCCAGGGCCGCCTTCTGGCGGCATGTCCAGCAGGACCGGCGGGAAGCGCCCCCTCCGGCGCACGCTGTGTTGGGAGAGGCTTGAGGAGATGAGGCCTGCAGCAGTGCCCGGATGGGGCAGAGGAATCCTCGGGCACCGGCGACTAAAGGAAACGGCGGATTGGGAGGCCAAAAATACTACAGCACCCGGTTTTCCCAGGTGGTCTCCCATCCAGGTACTAAACAGACCCGACCCTGCTTAGCTTCAGGGATCAGACGAGATGGGGTGCGTTTAGGGTGGTATGGCTGCAGAAGGCAACGGGCGCCACGGGGTGCCTCTTGAGCCTCAGCTTAGCTGGTGCTGGCGAATTACCGCCGGTCTGGTGAACAGCCCTCGGCAGCACGGCCCTGCCGCCCACCCAGGCAGGCGACAGCAGGCCTCGGGGTCCAGGGGGTGGTGGATTCTTGGGCGACCTCGCAACTCCGTTCAGGCGGCAACATCCAGGCTTGTAGGTGTTTGACGCTCTGCCCCAGATCCCACTTGACGCTCACAAGGTCTGGGACTCAGAGGCTTAAGGGCCAGTGGCCTGCTGTCCCTTGGGCATTTCCCACCGTGTCCACCCACGCAGTGCTTGGCGCAGCCCAGCCATGGCCGCGCCGGCCCTCCTGCCCGACGGCGGTTGGCCCAAAGCCACTGGGAGCCACCATTGGGCCGGCACGGCCCCTTAGCCCCAGCAAAGCCACCCTTGTACCCACGCCACCCAAAAAGCACAGTTCTCGGCTTTGGAGGTCAGGCGACCTGGAGAACCGGTCATGGCCCACGACCCCACTCCTGCCTCCAGCTGTGGCGAAACAGCAGAGGGTGGGCTTTTTCCGGAGGTAGCTGTATAGAGACACACGGGCAGATAGGTGGCTGGGGCGTGCATGTGCGCTGGTGGGGGCGGCCAGGTGTAGCTCGAAGGCCTCGTGGGCCTATCGGCCGTCAGCCGGGCCTACGGTGCAGTCTGGGTGTAGGCCAGCCACCCCGGGAGCGGCTGGTTTATGGTTATCTACCAGGGCCGCCTTCTGGCCGCATGTCCAACCAGACCGGCGGGGTGCGCCCCCTCCAGAGCACGCTGTGTTGGGAGGGGCCTGAGGAGGTGAGGCCTGCAGCGGTGCCAGACGGAGGTGATGGCGGCCTCGGCCGTGGGCGACTAAAGGAGAATTTATAGTGGGAGGCAAAAATGCATACAGAACCCGGTATTCCAATGTGGTCTCCCATCCAAGTACTAACCAGGCCCGACCCTGCTTAGCTTCCAGGATCAGACGAGATGGGGCGCGTTCAGGGTGGTATGGCCGTAGAAGGCAGCGGGAGCCACGGGGCACCTCTTGAGGCTCAGCTTCGCTGGTGCTGCCGACATACCGCCAGCCCGGCAGCCAACCATCTCCAGCACGGCCCTGCCGTCTGCCAAGGCAGGCGACAGGAGGCCTCGGGGACCCTGGGTTGGCGGACACGTGGGTGACCTCGCAGCTCAGGTCAGGCGGGACCCTCCAGGCCCGTAGGCGCTTGGCCCTCCACCCCAGATCCCTCTTGACGCTCACAAGGACGTGGCCTTGGAGGCTTAAGGGCACGTGGCCCGCGGTTCCTTGGGCATTCACCACTCTGTCTGCCCACACAGCTCTAGGCAAAGGCCAGCCGCCGCCTGGCCGGCCCTACTGCCTGACGGCAGTTGGCCCGAAACCACTGGGAGACACCATTGAGTCGGCACGACACCTTAGACCCAGCAAGGCCACCCTTGACCCACGCCAACTGCCGAACAAAGTTGCCTGTGCCTGGTGACCGGCTGGGCCAGAGGACCGGTCCCGGCCCAAGAACCCACTCCCGCCCACGGCCGTGGCGAAACGGCGGAGGGTGGGCTTTTTCCGGAGGGAGCTGTGGAGAGACACACAGGCAGACAGGTGGCGGCAGCGCGGATGGGCGCTGGTGCTGTCGGCCAGGTGCAGGTCGAAGGCCTTGCGGGCCTCCCGATCATCAGCCGGGCCTGCGGCAGAGTCTGGGTCAGAGCCAGCCACCCCGGGAGCGGCTGGGGTGCGGCTGCCTCCCAGGGCCGCCTTCTGGCGGCATGTCCAGCAGGACCGGCGGGAAGCGCCCCCTCCGGCGCACGCTGTGTTGGGAGAGGCTTGAGGAGATGAGGCCTGCAGCAGTGCCCGGATGGGGCAGAGGAATCCTCGGGCACCGGCGACTAAAGGAAAAGGCGGATTGGGAGGCCAAAAATACTACAGCACCCGGTTTTCCCAGGTGGTCTCCCATCCAGGTACTAAACAGACCCGACCCTGCTTAGCTTCAGGGATCAGACGAGATGGGGTGCGTTTAGGGTGGTATGGCTGCAGAAGGCAACGGGCGCCACGGGGTGCCTCTTGAGCCTCAGCTTAGCTGGTGCTGGCGAATTACCGCCGGTCTGCTGACCAGCCCTCGGCAGCACGGCCCTGCCGCCCACCCAGGCAGGCGACAGCAGGCCTCGGGGTCCAGGGGGTGGTGGATTCTTGGGCGACCTCGCAACTCCGTTCAGGCGGCAACATCCAGGCTTGTAGGTGTTTGACGCTCTGCCCCAGATCCCACTTGACGCTCACAAGGTCTGGGACTCAGAGGCTTAAGGGCCAGTGGCCTGCTGTCCCTTGGGCATTTCCCACCGTGTCCACCCCCGCAGTGCTTGGCGCAGCCCAGCCATGGCCGCGCCGGCCCTCCTGCCCGACGGCGGTTGGCCCAAAGCCACTGGGAGCCACCATTGGGCCGGCACGGCCCCTTAGCCCCAGCAAAGCCACCCTTGTACCCACGCCACCCAAAAAGCACAGTTCTCGGCTTTGGAGGTCAGGCGACCTGGAGAACCGGTCATGGCCCACGACCCCACTCCTGCCTCCAGCTGTGGCGAAACAGCAGAGGGTGGGCTTTTTCCGGAGGTAGCTGTATAGAGACACACGGGCAGATAGGTGGCTGGGGCGTGCATGTGCGCTGGTGGGGGCGGCCAGGTGTAGGTCGAAGGCCTCGTGGGCCTATCGGCCGTCAGCCGGGCCTACGGTGCAGTCTGGGTGTAGGCCAGCCACCCCGGGAGCGGCTGGTTTATGGTTATCTACCAGGGCCGCCTTCTGGCCGCATGTCCAACCAGACCGGCGGGGTGCGCCCCCTCCAGAGCACGCTGTGTTGGGAGGGGCCTGAGGAGGTGAGGCCTGCAGCGGTGCCAGGCGGAGGTGATGGCGGCCTCGGCCGTGGGCGACTAAAGGAGAATTTATAGTGGGAGGCAAAAATGCATACAGAACCCGGTATTCCAATGTGATCTCCCATCCAAGTACTAACCAGGCCCGACCCTGCTTAGCTTCCAGGATCAGACGAGATGGGGCGCGTTCAGGGTGGTATGGCCGTAGAAGGCAGCGGGAGCCACGGGGCACCTCTTGAGGCTCAGCTTCGCTGGTGCTGCCGACATACCGCCAGCCCGGCAGCCAACCATCTCCAGCACGGCCCTGCCGTCTGCCAAGGCAGGCGACAGGAGGCCTCGGGGACCCTGGGTTGGTAGACACGTGGGTGACCTCGCAGCTCAGGTCAGGCGGGACCCTCCAGGCCCGTAGGCGCTTGGCCCTCCACCCAGGTTCCCTCTTGACGCTCACAAGGACGTGGCCTTGGAGGCTTAAGGGCACGTGGCCCGCGGTTCCTTGGGCATTCACCACTCTGTCTGCACACACAGCTCTAGGCAAAGGCCAGCCGCCGCCTGGCCGGCCTTACTGCCTGACGGCAGTTGGCCCGAAGCCACTGGGAGACACCATTGAGTCGGCACGACCCCTTTGACCCAGCAAGGCCACCCTTGCCCCCACGCCAACTGCCGAACAAACTTGCCTGTGCCTGGTGACCGGCTGGGCCAGAGGACCGGTCCCGGCCCAAGAACCCACTCCCGCCCACGGCCGTGGCGAATCGGCGGAGGGTGGGCTTTTTCCGGAGGGAGCTGTGGAGAGACACACAGGCAGACAGGTGGCGGCAGCGCGGATGGGCGCTGGTGCTGTCGGCCAGGTGCAGGTCGAAGGCCTTGCGGGCCTCCCGATCATCAGCCGGGCCTGCGGCAGAGTCTGGGTCAGAGCCAGCCACCCCGGGAGCGGCTGGGGTGCGGCTGCCTCCCAGGGCCGCCTTCTGGCGGCATGTCCAGCAGGACCGGCGGGAAGCGCCCCCTCCGGCGCACGCTGTGTTGGGAGAGGCTTGAGGAGATGAGGCCTGCAGCAGTGCCCGGATGGGGCAGAGGAATCCTCGGGCACCGGCGACTAAAGGAAAAGGCGGATTGGGAGGCCAAAAATACTACAGCACCCGGTTTTCCCAGGTGGTCTCCCATCCAGGTACTAAACAGACCCGACCCTGCTTAGCTTCAGGGATCAGACGAGATGGGGTGCGTTTAGGGTGGTATGGCTGCAGAAGGCAACGGGCGCCACGGGGTGCCTCTTGAGCCTCAGCTTAGCTGGTGCTGGCGAATTACCGCCGGTCTGGTGACCAGCCCTCGGCAGCACGGCCCTGCCGCCCACCCAGGCAGGCGACAGCAGGCCTCGGGGTCCAGGGGGTGGTGGATTCTTGGGCGACCTCGCAACTCCGTTCAGGCGGCAACATCCAGGCTTGTAGGTGTTTGACGCTCTGCCCCAGATCCCACTTGACGCTCACAAGGTCTGTGACTCAGAGGCTTAAGGGCCAGTGGCCTGCTGTCCCTTGGGCATTTCCCACCGTGTCCACCCCCGCAGTGCTTGGCGCAGCCCAGCCTTGGCCGCGCCGGCCCTCCTGCCCGACGGCGGTTGGCCCAAAGCCACTGGGAGCCACCATTGGGCCGGCAAGGCCCCTTAGCCCCAGCAAAGCCACCCTTGTACCCACGCCACCCAAAAAGCACAGTTCTCGGCTTTGGAGGTCAGGCGACCTGGAGAACCGGTCATGGCCCACGACCCCACTCCTGCCTCCAGCTGTGGCGAAACAGCAGAGGGTGGGCTTTTTCCGGAGGTAGCTGTATAGAGACACACGGGCAGATAGGTGGCTGGGGCGTGCATGTGCGCTGGTGGGGGCGGCCAGGTGTAGCTCGAAGGCCTCGTGGGCCTATCGGCCGTCAGCCGGGCCTACGGTGCAGTCTGGGTGTAGGCCAGCCACCCCGGGAGCGGCTGGTTTATGGTTATCTACCAGGGCCGCCTTCTGGCCGCATGTCCAACCAGACCGGCGGGGTGCGCCCCCTCCAGAGCACGCTGTGTTGGGAGGGGCCTGAGGAGGTGAGGCCTGCAGCGGTGCCAGGCGGAGGTGATGGCGGCCTCGGCCGTGGGCGACTAAAGGAGAATTTATAGTGGGAGGCAAAAATGCATACAGAACCTGGTATTCCAATGTGGTCTCCCATCCAAGTACTAACCAGGCCCGACCCTGCTTAGCTTCCAGGATCAGACGAGATGGGGCGCGTTCAGGGTGGTATGGCCGTAGAAGGCAGCAGGAGCCACGGGGCACCTCTTGAGGCTCAGCTTCGCTGGTGCTGCCGACATACCGCCAGCCCGGCAGCCAACCATCTCCAGCACGGCCCTGCCGTCTGCCAAGGCAGGCGACAGGAGGCCTCGGGGACCCTGGGTTGGCGGACACGTGGGTGACCTCGCAGCTCAGGTCAGGCGGGACCCTCCAGGCCCGTAGGCGCTTGGCCCTCCACCCCATATACCTCTTGACGCTCACAAAGACGTGGCCTTGGAGGCTTAAGGGCACGTGGCCCGCGGTTCCTTGGGCATTCACCACTCTGTCTGCCCACACAGTTCTAGGCAAAGGCCAGCCGCCGCCTGGCCAGCCCTACTGCCTGACGGCAGTTGGCCCGAAACCACTGGGAGACACCATTGAGTCGGCACGACCCCTTAGACCCAGCAAGGCCACCCTTGACCCACGCCAACTGCCGAACAAAGTTGCCTGTGCCTGGTGACCGGCTGGGCCAGAGGACCGGTCCCGGCCCAAGAACCCACTGCCGCCCACGGCCGTGTCGAAACGGCAGAGGGTGGGCTTTTTCCGGAGGGAGCTGTGGAGAGACACACAGGCAGACAGGTGGCGGCAGCGCGGATGGGCGCTGGTGCTGTCGGCCAGGTGCAGGTCGAAGGCCTTGCGGGCCTCCCGATCATCAGCCGGGCCTGCGGCAGAGTCTGGGTCAGAGCCAGCCACCCCGGGAGCGGCTGGGGTGCGGCTGCCTCCCAGGGCCGCCTTCTGGCGGCATGTCCAGCAGGACCGGCGGGAAGCGCCCCCTCCGGCGCACGCTGTGTTGGGAGAGGCTTGAGGAGATGAGGCCTGCAGCAGTGCCCGGATGGGGCAGAGGAATCCTCGGGCACCGGCGACTAAAGGAAAATGCGGATTGGGAGGCCAAAAATACTACAGCACCCGGTTTTCCCAGGTGGTCTCCCATCCAGGTACTAAACAGACCCGACCCTGCTTAGCTTCAGGGATCAGACGAGATGGGGTGCGTTTAGGGTGGTATGGCTGCAGAAGGCAACGGGCGCCACGGGGTGCCTCTTGAGCCTCAGCTTAGCTGGTGCTGGCGAATTACCGCCAGTCTGGTGACCAGCCCTCGGCAGCACGGCCCTGCCGCCCACCCAGGCAGGCGACAGCAGGCCTCAGGGTCCAGGGGGTGGTGGATTCTTGGGCGACCTCGCAACTCCGTTCAGGCGGCAACATCCAGGCTTGTAGGAGTTTGACGCTCTGCCCCAGATCCCACTTGACGCTCACAAGGTCTGGGACTCAGAGGCTTAAGGGCCAGTGGCCTGCTGTCCCCTGGGCATTTCCCACCGTGTCCACCCACGCAGTGCTTGGCGCAGCCCAGCCATGGCCGCGCCGGCCCTCCTGCCCGACGGCGGTTGGCCCAAAGCCACTGGGAGCCACCATTGGGCCGGCACGGCCCCTTAGCCCCAGCAAAGCCACCCTTGTACCCACGCCACCCAAAAAGCACAGTTCTCGGCTTTGGAGGTCAGGCGACCTGGAGAACCGGTCATGGCCCACGACCCCACTCCTGCCTCCAGCTGTGGCGAAACAGCAGAGGGTGGGCTTTTTCCGGAGGTAGCTGTATAGAGACACGCGGGCAGATAGTTGGCTGGGGCGTGCATGTGCGCTGGTGGGGGCGGCCAGGTGTAGGTCGAAGGCCTCGTGGGCCTATCGGCCGTCAGCCGGGCCTACGGTGCAGTCTGGGTGTAGGCCAGCCACCCCGGGAGCGGCTGGTTTATGGTTATCTACCAGGGCCGCCATCTGGCCGCATGTCCAACCAGACCGGCGGGGTGCGCCCCCTCCAGAGCACGCTGTGTTGGGAGGGGCCTGAGGAGGTGAGGCCTGCAGCGGTGCCAGGCGGAGGTGATGGCGGCCTCGGCCGTGGGCGACTAAAGGAGAATTTATAGTGGGAGACAAAAATGCATACAGAACCCGGTATTCCAATGTGGTCTCCCATCCAAGTCCTAACCAGGCCCGACCCTGCTTAGCTTCCAGGATCAGACGAGATGGGGCGCGTTCAGGGTGGTATGGCCGTAGAAGGCAGCGGGAGCCACGGGGCACCTCTTGAGGCTCAGCTTCGCTGGTGATGCCGACATACCGCCAGCCCGGCAGCCAACCATCTCCAGCACGGCCCTGCCGTCTGCCAAGGCAGGCGACAGGAGGCCTCGGGGACCCTGGGTTGGCGGACACGTGGGTGACCTCGCAGCTCAGGTCAGGCGGGACCCTCCAGGCCCGTAGGCGCTTGGCCCTCCACCCCAGATCCCTCTTGACGCTCACAAGGACGTGGCCTTGGAGGCTTAAGGGCACGTGGCCCGCGGTTCCTTGGGCATTCACCACTCTGTCTGCACACACAGCTCTAGGCAAAGGCCAGCCGCCGCCTGGCCGGCCTTACTGCCTGACAGCAGTTGGCCCGAAGCCACTGGGAGACACCATTGAGTCGGCACGACCCCTTTGACCCAGCAAGGCCACCCTTGCCCCCATGCCAACTCCCGAACAAACTTGCCTGTGCCTGGTGACCTGCTGGGCCAGAGGACCGGTCCCGGCCCAAGAACCCACTCCCGCCCACGGCCGTGGCGAATCGGCGGAGGGTGGGCTTTTTCCGGAGGGAGCTGTGGAGAGACACACAGGCAGACAGGTGGCGGCAGCGCGGATGGGCGCTGGTGCTGTCGGCCAGGTGCAGGTCGAAGGCCTTGCGGGCCTCCCGATCATCAGCCGGGCCTGCGGCAGAGTCTGGGTCAGAGCCAGCCACCCCGGGAGCGGCTGGGGTGCGGCTGCCTCCCAGGGCCGCCTTCTGGCGGCATGTCCAGCAGGACCGGCGGGAAGCGCCCCCTCCGGCGCACGCTGTGTTGGGAGAGGCTTGAGGAGATGAGGCCTGCAGCAGTGCCCGGATGGGGCAGAGGAATCCTCGGGCACCGGCGACTAAAGGAAAAGGCGGATTGGGAGGCCAAAAATACTACAGCACCCGGTTTTCCCAGGTGGTCTCCCATCCAGGTACTAAACAGACCAGACCCTGCTTAGCTTCAGGGATCAGACGAGATGGGGTGCGTTTAGGGTGGTATGGCTGCAGAAGGCAACAGGCGCCACGGGGTGCCTCTTGAGCCTCAGCTTAGCTGGTGCTGGCGAATTACCGCCAGTCTGGTGACCAGCCCTCGGCAGCACGGCCCTGCCGCCCACCCAGGCAGGCGACAGCAGGCCTCAGGGTCCAGGGGGTGGTGGATTCTTGGGCGACCTCGCAACTCCGTTCAGGCGGCAACATCCAGGCTTGTAGGTGTTTGACGCTCTGCCCCAGATCCCACTTGACGCTCACAAGGTCTGGGACTCAGAGGCTTAAGGGCCAGTGGCCTGATGTCCCTTGGGCATTTCCCACCGTGTCCACCCCCGCAGTGCTTGGCGCAGCCCAGCCATGGCCGCGCCGGCCCTCCTGCCCGACGGCGGTTGGCCCAAAGCCACTGGGAGCCACCATTGGGCCGGCACGGCCCCTTAGCCCCAGCAAAGCCACCCTTGTACCCACGCCACCCAAAAAGCACAGTTCTCGGCTTTGGAGGTCAGGCGACCTGGAGACCCGGTCATGGCCCACGACCCCACTCCTGCCTCCAGCTGTGGCGAAACAGCAGAGGGTGGGCTTTTTCCGGAGGTATCTGTAAAGAGACACGCGGGCAGATAGGTGGCTGGGGCGTGCATGTGCGCTGGTGGGGGCGGCCAGGTGTAGCTCGAAGGCCTCGTGGGCCTATCGGCCGTCAGCCGGGCCTACGGTGCAGTCTGGGTGTAGGCCAGCCACCCCGGGAGCGGCTGGTTTATGGTTATCTACCAGGGCCGCCTTCTGGCCGCATGTCCAACCAGACCAGCGGGGTGCGCCCCCTCCAGAGCACGCTGTGTTGGGAGGGGCCTGAGGAGGTGAGGCCTGCAGCGGTGCCAGGCGGAGGTGATGGCGGCCTCGGCCGTGGGCGACTAAAGGAGAATTTATAGTGGGAGGCAAAAATGCATACAGAACCCGGTATTCCAATGTGGACTCCCATCCAAGTACTAACCAGGCCCGACCCTGCTTAGCTTCCAGGATCAGACGAGATGGGGCGCGTTCAGGGTGGTATGGCCGTAGAAGGCAGCGGGAGCCACGGGGCACCTCTTGAGGCTCAGCTTCGCTGGTGCTGCCGACATACCGCCAGCCCGGCAGCCAACCATCTCCAGCACGGCCCTGCCGTCTGCCAAGGCAGGCGACAGGAGGCCTCGGGGACCCTGGGTTGGCTGACACTTGGGTGACCTCGCAGCTCAGGTCAGGCGGGACCCTCCAGGCCCGTAGGCACTTGGCCCTCCACCCCAGATCCCTCTTGACGCTCACACGGACGTGGCCTTGGAGGCTTAAGGGCACGTGGCCCGCGGTTCCTTGGGCATTCACCACTCTGTCTGCCCACACAGCTCTAGGCAAAGGCCAGCCGCCGCCTGGCCGGCCCTACTGCCTGACGGCAGTTGGCCCGAAGCCACTGGGAGACACCATTGAGTCGGCACGACCCCTTAGACCCAGCAAGGCCACCCTTGCCCCCACGCCAACGGCCGAAGAAAGTTCCCTGTGCCTGGTGACCGGCTGGGCCAGAGGACCGGTCCCGGCCCAAGAACCCACTCCCGCCCATGGCCGTGGCGAAACGGCGGAGGGTGGGCTTTTTCCGGAGGGAGCTGTGGAGAGACACACAGGCAGACAGGTGGCGGCAGCGCGGATGGGCGCTGGTGCTGTCGGCCAGATGCAGGTCGAAGGCCTTGCGGGCCTCCCGATCATCAGCCGGGCCTGCGGCAGAGTCTGGGTCAGAGCCAGCCACCCCGGGAGCGGCTGGGGTGCGGCTGCCTCCCAGGGCCGCCTTCTGGCGGCATGTCCAGCAGGACCGGCGGGAAGCGCCCCCTCCGGCGCACGCTGTGTTGGGAGAGGCTTGAGGAGATGAGGCCTGCAGCAGTGCCCGGATGGGGCAGAGGAATCCTCGGGCACTGGCGACTAAAGGAAAAGGCGGATTGGGAGGCCAAAAATACTACAGCACCCGGTTTTCCGAGGTGGTCTCCCATCCAGGTACTAAACAAACCCGACCCTGCTTAGCTTCAGGGATCAGACGAGATGGGGTGCGTTTAGGGTGGTATGGCTGCAGAAGGCAACGGGCGCCACGGGGTGCCTCTTGAGCCTCAGCTTAGCTGGTGCTGGCGAATTACCGCCAGTCTGGTGACCAGCCCTCGGCAGCACGGCCCTGCCGCCCACCCAGGCAGGCGACAGCAGTCCTCGGGGTCCAGGGGGTGGTGGATTCTTGGGCGACCTCGCAACTCTGTTCAGGCGGCAACATCCAGGCTTGTAGGTGTTTGACGCTCTGCCCCAGATCCCACTTGACGCTCACAAGGTCTGGGACTCAGAGGCTTAAGGGCCAGTGGCCTGCTGTCCCTTGGGCATTTCCCACCGTGTCCACCCCCGCAGTGCTTGGCGCAGCCCAGCCATGGCCGCGCCGGCCCTCCTGCCCGACGGCGGTTGGCCCAAAGCCACTGGGAGCCACCATTGGGCCGGCACGGCCCCTTAGCCCCAGCAAAGCCACCCTTTTACCCACGACACCCAAAAAGCACAGTTCTCGGCTTTGGAGGTCAGGCGACCTGGAAAACCGGTCATGGCCCACGACACCACTCCTGCCTCCAGCTGTGGCGAAACAGCAGAGGGTGGGCTTTTTCCGGAGGTAGCTGTATAGAGACACGCGGGCAGATAGTTGGCTGGGGCATGCATGTGCGCTGGTGGGGGCGGCCAGGTGTAGGTCGAAGGCCTCGTGGGCCTATCGGCCGTCAGCCGGGCCTACGGTGCAGTCTGGGTGTAGGCCAGCCACCCCGGGAGCGGCTGGTTTATGGTTATCTACCAGGGGAACCTTCTGGCCGCATGTCCAACCAGACCGGCGGGGTGCGCCCCCTCCAGAGCACGCTGTGTTGGGAGGGGCCTGAGGAGGTGAGGCCTGCAGCGGTGCCAGGCGGAGGTGATGGCGGCCTCGGCCGTGGGCGACTAAAGGAGAATTTATAGTGGGAGGCAAAAATGCATACAGAACCCGGTATTCCAATGTGGTCTCCCATCCAAGTACTAACCAGGCCCGACCCTGCTTAGCTTCCAGGGTCAGACGAGATGGGGCGCGTTCAGGGTGGTATGGCCGTAGAAGGCAGCGGGAGCCACGGGGCACCTCTTGAGGCTCAGCTTCGCTGGTGCTGCCGACATACCGCCAGCCCGGCAACCAACCATCTCCAGCACGGCCCTGCCGTCTGCCAAGGCAGGAGACAGGAGGCCTCGGGGACCCTGGGTTGGCGGACACGTGGGTGACCTCGCAGCTCAGGTCAGGCGGGACCCTCCAGGCCCGTAGGCACTTGGCCCTCCACCCCAGATCCCTCTTGACGCTCACAAGGACGTGGCCTTGGAGGCTTAAGGGCACGTGGCCCGCGGTTCCTTGGGCATTCACCACTCTGTCTGCCCACACAGCTCTAGGCAAAGGCCAGCCGCCGCCTGGCCGGCCCTACTGCCTGACGGCAGTTGGCCCGAAGCCACTGGGAGACACCATTGAGTCGGCACGACCCCTTAGACCCAGCAAGGCCACCCTTGCCCGCACGCCAACTGCCGAACAAAGTTGCCTGTGCCTGGTGACCGGCTGGGCCAGAGGACCGGTCCCGGCCCAAGAACCCACTCCCGCCCACGGCCGTGGCAAAACGGCGGAGGGTGGGCTTTTTCCGGAGGGAGCTGTGGAGAGACACACAGGCAGAAAGGTGGCGGCAGCGC
This sequence comes from Balaenoptera physalus, assembly GCF_965194825.1. NCBI lineage: Eukaryota > Metazoa > Chordata > Mammalia > Artiodactyla > Balaenopteridae > Balaenoptera > Balaenoptera physalus. The sequence goes on along the minus strand of NW_028126340.1, from coordinate 861,575 downwards.
GGATGGGCGCTGGTGCTGTCGGCCAGGTGCAGGTCGAAGGCCTTGCGGGCCTCCCGATCATCAGCCGGGCCTGCGGCAGAGTCTGGGTCAGAGCCAGCCACCCCGGGAGCGGCTGGGGTGCGGCTGCCTCCCAGGGCCGCCTTCTGGCGGCATGTCCAGCAGGACCGGCGGGAAGCGCCCCCTCCGGCGCACGCTGTGTTGGGAGAGGCTTGAGGAGATGAGGCCTGCAGCAGTGCCCGGATGGGGCAGAGGAATCCTCGGGCACCGGCGACTAAAGGAAAAGGCGGATTGGGAGGCCAAAAATACTACAGCACCCGGTTTTCCCAGGTGGTCTCCCATCCAGGTACTAAACAGACCCGACCCTGCTTAGCTTCAGGGATCAGACGAGATGGGGTGCGTTTAGGGTGGTATGGCTGCAGAAGGCAACGGGCGCCACGGGGTGCCTCTTGAGCCTCAGCTTAGCTGGTGCTGGCGAATTACTGCCAGTCTGGTGACCAGCCCTCGGCAGCACGGCCCTGCCGCCCACCCAGGCAGGCGACAGCAGGCCTCGGGGTCCAGGGGGTGGTGGATTCTTGGGCGACCTTGCAACTCTGTTCAGGCGGCAACATCCAGGCTTGTAGGTGTTTGACGCTCTGCCCCAGATCCCACTTGACGCTCACAAGGTCTGGGACTCAGAGGCTTAAGGGCCAGTGGCCTGCTGTCCCTTGGGCATTTCCCACCGTGTCCACCCCCGCAGTGCTTGGCGCAGCCCAGCCATGGCCACGCCGGCCCTCCTGCCCGACGGCGGTTGGCCCAAAGCCACTGGGAGCCACCATTGGGCCGGCACGGCCCCTTAGCCCCAGCAAAGCCACCCTTGTACCCACGCCACCCAAAAAGCACAGTTCTCGGCTTTGGAGGTCAGGCGACCTGGAGAACCGGTCATGGCCCACGACCCCACTCCTGCCTCCAGCTGTGGCGAAACAGCAGAGGGTGGGCTTTTTCCGGAGGTAGCTGTATAGAGACACACGGGCAGATAGGTGGCTGGGGCGTGCATGTGCGCTGGTGGGGGCGGCCAGGTGTAGGTCGAAGGCCTCGTGGGCCTATCGGCCGTCAGCCGGGCCTACGGTGCAGTCTGGGTGTAGGCCAGCCACCCCGGGAGCGGCTGGTTTATGGTTATCTACCAGGGCCGCCTTCTGGCCGCATGTCCAACCAGACCGGCGGGGTGCGCCCCCTCCAGAGCACGCTGTGTTGGGAAGGGCCTGAGGAGGTGAGGCCTGCAGCGGTGCCAGGCGGAGGTGATGGCGGCCTCGGCCGTGGGCGACTAAAGGAGAATTTATAGTGGGAGGCAAAAATGCATACAGAACCCGGTATTCCAATGTGGTCTCCCATCCAAGTACTAACCAGGCCCGACCCTGCTTAGCTTCCAGGATCAGACAAGATGGGGCGCGTTCAGGGTGGTATGGCCGTAGAAGGCAGCGGGAGCCACGGGGCACCTCTTGAGGCTCAGCTTCGCTGGTGCTGCCGACATACCGCCAGCCCGGCAGCCAACCATCTCCAGCACGGCCCTGCCGTCTGCCAAGGCAGGCGACAGGAGGCCTCGGGGACCCTGGGTTGGCGGACACGTGGGTGACCTCGCAGCTCAGGTCAGGCGGGACCCTCCAGGCCCGTAGGCGCTTGGCCCTCCACCCCAGATCCCTCTTGACGCTCACAAGGACGTGGCCTTGGAGGCTTAAGGGCACGTGGCCCGCGGTTCCTTGGGCATTCACCACTCTGTCTGCCCACACAGCTCTAGGCAAAGGCCAGCCGCCGCCTGGCCGGCCCTACTGCCTGACGGCAGTTGGCCCGAAGCCACTGGGAGACACCATTGAGTCGGCACGACCCCTTTGACCCAGCAAGGCCACCCTTGCCCCCACGCCAACTGCCGAACAAACTTGCCTGTGCCTGGTGACCGGCTGGGCCAGAGGACCGGTCCCGGCCCAAGAACCCACTCCCGCCCACGGCCGTGGCGAATCGGCGGAGGGTGGGCTTTTTCCGGAGGGAGCTGTGGAGAGACACACAGGCAGACAGGTGGCGGCAGCGTGGATGGGCGCTGGTGCTGTCGGCCAGGTGCAGGTCGAAGGCCTTGCGGGCCTCCCGATCATCAGCCGGGCCTGCGGCAGAGTCTGGGTCAGAGCCAGCCACCCCGGGAGCGGCTGGGGTGTGGCTGCCTCCCAGGGCCGCCTTCTGGCGGCATGTCCAGCAGGACCGGCGGGAAGCGCCCCCTCCGGCGCACGCTGTGTTGGGAGAGGCTTGAGGAGATGAGGCCTGCAGCAGTGCCCGGATGGGGCAGAGGAATCCTCGGGCACCGGCGACTAAAGGAAACGGCGGATTGGGAGGCCAAAAATACTACAGCACCCGGTTTTCCCAGGTGGTCTCCCATCCAGGTACTAAACAGACCCGACCCTGCTTAGCTTCAGGGATCAGACGAGATGGGGTGCGTTTAGGGTGGTATGGCTGCAGAAGGCAACGGGCGCCACGGGGTGCCTCTTGAGCCTCAGCTTAGCTGGTGCTGGCGAATTACCGCCGGTCTGGTGAACAGCCCTCGGCAGCACGGCCCTGCCGCCCACCCAGGCAGGCGACAGCAGGCCTCGGGGTCCAGGGGGTGGTGGATTCTTGGGCGACCTCGCAACTCCGTTCAGGCGGCAACATCCAGGCTTGTAGGTGTTTGACGCTCTGCCCCAGATCCCACTTGACGCTCACAAGGTCTGGGACTCAGAGGCTTAAGGGCCAGTGGCCTGCTGTCCCTTGGGCATTTCCCACCGTGTCCACCCACGCAGTGCTTGGCGCAGCCCAGCCATGGCCGCGCCGGCCCTCCTGCCCGACGGCGGTTGGCCCAAAGCCACTGGGAGCCACCATTGGGCCGGCACGGCCCCTTAGCCCCAGCAAAGCCACCCTTGTACCCACGCCACCCAAAAAGCACAGTTCTCGGCTTTGGAGGTCAGGCGACCTGGAGAACCGGTCATGGCCCACGACCCCACTCCTGCCTCCAGCTGTGGCGAAACAGCAGAGGGTGGGCTTTTTCCGGAGGTAGCTGTATAGAGACACACGGGCAGATAGGTGGCTGGGGCGTGCATGTGCGCTGGTGGGGGCGGCCAGGTGTAGCTCGAAGGCCTCGTGGGCCTATCGGCCGTCAGCCGGGCCTACGGTGCAGTCTGGGTGTAGGCCAGCCACCCCGGGAGCGGCTGGTTTATGGTTATCTACCAGGGCCGCCTTCTGGCCGCATGTCCAACCAGACCGGCGGGGTGCGCCCCCTCCAGAGCACGCTGTGTTGGGAGGGGCCTGAGGAGGTGAGGCCTGCAGCGGTGCCAGACGGAGGTGATGGCGGCCTCGGCCGTGGGCGACTAAAGGAGAATTTATAGTGGGAGGCAAAAATGCATACAGAACCCGGTATTCCAATGTGGTCTCCCATCCAAGTACTAACCAGGCCCGACCCTGCTTAGCTTCCAGGATCAGACGAGATGGGGCGCGTTCAGGGTGGTATGGCCGTAGAAGGCAGCGGGAGCCACGGGGCACCTCTTGAGGCTCAGCTTCGCTGGTGCTGCCGACATACCGCCAGCCCGGCAGCCAACCATCTCCAGCACGGCCCTGCCGTCTGCCAAGGCAGGCGACAGGAGGCCTCGGGGACCCTGGGTTGGCGGACACGTGGGTGACCTCGCAGCTCAGGTCAGGCGGGACCCTCCAGGCCCGTAGGCGCTTGGCCCTCCACCCCAGATCCCTCTTGACGCTCACAAGGACGTGGCCTTGGAGGCTTAAGGGCACGTGGCCCGCGGTTCCTTGGGCATTCACCACTCTGTCTGCCCACACAGCTCTAGGCAAAGGCCAGCCGCCGCCTGGCCGGCCCTACTGCCTGACGGCAGTTGGCCCGAAACCACTGGGAGACACCATTGAGTCGGCACGACACCTTAGACCCAGCAAGGCCACCCTTGACCCACGCCAACTGCCGAACAAAGTTGCCTGTGCCTGGTGACCGGCTGGGCCAGAGGACCGGTCCCGGCCCAAGAACCCACTCCCGCCCACGGCCGTGGCGAAACGGCGGAGGGTGGGCTTTTTCCGGAGGGAGCTGTGGAGAGACACACAGGCAGACAGGTGGCGGCAGCGCGGATGGGCGCTGGTGCTGTCGGCCAGGTGCAGGTCGAAGGCCTTGCGGGCCTCCCGATCATCAGCCGGGCCTGCGGCAGAGTCTGGGTCAGAGCCAGCCACCCCGGGAGCGGCTGGGGTGCGGCTGCCTCCCAGGGCCGCCTTCTGGCGGCATGTCCAGCAGGACCGGCGGGAAGCGCCCCCTCCGGCGCACGCTGTGTTGGGAGAGGCTTGAGGAGATGAGGCCTGCAGCAGTGCCCGGATGGGGCAGAGGAATCCTCGGGCACCGGCGACTAAAGGAAAAGGCGGATTGGGAGGCCAAAAATACTACAGCACCCGGTTTTCCCAGGTGGTCTCCCATCCAGGTACTAAACAGACCCGACCCTGCTTAGCTTCAGGGATCAGACGAGATGGGGTGCGTTTAGGGTGGTATGGCTGCAGAAGGCAACGGGCGCCACGGGGTGCCTCTTGAGCCTCAGCTTAGCTGGTGCTGGCGAATTACCGCCGGTCTGCTGACCAGCCCTCGGCAGCACGGCCCTGCCGCCCACCCAGGCAGGCGACAGCAGGCCTCGGGGTCCAGGGGGTGGTGGATTCTTGGGCGACCTCGCAACTCCGTTCAGGCGGCAACATCCAGGCTTGTAGGTGTTTGACGCTCTGCCCCAGATCCCACTTGACGCTCACAAGGTCTGGGACTCAGAGGCTTAAGGGCCAGTGGCCTGCTGTCCCTTGGGCATTTCCCACCGTGTCCACCCCCGCAGTGCTTGGCGCAGCCCAGCCATGGCCGCGCCGGCCCTCCTGCCCGACGGCGGTTGGCCCAAAGCCACTGGGAGCCACCATTGGGCCGGCACGGCCCCTTAGCCCCAGCAAAGCCACCCTTGTACCCACGCCACCCAAAAAGCACAGTTCTCGGCTTTGGAGGTCAGGCGACCTGGAGAACCGGTCATGGCCCACGACCCCACTCCTGCCTCCAGCTGTGGCGAAACAGCAGAGGGTGGGCTTTTTCCGGAGGTAGCTGTATAGAGACACACGGGCAGATAGGTGGCTGGGGCGTGCATGTGCGCTGGTGGGGGCGGCCAGGTGTAGCTCGAAGGCCTCGTGGGCCTATCGGCCGTCAGCCGGGCCTACGGTGCAGTCTGGGTGTAGGCCAGCCACCCCGGGACCGGCTGGTTTATGGTTATCTACCAGGGCCGCCTTCTGGCCGCATGTCCAACCAGACCGGCGGGGTGCGCCCCCTCCAGAGCACGCTGTGTTGGGAGGGGCCTGAGGAGGTGAGGCCTGCAGCGGTGCCAGGCGGAGGTGATGGCGGCCTCGGCCGTGGGCGACTAAAGGAGAATTTATAGTGGGAGGCAAAAATGCATACAGAACCCGGTATTCCAATGTGGTCTCCCATCCAAGTACTAACCAGGCCCGACCCTGCTTAGCTTCCAGGATCAGACGAGATGGGGCGCGTTCAGGGTGGTATGGCCGTAGAAGGCAGCGGGAGCCACGGGGCACCTCTTGAGGCTCAGCTTCGCTGGTGCTGCCGACATACCGCCAGCCCGGCAGCCAACCATCTCCAGCACGGCCCTGCCGTCTGCCAAGGCAGGCGACAGGAGGCCTCGGGGACCCTGGGTTGGCGGACACGTGGGTGACCTCGCAGCTCAGGTCAGGCGGGACCCTCCAGGCCCGTAGGCGCTTGGCCCTCCACCCCAGATCCCTCTTGACGCTCACAAGGACGTGGCCTTGGAGGCTTAAGGGCACGTGGCCCGCGTTTCCTTGGGCATTCACCACTCTGTCTGCCCACACAGCTCTAGGCAAAGGCCAGCCGCCGCCTGGCCGGCCCTACTGCCTGACGGCAGTTGGCCCGAAACCACTGGGAGACACCATTGAGTCGGCACGACCCCTTAGACCCAGCAAGGCCACCCTTGACCCACGCCAACTGCCGAACAAAGTTGCCTGTGCCTGGTGACCGGCTGGGCCAGAGGACCGGTCCCGGCCCAAGAACCCACTCCCGCCCACGGCCGTGGTGAAACGGCGGAGGGTGGGCTTTTTCCGGAGGGAGCTGTGGAGAGACAAACAGGCAGACAGGTGGCGGCAGCGCGGATGGGCGCTGGTGCTGTCGGCCAGGTGCAGGTCGAAGGCCTTGCGGGCCTCCCGATCATCAGCCGGGCCTGCGGCAGAGTCTGGGTCAGAGCCAGCCACCCCGGGAGCGGCTGGGTTGCGGCTGCCTCCCAGGGCCGCCTTCTGGCGGCATGTCCAGCAGGACCGGCGGGAAGCGCCCCCTCCGGCGCACGCTGTGTTGGGAGAGGCTTGAGGAGATGAGGCCTGCAGCAGTGCCCGGATGGGGCAGAGGAATCCTCGGGCACCGGCGACTAAAGGAAAAGGCGGATTGGGAGGCCAAAAATACTACAGCACCCGGTTTTCCCAGGTGGTCTCCCATCCAGGTACTAAACAGACCCGACCCTGCTTAGCTTCAGGGATCAGACGAGATGGGGTGCGTTTAGGGTGGTATGGCTGCAGAAGGCAACGGGCGCCACGGGGTGCCTCTTGAGCCTCAGCTTAGCTGGTGCTGGCGAATTACCGCCGGTCTGGTGACCAGCCCTCGGCAGCACGGCCCTGCCGCCCACCCAGGCAGGCGACAGCAGGCCTCGGGGTCCAGGGGGTGGTGGATTCTTGGGCGACCTCGCAACTCCGTTCAGGCGGCAACATCCAGGCTTGTAGGTGTTTGACGCTCTGCCCCAGATCCCACTTGAAGCTCACAAGGTCTGGGACTCAGAGGCTTAAGGGCCAGTGGCCTGCTGTCCCTTGGGCATTTCCCACCGTGTCCACCCCCGCAGTGCTTGGCGCAGCCCAGCCATGGCCGCGACGGCCCTCCTGCCCGACGGCGGTTGGCCCAAAGCCACTGGGAGCCACCATTGGGCCGGCACGGCCCCTTAGCCCCAGCAAAGCCACCCTTGTACCCACGCCACCCAAAAAGCACAGTTCTCGGCTTTGGAGGTCAGGCGACCTGGAGAACCGGTCATGGCCCACGACCCCACTCCTGCCTCCAGCTGTGGCGAAACAGCAGAGGGTGGGCTTTTTCCGGAGGTAGCTGTATAGAGACACACGGGCAGATAGGTGGCTGGGGCGTGCATGTGCGCTGGTGGGGGCGGCCAGGTGTAGCTCGAAGGCCTCGTGGGCCTATCGGCCGTCAGCCGGGCCTACGGTGCAGTCTGGGTGTAGGCCAGCCACCCCGGGAGCGGCTGGTTTATGGTTATCTACCAGGGCCGCCTTCTGGCCGCATGTCCAACCAGACCGGCGGGGTGCGCCCCCTCCAGAGCACGCTGTGTTGGGAGGGGCCTGAGGAGGTGAGGCCTGCAGCGGTGCCAGGCGGAGGTGATGGCGGCCTCGGCCGTGGGCGACTAAAGGAGAATTTATAGTGGGAGGCAAAAATGCATACAGAACCTGGTATTCCAATGTGGTCTCCCATCCAAGTACTAACCAGGCCCGACCCTGCTTAGCTTCCAGGATCAGACGAGATGGGGCGCGTTCAGGGTGGTATGGCCGTAGAAGGCAGCAGGAGCCACGGGGCACCTCTTGAGGCTCAGCTTCGCTGGTGCTGCCGACATACCGCCAGCCCGGCAGCCAACCATCTCCAGCACGGCCCTGCCGTCTGCCAAGGCAGGCGACAGGAGGCCTCGGGGACCCTGGGTTGGCGGACACGTGGGTGACCTCGCAGCTCAGGTCAGGCGGGACCCTCCAGGCCCGTAGGCGCTTGGCCCTCCACCCCATATACCTCTTGACGCTCACAAAGACGTGGCCTTGGAGGCTTAAGGGCACGTGGCCCGCGGTTCCTTGGGCATTCACCACTCTGTCTGCCCACACAGTTCTAGGCAAAGGCCAGCCGCCGCCTGGCCAGCCCTACTGCCTGACGGCAGTTGGCCCGAAACCACTGGGAGACACCATTGAGTCGGCACGACCCCTTAGACCCAGCAAGGCCACCCTTGACCCACGCCAACTGCCGAACAAAGTTGCCTGTGCCTGGTGACCGGCTGGGCCAGAGGACCGGTCCCGGCCCAAGAACCCACTGCCGCCCACGGCCGTGTCGAAACGGCAGAGGGTGGGCTTTTTCCGGAGGGAGCTGTGGAGAGACACACAGGCAGACAGGTGGCGGCAGCGCGGATGGGCGCTGGTGCTGTCGGCCAGGTGCAGGTCGAAGGCCTTGCGGGCCTCCCGATCATCAGCCGGGCCTGCGGCAGAGTCTGGGTCAGAGCCAGCCACCCCGGGAGCGGCTGGGGTGCGGCTGCCTCCCAGGGCCGCCTTCTGGCGGCATGTCCAGCAGGACCGGCGGGAAGCGCCCCCTCCGGCGCACGCTGTGTTGGGAGAGGCTTGAGGAGATGAGGCCTGCAGCAGTGCCCGGATGGGGCAGAGGAATCCTCGGGCACCGGCGACTAAAGGAAAATGCGGATTGGGAGGCCAAAAATACTACAGCACCCGGTTTTCCCAGGTGGTCTCCCATCCAGGTACTAAACAGACCCGACCCTGCTTAGCTTCAGGGATCAGACGAGATGGGGTGCGTTTAGGGTGGTATGGCTGCAGAAGGCAACGGGCGCCACGGGGTGCCTCTTGAGCCTCAGCTTAGCTGGTGCTGGCGAATTACCGCCAGTCTGGTGACCAGCCCTCGGCAGCACGGCCCTGCCGCCCACCCAGGCAGGCGACAGCAGGCCTCAGGGTCCAGGGGGTGGTGGATTCTTGGGCGACCTCGCAACTCCGTTCAGGCGGCAACATCCAGGCTTGTAGGAGTTTGACGCTCTGCCCCAGATCCCACTTGACGCTCACAAGGTCTGGGACTCAGAGGCTTAAGGGCCAGTGGCCTGCTGTCCCCTGGGCATTTCCCACCGTGTCCACCCACGCAGTGCTTGGCGCAGCCCAGCCATGGCCGCGCCGGCCCTCCTGCCCGACGGCGGTTGGCCCAAAGCCACTGGGAGCCACCATTGGGCCGGCACGGCCCCTTAGCCCCAGCAAAGCCACCCTTGTACCCACGCCACCCAAAAAGCACAGTTCTCGGCTTTGGAGGTCAGGCGACCTGGAGAACCGGTCATGGCCCACGACCCCACTCCTGCCTCCAGCTGTGGCGAAACAGCAGAGGGTGGGCTTTTTCCGGAGGTAGCTGTATAGAGACACGCGGGCAGATAGTTGGCTGGGGCGTGCATGTGCGCTGGTGGGGGCGGCCAGGTGTAGGTCGAAGGCCTCGTGGGCCTATCGGCCGTCAGCCGGGCCTACGGTGCAGTCTGGGTGTAGGCCAGCCACCCCGGGAGCGGCTGGTTTATGGTTATCTACCAGGGCCGCCATCTGGCCGCATGTCCAACCAGACCGGCGGGGTGCGCCCCCTCCAGAGCACGCTGTGTTGGGAGGGGCCTGAGGAGGTGAGGCCTGCAGCGGTGCCAGGCGGAGGTGATGGCGGCCTCGGCCGTGGGCGACTAAAGGAGAATTTATAGTGGGAGACAAAAATGCATACAGAACCCGGTATTCCAATGTGGTCTCCCATCCAAGTCCTAACCAGGCCCGACCCTGCTTAGCTTCCAGGATCAGACGAGATGGGGCGCGTTCAGGGTGGTATGGCCGTAGAAGGCAGCGGGAGCCACGGGGCACCTCTTGAGGCTCAGCTTCGCTGGTGATGCCGACATACCGCCAGCCCGGCAGCCAACCATCTCCAGCACGGCCCTGCCGTCTGCCAAGGCAGGCGACAGGAGGCCTCGGGGACCCTGGGTTGGCGGACACGTGGGTGACCTCGCAGCTCAGGTCAGGCGGGACCCTCCAGGCCCGTAGGCGCTTGGCCCTCCACCCCAGATCCCTCTTGACGCTCACAAGGACGTGGCCTTGGAGGCTTAAGGGCACGTGGCCCGCGGTTCCTTGGGCATTCACCACTCTGTCTGCACACACAGCTCTAGGCAAAGGCCAGCCGCCGCCTGGCCGGCCTTACTGCCTGACAGCAGTTGGCCCGAAGCCACTGGGAGACACCATTGAGTCGGCACGACCCCTTTGACCCAGCAAGGCCACCCTTGCCCCCACGCCAACTCCCGAACAAACTTGCCTGTGCCTGGTGACCTGCTGGGCCAGAGGACCGGTCCCGGCCCAAGAACCCACTCCCGCCCACGGCCGTGGCGAATCGGCGGAGGGTGGGCTTTTTCCGGAGGGAGCTGTGGAGAGACACACAGGCAGACAGGTGGCGGCAGCGCGGATGGGCGCTGGTGCTGTCGGCCAGGTGCAGGTCGAAGGCCTTGCGGGCCTCCCGATCATCAGCCGGGCCTGCGGCAGAGTCTGGGTCAGAGCCAGCCACCCCGGGAGCGGCTGGGGTGCGGCTGCCTCCCAGGGCCGCCTTCTGGCGGCATGTCCAGCAGGACCGGCGGGAAGCGCCCCCTCCGGCGCACGCTGTGTTGGGAGAGGCTTGAGGAGATGAGGCCTGCAGCAGTGCCCGGATGGGGCAGAGGAATCCTCGGGCACCGGCGACTAAAGGAAAAGGCGGATTGGGAGGCCAAAAATACTACAGCACCCGGTTTTCCCAGGTGGTCTCCCATCCAGGTACTAAACAGACCAGACCCTGCTTAGCTTCAGGGATCAGACGAGATGGGGTGCGTTTAGGGTGGTATGGCTGCAGAAGGCAACAGGCGCCACGGGGTGCCTCTTGAGCCTCAGCTTAGCTGGTGCTGGCGAATTACCGCCAGTCTGGTGACCAGCCCTCGGCAGCACGGCCCTGCCGCCCACCCAGGCAGGCGACAGCAGGCCTCAGGGTCCAGGGGGTGGTGGATTCTTGGGCGACCTCGCAACTCCGTTCAGGCGGCAACATCCAGGCTTGTAGGTGTTTGACGCTCTGCCCCAGATCCCACTTGACGCTCACAAGGTCTGGGACTCAGAGGCTTAAGGGCCAGTGGCCTGATGTCCCTTGGGCATTTCCCACCGTGTCCACCCCCGCAGTGCTTGGCGCAGCCCAGCCATGGCCGCGCCGGCCCTCCTGCCCGACGGCGGTTGGCCCAAAGCCACTGGGAGCCACCATTGGGCCGGCACGGCCCCTTAGCCCCAGCAAAGCCACCCTTGTACCCACGCCACCCAAAAAGCACAGTTCTCGGCTTTGGAGGTCAGGCGACCTGGAGACCCGGTCATGGCCCACGACCCCACTCCTGCCTCCAGCTGTGGCGAAACAGCAGAGGGTGGGCTTTTTCCGGAGGTATCTGTAAAGAGACACGCGGGCAGATAGGTGGCTGGGGCGTGCATGTGCGCTGGTGGGGGCGGCCAGGTGTAGCTCGAAGGCCTCGTGGGCCTATCGGCCGTCAGCCGGGCCTACGGTGCAGTCTGGGTGTAGGCCAGCCACCCCGGGAGCGGCTGGTTTATGGTTATCTACCAGGGCCGCCTTCTGGCCGCATGTCCAACCAGACCAGCGGGGTGCGCCCCCTCCAGAGCACGCTGTGTTGGGAGGGGCCTGAGGAGGTGAGGCCTGCAGCGGTGCCAGGCGGAGGTGATGGCGGCCTCGGCCGTGGGCGACTAAAGGAGAATTTATAGTGGGAGGCAAAAATGCATACAGAACCCGGTATTCCAATGTGGACTCCCATCCAAGTACTAACCAGGCCCGACCCTGCTTAGCTTCCAGGATCAGACGAGATGGGGCACGTTCAGGGTGGTATGGCCGTAGAAGGCAGCGGGAGCCACGGGGCACCTCTTGAGGCTCAGCTTCGCTGGTGCTGCCGACATACCGCCAGCCCGGCAGCCAACCATCTCCAGCACGGCCCTGCCGTCTGCCAAGGCAGGCGACAGGAGGCCTCGGGGACCCTGGGTTGGCTGACACTTGGGTGACCTCGCAGCTCAGGTCAGGCGGGACCCTCCAGGCCCGTAGGCACTTGGCCCTCCACCCCAGATCCCTCTTGACGCTCACACGGACGTGGCCTTGGAGGCTTAAGGGCACGTGGCCCGCGGTTCCTTGGGCATTCACCACTCTGTCTGCCCACACAGCTCTAGGCAAAGGCCAGCCGCCGCCTGGCCGGCCCTACTGCCTGACGGCAGTTGGCCCGAAGCCACTGGGAGACACCATTGAGTCGGCACGACCCCTTAGACCCAGCAAGGCCACCCTTGCCCCCACGCCAACGGCCGAAGAAAGTTCCCTGTGCCTGGTGACCGGCTGGGCCAGAGGACCGGTCCCGGCCCAAGAACCCACTCCCGCCCATGGCCGTGGCGAAACGGCGGAGGGTGGGCTTTTTCCGGAGGGAGCTGTGGAGAGACACACAGGCAGACAGGTGGCGGCAGCGCGGATGGGCGCTGGTGCTGTCGGCCAGATGCAGGTCGAAGGCCTTGCGGGCCTCCCGATCATCAGCCGGGCCTGCGGCAGAGTCTGGGTCAGAGCCAGCCACCCCGGGAGCGGCTGGGGTGCGGCTGCCTCCCAGGGCCGCCTTCTGGCGGCATGTCCAGCAGGACCGGCGGGAAGCGCCCCCTCCGGCACACGCTGTGTTGGGAGAGGCTTGAGGAGATGAGGCCTGCAGCAGTGCCCGGATGGGGCAGAGGAATCCTCGGGCACTGGCGACTAAAGGAAAAGGCGGATTGGGAGGCCAAAAATACTACAGCACCCGGTTTTCCGAGGTGGTCTCCCATCCAGGTACTAAACAAACCCGACCCTGCTTAGCTTCAGGGATCAGACGAGATGGGGTGCGTTTAGGGTGGTATGGCTGCAGAAGGCAACGGGCGCCACGGGGTGCCTCTTGAGCCTCAGCTTAGCTGGTGCTGGCGAATTACCGCCAGTCTGGTGACCAGCCCTCGGCAGCACGGCCCTGCCGCCCACCCAGGCAGGCGACAGCAGTCCTCGGGGTCCAGGGGGTGGTGGATTCTTGGGCGACCTCGCAACTCTGTTCAGGCGGCAACATCCAGGCTTGTAGGTGTTTGACGCTCTGCCCCAGATCCCACTTGACGCTCACAAGGTCTGGGACTCAGAGGCTTAAGGGCCAGTGGCCTGCTGTCCCTTGGGCATTTCCCACCGTGTCCACCCCCGCAGTGCTTGGCGCAGCCCAGCCATGGCCGCGCCGGCCCTCCTGCCCGACGGCGGTTGGCCCAAAGCCACTGGGAGCCACCATTGGGCCGGCACGGCCCCTTAGCCCCAGCAAAGCCACCCTTTTACCCACGACACCCAAAAAGCACAGTTCTCGGCTTTGGAGGTCAGGCGACCTGGAAAACCGGTCATGGCCCACGACACCACTCCTGCCTCCAGCTGTGGCGAAACAGCAGAGGGTGGGCTTTTTCCGGAGGTAGCTGTATAGAGACACGCGGGCAGATAGTTGGCTGGGGCGTGCATGTGCGCTGGTGGGGGCGGCCAGGTGTAGGTCGAAGGCCTCGTGGGCCTATCGGCCGTCAGCCGGGCCTACGGTGCAGTCTGGGTGTAGGCCAGCCACCCCGGGAGCGGCTGGTTTATGGTTATCTACCAGGGGAACCTTCTGGCCGCATGTCCAACCAGACCGGCGGGGTGCGCCCCCTCCAGAGCACGCTGTGTTGGGAGGGGCCTGAGGAGGTGAGGCCTGCAGCGGTGCCAGGCGGAGGTGATGGCGGCCTCGGCCGTGGGCGACTAAAGGAGAATTTATAGTGGGAGGCAAAAATGCATACAGAACCCGGTATTCCAATGTGGTCTCCCATCCAAGTACTAACCAGGCCCGACCCTGCTTAGCTTCCAGGGTCAGACGAGATGGGGCGCGTTCAGGGTGGTATGGCCGTAGAAGGCAGCGGGAGCCACGGGGCACCTCTTGAGGCTCAGCTTCGCTGGTGCTGCCGACATACCGCCAGCCCGGCAACCAACCATCTCCAGCACGGCCCTGCCGTCTGCCAAGGCAGGAGACAGGAGGCCTCGGGGACCCTGGGTTGGCGGACACGTGGGTGACCTCGCAGCTCAGGTCAGGCGGGACCCTCCAGGCCCGTAGGCACTTGGCCCTCCACCCCAGATCCCTCTTGACGCTCACAAGGACGTGGCCTTGGAGGCTTAAGGGCACGTGGCCCGCGGTTCCTTGGGCATTCACCACTCTGTCTGCCCACACAGCTCTAGGCAAAGGCCAGCCGCCGCCTGGCCGGCCCTACTGCCTGACGGCAGTTGGCCCGAAGCCACTGGGAGACACCATTGAGTCGGCACGACCCCTTAGACCCAGCAAGGCCACCCTTGCCCGCACGCCAACTGCCGAACAAAGTTGCCTGTGCCTGGTGACCGGCTGGGCCAGAGGACCGGTCCCGGCCCAAGAACCCACTCCCGCCCACGGCCGTGGCAAAACGGCGGAGGGTGGGCTTTTTCCGGAGGGAGCTGTGGAGAGACACACAGGCAGAAAGGTGGCGGCAGCGCGGATGGGCGCTGGTGCTGTCGGCCAGGTGCAGGTCGAAGGCCTTGCGGGCCTCCCGATCATCAGCCGGGCCTGCGGCAGAGTCTGGGTCAGAGCCAGCCACCCCGGGAGCGGCTGGGGTGCGGCTGCCTCCCAGGGCCGCCTTCTGGCGGCATGTCCAGCAGGACCGGCGGGAAGCGCCCCCTCCGGCGCACGCTGTGTTGGGAGAGGCTTGAGGAGATGAGGCCTGCAGCAGTGCCCGGATGGGGCAGAGGAATCCTCGGGCACCGGCGACTAAAGGAAAAGGCGGATTGGGAGGCCAAAAATACTACAGCACCCGGTTTTCCCAGGTGGTCTCCCATCCAGGTACTAACCAGACCCGACGCTGCTTAGCTTCAGGGATCAGACGAGATGGGGTGCGTTTAGGGTGGTATGGCTGCAGAAGGCAACAGGCGCCACGGGGTGCCTCTTGAGCCTCAGCTTAGCTGGTGCTGGCGAATTACCGCCAGTCTGGTGACCAGCCCTCGGCAGCACGGCCCTGCCGCCCACCCAGGCAGGCGACAGCAGGCCTCGGGGTCCAGGGGGTGGTGGATTCTTGGGCGACCTCGCAACTCTGTTCAGGCGGCAACATCCAGGCTTGTAGGTGTTTGATGCTCTGCCCCAGATCCCACTTGACGCTCACAAGGTCTGGGACTCAGAGGCTTAAGGGCCAGTGGCCTGCTGTCCCTTGGGCATTTCCCACCGTGTCCACCCCCGCAGTGCTTGGCGCAGCCCAGCCATGGCCGCGCCGGCCCTCCTGCCTGACGGCGGTTGGCCCAAAGCCACTGGGAGCCACCATTGGGCCGGCACGGCCCCTTAGCCCCAGCAAAGCCACCCTTGTACCCACGCCACCCAAAAAGCACAGTTCTCGGCTTTGGAGGTCAGGCGACCTGGAGAACCGGTCATGGCCCACGACCCCACTCCTGCCTCCAGCTGTGGCGAAACAGCAGAGGGTGGGCTTTTTCCGGAGGTAGCTGTATAGAGACACACGGGCAGATAGGTGGCTGGGGCGTGCATGTGCGCTGGTGGGGGCGGCCAGGTGTAGTTCGAAGGCCTCGTGGGCCTATCGGCCGTCAGCCGGGCCTACGGTGCAGTCTGGGTGTAGGCCAGCCACCCCGGGAGCGGCTGGTTTATGGTTATCTACCAGGGCCGCCTTCTGGCCGCATGTCCAACCAGACCGGCGGGGTGCACCCCCTCCAGAGCACGCTGTGTTGGGAGGGGCCTGAGGAGGTGAGGCCTGCAGCGGTGCCAGGAGGAGGTGATGGCGGCCTCGGCCGTGGGCGACTAAAGGAGAATTTATAGTGGGAGGCAAAAATGCATACAGAACCCGGTATTCCAATGTGGTCTCCCATCCAAGTACTAACCAGGCCCGACCCTGCTTAGCTTCCAGGATCAGACGAGATGGGGCGCGTTCAGGGTGGTATGGCCGTAGAAGGCAGCGGGAGCCACGGGGCACCTCTTGAGGCTCAGCTTCGCTGGTGCTACCGACATACCGCCAGCCCGGCAGCCAACCATCTCCAGCACGGCCCTGCCGTCTGCCAAGGCAGGTGACAGGAGGCCTCGGGGACCCTGGGTGGGCGGACACGTGGGTGACCTCGCAGCTCAGGTCAGGCGGGACCCTCCAGGCCCGTAGGCGCTTGGCCCTCCACCCCAGATCCCTCTTGACGCTCACAAGGACGTGGCCTTGGAGGCTTAAGGGCACGTGGCCCGCGGTTCCTTGGGCATTCACCACTCTGTCTGCCCACACAGCTCTAGGCAAAGGCCAGCCGCCGCCTGGCCGGCCCTACTGCCTGACGGCAGTTGGCCCGAAGCCACTGGGAGACACCATTGAGTCGGCACGACCCCTTAGACCCAGCAAGGCCACCCTTGCCCCCACGCCAACTGCCGAACAAAGTTGCCTGTGCCTGGTGACCGGCTGGGCCAGAGGACCGGTCCCGGCCCAAGAACCCACTCCCGCCCACGGCCGTGGCAAAACGGCGGAGGGTGGGCTTTTTCCGGAGGGAGCTGTGGAGAGACACACAGGCAGAAAGGTGGCGGCAGCGCGGATGGGCGCTGGTGCTGTCGGCCAGGTGCAGGTCGAAGGCCTTGCGGGCCTCCCGATCATCAGCCGGGCCTGCGGCAGAGTCTGGGTCAGAGCCAGCCACCCCGGGAGCGGCTGGGGTGCGGCTGCCTCCCAGGGCCGCCTTCTGGCGGCATGTCCAGCAGGACCGGCGGGAAGCGCCCCCTCCGGCGCACGCTGTGTTGGGAGAGGCTTGAGGAGATGAGGCCTGCAGCAGTGCCCGGATGGGGCAGAGGAATCCTCGGGCACCGGCGACTAAAGGAAAAGGCGGATTGGGAGGCCAAAAATACTACAGCACCCGGTTTTCCCAGGTGGTCTCCCATCCAGGTACTAACCAGACCCGACGCTGCTTAGCTTCAGGGATCAGACGAGATGGGGTGCGTTTAGGGTGGTATGGCTGCAGAAGGCAACAGGCGCCACGGGGTGCCTCTTGAGCCTCAGCTTAGCTGGTGCTGGCGAATTACCGCCAGTCTGGTGACCAGCCCTCGGCAGCACGGCCCTGCCGCCCACCCAGGCAGGCGACAGCAGGCCTCGGGGTCCAGGGGGTGGTGGATTCTTGGGCGACCTCGCAACTCTGTTCAGGCGGCAACATCCAGGCTTGTAGGTGTTTGATGCTCTGCCCCAGATCCCACTTGACGCTCACAAGGTCTGGGACTCAGAGGCTTAAGGGCCAGTGGCCTGCTGTCCCTTGGGCATTTCCCACCGTGTCCACCCCCGCAGTGCTTGGCGCAGCCCAGCCATGGCCGCGCCGGCCCTCCTGCCCGACGGCGGTTGGCCCAAAGCCACTGGGAGCCACCATTGGGCCGGCACGGCCCCTTAGCCCCAGCAAAGCCACCCTTGTACCCACGCCACCCAAAAAGCACAGTTCTCGGCTTTGGAGGTCAGGCGACCTGGAGAACCGGTCATGGCCCACGACCCCACTCCTGCCTCCAGCTGTGGCGAAACAGCAGAGGGTGGGCTTTTTCCGGAGGTAGCTGTATAGAGACACACGGGCAGATAGGTGGCTGGGGCGTGCATGTGCGCTGGTGGGGGCGGCCAGGTGTAGTTCGAAGGCCTCGTGGGCCTATCGGCCGTCAGCCGGGCCTACGGTGCAGTCTGGGTCTAGGCCAGCCAACCCGGGGGCGGCTGGTTTATGGTTATCTACCAGGGCCGCCTTCTGGCCGCATGTCCAACCAGACCGGCGGGGTGCACCCCCTCCAGAGCACGCTGTGTTGGGAGGGGCCTGAGGAGGTGAGGCCTGCAGCGGTGCCAGGAGGAGGTGATGGCGGCCTCGGCCGTGGGCGACTAAAGGAGAATTTATAGTGGGAGGCAAAAATGCATACAGAACCCGGTATTCCAATGTGGTCTCCCATCCAAGTACTAACCAGGCCCGACCCTGCTTAGCTTCCAGGATCAGACGAGATGGGGCGCGTTCAGGGTGGTATGGCCGTAGAAGGCAGCGGGAGCCACGGGGCACCTCTTGAGGCTCAGCTTCGCTGGTGCTACCGACATACCGCCAGCCCGGCAGCCAACCATCTCCAGCACGGCCCTGCCGTCTGCCAAGGCAGGTGACAGGAGGCCTCGGGGACCCTGGGTGGGCGGACACGTGGGTGACCTCGCAGCTCAGGTCAGGCGGGACCCTCCAGGCCCGTAGGCGCTTGGCCCTCCACCCCAGATCCCTCTTGACGCTCACAAGGACGTGGCCTTGGAGGTTTAAGGGCACGTGGCCCGCGGTTCCTTGGGCATTCACCACTCTGTCTGCCCACACAGCTCTAGGCAAAGGCCAGCCGCCGCCTGGCCGGCCCTACTGCCTGACGGCAGTTGGCCCGAAGCCACTGGGAGACACCATTGAGTCGGCACGACCCCTTAGACCCAGCAAGGCCACCCTTGCCCCCACGCCAACTGCCGAACAAAGTTGCCTGTGCCTGGTGACCGGCTGGGCCAGAGGACCGGTCCCGGCCCAAGAACCCACTCCCGCCCACGGCCGTGGCGAAACGGCGGAGGGTGGGCTTTTTCCGGAGGGAGCTGTGGAGAGACACACAGGCAGACAGGTGGCGGCAGCGCGGATGGGCGCTGGTGCTGTCGGCCAGGTGCAGGTCGAAGGCCTTGCGGGCCTCCCGATCATCAGCCGGGCCTGCGGCAGAGTCTGGGTCAGAGCCAGCCACCCCGGGAGCGGCTGGGGTGCGGCTGCCTCCCAGGGCCGCCTTCTGGCGGCATGTCCAGCAGGACCGGCGGGAAGCGCCCCCTCCGGCGCACGCTGTGTTGGGAGAGGCTTGAGGAGATGAGGCCTGCAGCAGTGCCCGGATGGGGCAGAGGAATCCTCGGGCACCGGCGACTAAAGGAAAAGGCGGATTGGGAGGCCAAAAATACTACAGCACCCGGTTTTCCCAGGTGGTCTCCCATCCAGGTACTAAACAGACCCGACCCTGCTTAGCTTCAGGGATCAGACGAGATGGGGTGCGTTTAGGGTGGTATGGCTGCAGAAGGCAACAGGCGCCACGGGGTGCCTCTTGAGCCTCAGCTTAGCTGGTGCTGGCGAATTACCGCCAGTCTGGTGACCAGCCCTCGGCAGCACGGCCCTGCCGCCCACCCAGGCAGGCGACAGCAGGCCTCGGGGTCCAGGGGGTGGTGGATTCTTGGGCGACCTCGCAACTCCGTGCAGGCGGCAACATCCAGGCTTGTAGGTGTTTGACGCTCTGCCCCAGATCCCACTTGACGCTCACAAGGTCTGGGACTCAGAGGCTTAAGGGCCAGTGGCCTGCTGTCCCTTGGGCATTTCCCACCGTGTCCACCCACGCAGTGCTTGGCGCAGCACAGCCATGGCCGCGCCAGCCCTCCTGCCCGACGGCGGTTGGCCCAAAGCCACTGGGAGCCACCATTGGGCCGGCACGGCCCCTTAGCCCCAGCAAAGACACCCTTGTACCCACGCCACCCAAAAAGCACAGTTCTCGGCTTTGGAGGTCAGGCGACCTGGAGAACCGGTCATGGCCCACGACCCCACTCCTGCCTCCAGCTGTGGCGAAACAGCAGAGGGTGGGCTTTTTCCGGAGGTAGCTGTATAGAGACACACGGGCAGATAGGTGCCTGGGGCGTGCATGTGCGCTGGTGGGGGCGGCTAGGTGTAGGTCGAAGGCCTCGTGGGCCTATTGGCCGTCAGCCGGGCCTACGGTGCAGTCTGGGTGTAGGCCAGCCACCCCGGGAGCGGCTGGTTTATGGTTATCTACCAGGGCCGCCTTCTGGCCGCATGTCCAACCAGACCAGCGGGGTGCGCCCCCTCCAGAGCACGCTGTGTTGGGAGGGGCCTGAGGAGGTGAGGCCTGCAGCGGTGCCAGGCGGAGGTGATGGCGGCCTCGGCCGTGGGCGACTAAAGGAGAATTTATAGTGGGAGGCAAAAATGCATACAGAACCCGGTATTCCAATGTGGTCTCCCATCCAAGTACTAACCAGGCCCGACCCTGCTTAGCTTCCAGGATCAGACGAGATGGGGCGCGTTCAGGGTGGTATGGCCGTAGAAGGCAGCGGGAGCCACGGGGCACCTCTTGAGGCTCAGCTTCGCTGGTGCTGCCGACATACCGCCAGCCCGGCAGCCAACCATCTCCAGCACGGCCCTGCCGTCTGCCAAGGCAGGCGACAGGAGGCCTCGGGGACCCTGGGTTGGCGGACACGTGGGTGACCTCGCAGCTCAGGTCAGGCGGGACCCTCCAGGCCCGTAGGCGCTTGGCCCTCCACCCCAGATCCCTCTTGACGCTCACAAGGACGTGGCCTTGGAGGCTTAAGGGCACGTGGCCCGCGGTTCCTTGGGCATTCACCACTCTGTCTGCCCACACAGCTCTAGGCAAAGGCCAGCCGCCGCCTGGCCGGCCCTACTGCCTGACGGCAGTTGGCCCGAAGCCACTGGGAGACACCATTGAGTCGGCACGACCCCTTAGACCCAGCAAGGCCACCCTTGCCCCCACGCCAACTGCCGAACAAAGTTGCCTTTGCCTGGTGACCGGCTGGGCCAGAGGACCGGTCCCGGCCCAAGAACCCACTCCCGCCCACGGCCGTGGCGAAACGGCGGAGGGTGGGCTTTTTCCGGAGGGAGCTGTGGAGAGACACACAGGCAGACAGGTGGCGGCAGCGCGGATGGGCGCTGGTGCTGTCGGCCAGGTGCAGGTCGAAGGCCTTGCGGGCCTCCCGATCATCAGCCGGGCCTGCGGCAGAGTCTGGGTCAGAGCCAGCCACCCCGGGAGCGGCTGGGGTGCGGCTGCCTCCCAGGGCCGCCTTCTGGCGGCATGTCCAGCAGGACCGGCGGGAAGCGCCCCCTCCGGCGCACGCTGTGTTGGGAGAGGCTTGAGGAGATGAGGCCTGCAGCAGTGCCCGGATGGGGCAGAGGAATCCTCGGGCACCGGCGACTAAAGGAAAAGGCGGATTGGGAGGCCAAAAATACTACAGCACCCGGTTTTCCCAGGTGGTCTCCCATCCAGGTACTAAACAGACCCGACCCTGCTTAGCTTCAGGGATCAGACGAGATGGGGTGCGTTTAGGGTGGTATGGCTGCAGAAGGCAACGGGCGCCACGGGGTGCCTCTTGAGCCTCAGCTTAGCTGGTGCTGGCGAATTACCGCCGGTCTGGTGACCAGCCCACGGCAGCACGGCCCTGCCGCCCACCCAGGCAGGCGACAGCAGGCCTCGGGGTCCAGGGGATGGTGGATTCTTGGGCGACCTCGCAACTCCGTTCAGGCGGCAACATCCAGGCTTGTAGGTGTTTGACGCTCTGCCCCAGATCCCACTTGACGCTCACAAGGTCTGGGACTCAGAGGCTTAAGGGCCAGTGGCCTGCTGTCCCTTGGGCATTTCCCACCGTGTCCACCCCCGCAGTGCTTGGCGCAGCCCAGCCATGGCCGCGCCGGCCCTCCTGCCCGACGGCGGTTGGCCCAAAGCCACTGGGAGCCACCATTGGGCCGGCACGGCCCCTTAGCCCCAGCAAAGCCACCCTTGTACCCACGCCACCCAAAAAGCACAGTTCTCGGCTTTGGAGGTCAGGCGACCTGGAGAACCGGTCATGGCCCACGACCCCACTCCTGCCTCCAGCTGTGGCGAAACAGCAGAGGGTGGGCTTTTTCCGGAGGTAGCTGTATAGAGACACACGGGCAGATAGGTGGCTGGGGCGTGCATGTGCGCTGGTGGGGGCGGCCAGGTGTAGCTCGAAGGCCTCGTGGGCCTATCGGCCGTCAGCCGGGCCTACGGTGCAGTCTGGGTGTAGGCCAGCCACCCCGGGAGCGGCTGGTTTATGGTTATCTACCAGGGCCGCCTTCTGGCCGCATGTCCAACCAGACCGGCGGGGTGCGCCCCCTCCAGAGCACGCTGTGTTGGGAGGGGCCTGAGGAGGTGAGGCCTGCAGCGGTGCCAGGCGGAGGTGATGGCGGCCTCGGCCGTGGGCGACTAAAGGAGAATTTATAGTGGGAGGCAAAAATGCATACAGAACCCGGTATTCCAATGTGGTCTCCCATCCAAGTACTAACCAGGCCCGACCCTGCTTAGCTTCCAGGATCAGACGAGATGGGGCGCGTTCAGGGTGGTATGGCCGTAGAAGGCAGCGGGAGCCACGGGGCACCTCTTGAGGCTCAGCTTCGCTGGTGCTGCCGACATACCGCCAGCCCGGCAGCCAACCATCTCCAGCACGGCCCTGCCGTCTGCCAAGGCAGGCGACAGGAGGCCTCGGGGACCCTGGTTTGGCGGACATGTGGGTGACCTCGCAGCTCAGGTCAGGCGGGACCCTCCAGGCCCGTAGGCGCTTGGCCCACCACCCCAGATACTTCTTGACGCTCACAAGGACGTGGCCTTGGAGGCTTAAGGGCACGTGGCCCGCGGTTCCTTGGGCATTCACCACTCTGTCTGCCCACACAGCTCTAGGCAAAGGCCAGCCGCCGCCTGGCCGGCCCTACTGCCTGACGGCAGTTGGCCCGAAACCACTGGGAGACACCATTGAGTCGGCACGACCCCTTAGACCCAGCAAGGCCACCCTTGACCCACGCCAACTGCCGAACAAACTTGCCTGTGCCTGGTGACCGGCTGGGTCAGAGGACCGGTCCCAGCCCAAGAACCCACTCCCGCCCACGGCCGTGGCGAAACGGCGGAGGGTGGGCTTTTTCCGGAGGGAGCTGTGGAGAGACACACAGGCAGACAGGTGGCGGCAGCGCGGATGGGCGCTGGTGCTGTCGGCCAGGTGCAGGTCGAAGGCCTTGCGGGCCTCCCGATCATCAGCCGGGCCTGCGGCAGAGTCTGGGTCAGAGCCAGCCACCCCGGGAGCGGCTGGGGTGCGGCTGCCTCCCAGGGCCGCCTTCTGGCGGCATGTCCAGCAGGACCGGCGGGAAGCGCCCCCTCCGGCGCACGCTGTGTTGGGAGAGGCTTGAGGAGATGAGGCCTGCAGCAGTGCCCGGATGGGGCAGAGGAATCCTCGGGCACCGGCGACTAAAGGAAAAGGCGGATTGGGAGGCCAAAAATACTACAGCACCCGGTTTTCCCAGGTGGTCTCCCATCCAGGTACTAAACAGACCCGACCCTGCTTAGCTTCAGGGATCAGACGAGATGGGGTGCGTTTAGGGTGGTATGGCTGCAGAAGGCAACGGGCGCCACGGGGTGCCTCTTGAGCCTCAGCTTAGCTGGTGCTGGCGAATTACCGCCGGTCTGGTGACCAGCCCTCGGCAGCACGGCCCTGCCGCCCACCCAGGCAGGCGACAGCAGGCCTCGGGGTCCAGGGGGTGGTGGATTCTTGGGCGACCTCGCAACTCCGTTCAGGCGGCAACATCCAGGCTTGTAGGTGTTTGACGCTCTGCCCCAGATCCCAGTTGACGCTCACAAGGTCTGGGACTCAGAGGCTTAAGGGCCAGTGGCCTGCTGTCCCTTGGGCATTTCCCACCGTGTCCACCCCCGCAGTGCTTGGCGCAGCCCAGCCATGGCCGCGCCGGCCCTCCTGCCCGACGGCGGTTGGCCCAAAGCCACTGGGAGCCACCATTGGGCCGGCACGGCCCCTTAGCCCCAGCAAAGCCACCCTTGTACCCACGCCACCCAAAAAGCACAGTTCTCGGCTTTGGAGGTCAGGCGACCTGGAGAACCGGTCATGGCCCACGACCCCACTCCTGCCTCCAGCTGTGGCGAAACAGCAGAGGGTGGGCTTTTTCCGGAGGTTGCTGTATAGAGACACACGGGCAGATAGGTGGCTGGGGCGTGCATGTGCGCTGGTGGGGGCGGCCAGGTGTAGCTCGAAGGCCTCGTGGGCCTATCGGCCGTCAGCCGGGCCTACGGTGCAGTCTGGGTGTAGGCCAGCCACCCCGGGAGCGGCTGGTTTATGGTTATCTACCAGGGCCGCCTTCTGGCCGCATGTCCAACCAGACCGGCGGGGTGCGCCCCCTCCAGAGCACGCTGTGTTGGGAGGGGCCTGAGGAGGTGAGGCCTGCAGCGGTGCCAGGCGGAGGTGATGGCGGCCTCGGCCGTGGGCGACTAAAGGAGAATTTATAGTGGGAGGCAAAAATGCATACAGAACCCGGTATTCCAATGTGGTCTCCCATCCAAGTACTAACCAGGCCCGACCCTGCTTAGCTTCCAGGATCAGACGAGATGGGGCGCGTTCAGGGTGGTATGGCCGTAGAAGGCAGCGGGAGCCACGGGGAACCTCTTGAGGCTCAGCTTCGCTGGTGCTGCCGACATACCGCCAGCCCGGCAGCCAACCATCTCCAGCACGGCCCTGCCGTCTGCCAAGGCAGGCGACAGGAGGCCTCGGGGACCCTGGGTTGGCGGACACGTGGGTGACCTCGCAGCTCAGGTCAGGCGGGACCCTCCAGGCCCGTAGGCGCTTGGCCCTCCACCCCAGATCCCTCTTGACGCTCACAAGGACGTGGCCTTGGAGGCTTAAGGGCACGTGGCCCGCGGTTCCTTGGGCATTCACCACTCTGTCTGCCCACACAGCTCTAGGCAAAGGCCAGCCGCCGCCTGGCCGGCCCTACTGCCTGACGGCAGTTGGCCCGAAACCACTGGGAGACACCATTGAGTCGGCACGACCCCTTAGACCCAGCAAGGCCACCCTTGACCCACGCCAACTGCCGAACAAAGTTGCCTGTGCCTGGAGACCGGCTGGGCCAGAGGACCGGTCCCGGCCTAAGAACCCACTCCCGCCCACGGCCGTGGCGAAACGGCGGAGGGTGGGCTTTTTCCGGAGGGAGCTGTGGAGAGACACACAGGCAGACAGGTGGCGGCAGCGCGGATGGGCGCTGGTGCTGTCGGCCAGGTGCAGGTCGAAGGCCTTGCGGGCCTCCCGATCATCAGCCGGGCCTGCGGCAGAGTCTGGGTCAGAGCCAGCCACCCCGGGAGCGGCTGGGGTGCGGCTGCCTCCCAGGGCCGCCTTCTGGCGGCATGTCCAGCAGGACCGGCGGGAAGCGCCCCCTCCGGCGCACGCTGTGTTGGGAGAGGCTTGAGGAGATGAGGACTGCAGCAGTGCCCGGATGGGGCAGAGGAATCCTCGGGCACCGGCGACTAAAGGAAAAGGCGTATTGGGAGGCCAAAAATACTACAGCACCCGGTTTTCCCAGGTGGTCTCCCATCCAGGTACTAAACAGACCCGACCCTGCTTAGCTTCAGGGATCAGACGAGATGGGGTGCGTTTAGGGTGGTATGGCTGCAGAAGGCAACGGGCGCCACGGGGTGCCTCTTGAGCCTCAGCTTAGCTGGTGTTGGCGAATTACCGCCAGTCTGGTGACCAGCCCTCGGCAGCACGGCCCTGCCGCCCACCCAAGCAGGCGACAGCAGGCCTCGGGGTCCAGGGGGTGGTGGATTCTTGGGCGACCTCGCAACTCCGTTCAGGCGGCAACTTCCAGGCTTGTAGGTGTTTGACGCTCTGCCCCAGATCCCACTTGACGCTCACAAGGTCTGGGACTCAGAGGCTTAAGGACCAGTGGCCTGCTGTCCCTTGGGCATTTCCCACCGTGTCCACCCCCGCAGTGCTTGGCGCAGCCCAGCCATGGCCGCGCCGGCCCTCCTGCCCGACGGCGGTTGGCCCAAAGCCACTGGGAGCCACCATTGGGCCGGCACGGCCCCTTAGCCCCAGCAAAGCCACCCTTGTACCCACGCCACCCAAAAAGCACAGTTCTCGGCTTTGGAGGTCAGGCGACCTGGAGAACCGGTCGTGGCCCACGACCCCACTCCTGCCTCCAGCTGTGGCGAAACAGCAGAGGGTGGGCTTTTTCCGGAGGTAGCTGTATAGAGACACACGGGCAGATAGGTGGCTGGGGCGTGCATGTGCGCTGGTGGGGGCTGTCAGGTGTAGCTCGAAGGCCTCGTGGGCCTATCGGCCGTCAGCCGGGCCTACGGTGCAGTCTGGGTGTAGGCCAGCCACCCCGGGAGCGGCTGGTTTATGGTTATCTACCAGGGCCGCCTTCTGGCCGCATGTCCAACCAGACCGGCGGGGTGCGCCCCCTCCAGAGCACGCTGTGTTGGGAGGGGCCTGAGGAGGTGAGGCCTGCAGCGGTGCCAGGCGGAGGTGATGGCGGCCTCGGCCGTGGGCGACTAAAGGAGAATTTATAGTGGGAGGCAAAAATGCATACAGAACCCGGTATTCCAATGTGGTCTCCCATCCAAGTACTAACCAGGCCCGACCCTGCTTAGCTTCCAGGATCAGACGAGATGGGGCGCGTTCAGGGTGGTATGGCCGTAGAAGGCAGCGGGAGCCACGGGGAACCTCTTGAGGCTCAGCTTCGCTGGTGCTGCCGACATACCGCCAGCCCGGCAGCCAACCATCTCCAGCACGGCCCTGCCGTCTGCCAAGGCAGGCGACAGGAGGCCTCGGGGACCCTGGGTTGGCGGACACGTGGGTGACCTCGCAGCTCAGGTCAGGCGGGACCCTCCAGGCCCGTAGGCGCTTGGCCCTCCACCCCAGATACCTCTTGACGCTCACAAGGACGTGGCCTTGGAGGCTTAAGGGCACGTGGCCCGCGGTTCCTTGGGCATTCACCACTCTGTCTGCCCACACAGCTCTAGGCAAAGGCCAGCCGCCGCCTGGCCGGCCCTACTGCCTGACAGCAGTTGGCCCGAAACCACTGGGAGACACCATTGAGTCGGCACGACCCCTTAGACCCAGCAAGGCCACCCTTGACCCACGCCAACTGCCGAACAAAGTTGCCTGTGCCTGGTGACCGGCTGGGCCAGAGGACCGGTCCCGGCCCAAGAACCCACTCCCGCCCACGGCCGTGGCGAAACGGCGGAGGGTGGGCTTTTTCCGGAGGGAGCTGTGGAGAGACACACAGGCAGACAGGTGGCGGCAGCGCGGATGGGCGCTGGTGCTGTCGGCCAGGTGCAGGTCGAAGGCCTTGCGGGCCTCCCGATCATCAGCCGGGCCTGCGGCAGAGTCTGGGTCAGAGCCAGCCACCCCGGGAGCGGCTGGGGTGCGGCTGCCTCCCAGGGCCGCCTTCTGGCGGCATGTCCAGCAGGACCGGCGGGAAGCGCCCCCTCCGGCGCACGCTGTGTTGGGAGAGGCTTGAGGAGATGAGGCCTGCAGCAGTGCCCGGATGGGGCAGAGGAATCCTCGGGCACCGGCGACTAAAGGAAAAGGCGGATTGGGAGGCCAAAAATACTACAGCACCCGGTTTTCCCAGGTGGTCTCCCATCCAGGTACTAAACAGACCCGACCCTGCTTAGCTTCAGGGATCAGACGAGATGGGGTGCGTTTAGGGTGGTATGGCTGCAGAAGGCAACGGGCGCCACGGGGTGCCTCTTGAGCCTCAGCTTAGCTGGTGCTGGCGAATTACCGCCGGTCTGGTGACCAGCCCTCGGCAGCACGGCCCTGCCGCCCACCCAGGCAGGCGACAGCAGGCCTCGGGGTCCAGGGGGTGGTGGATTCTTGGGCGACCTCGCAACTCCGTTCAGGCGGCAACATCCAGGCTTGTAGGTGTTTGACGCTCTGCCCCAGATCCCAGTTGACGCTCACAAGGTCTGGGACTCAGAGGCTTAAGGGCCAGTGGCCTGCTGTCCCTTGGGCATTTCCCACCGTGTCCACCCCCACAGTGCTTGGCGCAGCCCAGCCATGGCCGCGCCGGCCCTCCTGCCCGACGGCGGTTGGCCCAAAGCCACTGGGAGCCACCATTGGGCCGGCACGGCCCCTTAGCCCCAGCAAAGCCACCCTTGTACCCACGCCACCCAAAAAGCACAGTTCTCGGCTTTGGAGGTCAGGCGACCTGGAGAACCGGTCATGGCCCACGACCCCACTCCTGCCTCCAGCTGTGGCGAAACAGCAGAGGGTGGGCTTTTTCCGGAGGTTGCTGTATAGAGACACACGGGCAGATAGGTGGCTGGGGCGTGCATGTGCGCTGGTGGGGGCGGCCAGGTGTAGCTCGAAGGCCTCGTGGGCCTATCGGCCGTCAGCCGGGCCTACGGTGCAGTCTGGGTGTAGGCCAGCCACCCCGGGAGCGGCTGGTTTATGGTTATCTACCAGGGCCGCCTTCTGGCCGCATGTCCAACCAGACCGGCGGGGTGCGCCCCCTCCAGAGCACGCTGTGTTGGGAGGGGCCTGAGGAGGTGAGGCCTGCAGCGGTGCCAGGCGGAGGTGATGGCGGCCTCGGCCGTGGGCGACTAAAGGAGAATTTATAGTGGGAGGCAAAAATGCATACAGAACCCGGTATTCCAATGTGGTCTCCCATCCAAGTACTAACCAGGCCCGACCCTGCTTAGCTTCCAGGATCAGACGAGATGGGGCGCATTCAGGGTGGTATGGCCGTAGAAGGCAGCGGGAGCCACGGGGCACCTCTTGAGGCTCAGCTTCGCTGGTGCTGCCGACATACCGCCAGCCCGGCAGCCAACCATCTCCAGCACGGCCCTGCCGTCTGCCAAGGCAGGCGACAGGAGGCCTCGGGGACCCTGGGTTGGCGGACACGTGGGTGACCTCGCAGCTCAGGTCAGGCGGGACCCTCCAGGCCCGTAGGCGCTTGGCCCTCCACCCCAGATCCCTCTTGACGCTCACAAGGACGTGGCCTTGGAGGCTTAAGGGCACGTGGCCCGCGGTTCCTTGGGCATTCACCACTCTGTCTGCCCACACAGCTCTAGGCAAAGGCCAGCCGCCGCCTGGCCGGCCCTACTGCCTGACGGCAGTTGGCCCGAAACCACTGGGAGACACCATTGAGTCGGCACGACCCCTTAGACCCAGCAAGGCCACCCTTGACCCACGCCAACTGCCGAACAAAGTTGCCTGTGCCTGGTGACCGGCTGGGCCAGAGGAACGGTCCCGGCCCAAGAACCCACTCCCGCCCACGGCCGTGGCGAAACGGCGGAGGGTGGGCTTTTTCCGGAGGGAGCTGTGGAGAGACACACAGGCAGACAGGTGGCGGCAGCGCGGATGGGCGCTGGTGCTGTCGGCCAGGTGCAGGTCGAAGGCCTTGCGGGCCTCCCGATCATCAGCCGGGCCTGCGGCAGAGTCTGGGTCAGAGCCAGCCACCCCGGGAGCGGCTGGGGTGCGGCTGCCTCCCAGGGCCGCCTTCTGGCGGCATGTCCAGCAGGACCGGCGGGAAGCGCCCCCTCCGGCGCACGCTGTGTTGGGAGAGGCTTGAGGAGATGAGGCCTGCAGCAGTGCCCGGATGGGGCAGAGGAATCCTCGGGCACCGGCGACTAAAGGAAAAGGCGGATTGGGAGGCCAAAAATACTACAGCACCCGGTTTTCCCAGGTGGTCTCCCATCCAGGTACTAAACAGACCCGACCCTGCTTAGCTTCAGGGATCAGACGAGATGGGGTGCGTTTAGGGTGGTATGGCTGCAGAAGGCAACGGGCGCCACGGGGTGCCTCTTGAGCCTCAGCTTAGCTGGTGCTGGCGAATTACCGCCGGTCTGGTGACCAGTCCTCGGCAGCACGGCCCTGCCGCCCACCCAGGCAGGCGACAGCAGGCCTCGGGGTCCAGGGGGTGGTGGATTCTTGGGCGACCTCGCAACTCCGTTCAGGCGGCAACATCCAGGCTTGTAGGTGTTTGACGCTCTGCCCCAGATCCCACTTGACGCTCACAAGGTCTGGGACTCAGAGGCTTAAGGGCCAGTGGCCTGCTGTCCCTTGGGCATTTCCCACCGTGTCCACCCCCGCAGTGCTTGGCGCAGCCCAGCCATGGCCACGCCGGCCCTCCTGCCCGACGGCGGTTGGCCCAAAGCCACTGGGAGCCACCATTGGGCCGGCACGGCCCCTTAGCCCCAGCAAAGCCACCCTTGTACCCACGCCACCCAAAAAGCACAGTTCTCGGCTTTGGAGGTCAGGCGACCTTGAGAACCGGTCATGGCCCACGACCCCACTCCTGCCTCCAGCTGTGGCGAAACAGCAGAGGGTGGGCTTTTTCCGGAGGTAGCTGTATAGAGACACACGGGCAGATAGGTGGCTGGGGCGTGCATGTGCGCTGGTGGGGGCGGCCAGTTGTAGCTCGAAGGCCTCGTGGGCCTATCGGCCGTCAGCCGGGCCTACGGTGCAGTCTGGGTGTAGGCCAGCCACCCCGGGAGCGGCTGGTTTATGGTTATCTACCAGGGCCGCCTTCTGGCCGCATGTCCAACCAGACCGGCGGGGTGCGCCCCCTCCAGAGCACGCTGTGTTGGGAGGGGCCTGAGGAGGTGAGGCCTGCAGCGGTGCCAGGCGGATGTGATGGCGGCCTCGGCCGTGGGCGACTAAAGGAGAATTTATAGTGGGAGGCAAAAATGCATACAGAACCCGGTATTCCAATGTGGTCTCCCATCCAAGTACTAACCAGGCCCGACCCTGCTTAGCTTCCAGGATCAGACGAGATGGGGCGCGTTCAGGGTGGTATGGCCGTAGAAGGCAGCGGGAGCCACGGGGCACCTCTTGAGGCTCAGCTTCGCTGGTGCTGCCGACATACCGCCAGCCCGGCAGCCAACCATCTCCAGCACGGCCCTGCCGTCTGCCAAGGCAGGCGACAGGAGGCCTCGGGGACCCTGGGTTGGCGGACACGTGGGTGACCTCGCAGCTCAGGTCAGGCGGGACCCTCCAGGCCCGTAGGCGCTTGGCCCTCCACCCCAGATCCCTCTTGATGCTCACAAGGACGTGGCCTTGGAGGCTTAAGGGCACGTGGCCCGCGGTTCCTTGGGCATTCACCACTCTGTCTGCCCACACAGCTCTAGGCAAAGGCCAGCCGCCGCCTGGCCGGCCCTACTGCCTGACGGCAGTTGGCCCGAAACCACTGGGAGACACCATTGAGTCGGCACGACCCCTTAGACCCAGCAAGGCCACCCTTGACCCACGCCAACTGCCGAACAAAGTTGCCTGTGCCTGGTGACCGGCTGGGCCAGAGGACCGGTCCCGGCCCAAGAACCCACTCCCGCCCACGGCCGTGGCGAAACGGCGGAGGGTGGGCTTTTTCCGGAGGGAGCTGTGGAGAGACACACAGGCAGACAGGTGGCGGCAGCGCGGATGGGCGCTGGTGCTGTCGGCCAGGTGCAGGTCGAAGGCCTTGCGGGCCTCCCGATCATCAGCCGGGCCTGCGGCAGAGTCTGGGTCAGAGCCAGCCACCCCGGGAGCGGCTGGGGTGCGGCTGCCTCCCAGGGCCGCCTTCTGGCGGCATGTCCAGCAGGACCAGCGGGAAGCGCCCCCTCCGGCGCACGCTGTGTTGGGAGAGGCTTGAGGAGATGAGGCCTGCAGCAGTGCCCGGATGGGGCAGAGGAATCCTCGGGCACCGGCGACTAAAGGAAAAGGCGGATTGGGAGGCCAAAAATACTACAGCACCCGGTTTTCCCAGGTGGTCTCCCATCCAGGTACTAAACAGACCCGACCCTGCTTAGCTTCAGGGATCAGACGAGATGGGGTGCGTTTAGGGTGGTATGGCTGCAGAAGGCAACGGGCGCCACGGGGTGCCTCTTGAGCCTCAGCTTAGCTGGTGCTGGCGAATTACCGCCGGTCTGGTGACCAGCCCTCGGCAGCACGGCCTTGCCGCCCACCCAGGCAGGCGACAGCAGGCCTCGGGGTCCAGGGGATGGTGGATTCTTGGGCGACCTCGCAACTCCGTTCAGGCGGCAACATCCAGGCTTGTAGGTGTTTGACGCTCTGCCCCAGATCCCACTTGACGCTCACAAGGTCTGGGACTCAGAGGCTTAAGGGCCAGTGGCCTGCTGTCCCTTGGGCATTTCCCACCGTGTCCACCCCCGCAGTGCTTGGCGCAGCCCAGCCATGGCCGCGCCGGCCCTCCTGCCCGACGGCGGTTGGCCCAAAGCCACTGGGAGCCACCATTGGGCCGGCACGGCCCCTTAGCCCCAGCAAAGCCACCCTTGTACCCACGCCACCCAAAAAGCACAGTTCTCGGCTTTGGAGGTCAGGCGACCTGGAGAACCGGTCATGGCCCACGACCCCACTCCTGCCTCCAGCTGTGGCGAAACAGCAGAGGGTGGGCTTTTTCCGGAGGTAGCTGTATAGAGACACACGGGCAGATAGGTGGCTGGGGCGTGCATGTGCGCTGGTGGGGGCGGCCAGGTGTAGCTCGAAGGCCTCGTGGGCCTATCGGCCATCAGCCGGGCCTACGGTGCAGTCTGGGTGTAGGCCAGCCACCCCGGGAGCGGCTGGTTTATGGTTATCTACCAGGGCCGCCTTCTGGCCGCATGTCCAACCAGACCGGCGGGGTGCGCCCCCTCCAGAGCACGCTGTGTTGGGAGGGGCCTGAGGAGGTGAGGCCTGCAGCGGTGCCAGGCGGAGGTGATGGCGGCCTCGGCCGTGGGCGACTAAAGGAGAATTTATAGTGGGAGGCAAAAATGCATACAGAACCCGGTATTCCAATGTGGTCTCCCATCCAAGTACTAACCAGGCCCGACCCTGCTTAGCTTCCAGGATCAGACGAGATGGGGCGCGTTCAGGGTGGTATGGCCGTAGAAGGCAGCGGGAGCCACGGGGCACCTCTTGAGGCTCAGCTTCGCTGGTGCTGCCGACATACCGCCAGCCCGGCAGCCAACCATCTCCAGCACGGCCCTGCCGTCTGCCAAGGCAGGCGACAGGAGGCCTCGGGGACCCTGGGTTGGCGGACACGTGGGTGACCTCGCAGCTCAGGTCAGGCGGGACCCTCCAGGCCCGTAGGCGCTTGGCCCTCCACCCCAGATCCCTCGTGACGCTCACAAGGACGTGGCCTTGGAGGCTTAAGGGCACGTGGCCCGCGGTTCCTTGGGCATTCACCACTCTGTCTGCCCACACAGCTCTAGGCAAAGGCCAGCCGCCGCCTGGCCGGCCCTACTGCCTGACGGCAGTTGGCCCGAAACCACTGGGAGACACCATTGAGTCGGCACGACCCCTTAGACCCAGCAAGGCCACCCTTGACCCACGCCAACTGCCGAACAAAGTTGCCTGTGCCTGGAGACCGGCTGGGCCAGAGGACCGGTCCCGGCCTAAGAACCCACTCCCGCCCACGGCCGTGGCGAAACGGCGGAGGGTGGGCTTTTTCCGGAGGGAGCTGTGGAGAGACACACAGGCAGACAGGTGGCGGCAGCGCGGATGGGCGCTGGTGCTGTCGGCCAGGTGCAGGTCGAAGGCCTTGCGGGCCTCCCGATCATCAGCCGGGCCTGCGGCAGAGTCTGGGTCAGAGCCAGCCACCCCGGGAGCGGCTGGGGTGCGGCTGCCTCCCAGGGCCGCCTTCTGGCGGCATGTCCAGCAGGACCGGCGGGAAGCGCCCCCTCCGGCGCACGCTGTGTTGGGAGAGGCTTGCGGAGATGAGGCCTGCAGCAGTGCCCGGATGGGGCAGAGGAATCCTCGGGCACCGGCGACTAAAGGAAAAGGCGGATTGGGAGGCCAAAAATACTACAGCACCCGGTTTTCCCAGGTGGTCTCCCATCCAGGTACTAAACAGACCCGACCCTGCTTAGCTTCAGGGATCAGACGAGATGGGGTGCGTTTAGGGTGGTATGGCTGCAGAAGGCAACGGGCGCCACGGGGTGCCTCTTGAGCCTCAGCTTAGCTGGTGCTGGCGAATTACCGCCGGTCTGGTGACCAGCCCTCGGCAGCACGGCCCTGCCGCCCACCCAGGCAGGCGACAGCAGGCCTCGGGGTCCAGGGGGTGGTGGATTCTTGGGCGACCTCGCAACTCCGTTCAGGCGGCAACATCCAGGCTTGTAGGTGTTTGACGCTCTGCCCCAGATCCCAGTTGACGCTCACAAGGTCTGGGACTCAGAGGCTTAAGGGCCAGTGGCCTGCTGTCCCTTGGGCATTTCCCACCGTGTCCACCCCCGCAGTGCTTGGCGCAGCCCAGCCATGGCCGCGCCGGCCCTCCTGCCCGACGGCGGTTGGCCCAAAGCCACTGGGAGCCACCATTGGGCCGGCACGGCCCCTTAGCCCCAGCAAAGCCACCCTTGTACCCACGCCACCCAAAAAGCACAGTTCTCGGCTTTGGAGGTCAGGCGACCTGGAGAACCGGTCATGGCCCACGACCCCACTCCTGCCTCCAGCTGTGGCGAAACAGCAGAGGGTGGGCTTTTTCCGGAGGTTGCTGTATAGAGACACACGGGCAGATAGGTGGCTGGGGCGTGCATGTGCGCTGGTGGGGGCGGCCAGGTGTAGCTCGAAGGCCTCGTGGGCCTATCGGCCGTCAGCCGGGCCTACGGTGCAGTCTGGGTGTAGGCCAGCCACCCCGGGAGCGGCTGGTTTATGGTTATCTACCAGGGCCGCCTTCTGGCCGCATGTCCAACCAGACCGGCGGGGTGCGCCCCCTCCAGAGCACGCTGTGTTGGGAGGGGCCTGAGGAGGTGAGGCCTGCAGCGGTGCCAGGCGGAGGTGATGGCGGCCTCGGCCGTGGGCGACTAAAGGAGAATTTATAGTGGGAGGCAAAAATGCATACAGAACCCGGTATTCCAATGTGGTCTCCCATCCAAGTACTAACCAGGCCCGACCCTGCTTAGCTTCCAGGATCAGACGAGATGGGGCGCGTTCAGGGTGGTATGGCCGTAGAAGGCAGCGGGAGCCACGGGGAACCTCTTGAGGCTCAGCTTCGCTGGTGCTGCCGACATACCGCCAGCCCGGCAGCCAACCATCTCCAGCACGGCCCTGCCGTCTGCCAAGGCAGGCGACAGGAGGCCTCGGGGACCCTGGGTTGGCGGACACGTGGGTGACCTCGCAGCTCAGGTCAGGCGGGACCCTCCAGGCCCGTAGGCGCTTGGCCCTCCACCCCAGATCCCTCGTGACGCTCACAAGGACGTGGCCTTGGAGGCTTAAGGGCACGTGGCCCGCGGTTCCTTGGGCATTCACCACTCTGTCTGCCCACACAGCTCTAGGCAAAGGCCAGCCGCCGCCTGGCCGGCCCTACTGCCTGACGGCAGTTGGCCCGAAACCACTGGGAGACACCATTGAGTCGGCACGACCCCTTAGACCCAGCAAGGCCACCCTTGACCCACGCCAACTGCCGAACAAAGTTGCCTGTGCCTGGAGACCGGCTGGGCCAGAGGACCGGTCCCGGCCTAAGAACCCACTCCCGCCCACGGCCGTGGCGAAACGGCGGAGGGTGGGCTTTTTCCGGAGGGAGCTGTGGAGAGACACACAGGCAGACAGGTGGCGGCAGCGCGGATGGGCGCTGGTGCTGTCGGCCAGGTGCAGGTCGAAGGCCTTGCGGGCCTCCCGATCATCAGCCGGGCCTGCGGCAGAGTCTGGGTCAGAGCCAGCCACCCCGGGAGCGGCTGGGTTGCGGCTGCCTCCCAGGGCCGCCTTCTGGCGGCATGTCCAGCAGGACCGGCGGGAAGCGCCCCCTCCGGCGCACGCTGTGTTGGGAGAGGCTTGAGGAGATGAGGACTGCAGCAGTGCCCGGATGGGGCAGAGGAATCCTCGGGCACCGGCGACTAAAGGAAAAGGCGTATTGGGAGGCCAAAAATACTACAGCACCCGGTTTTCCCAGGTGGTCTCCCATCCAGGTACTAAACAGACCCGACCCTGCTTAGCTTCAGGGATCAGACGAGATGGGGTGCGTTTAGGGTGGTATGGCTGCAGAAGGCAACGGGCGCCACGGGGTGCCTCTTGAGCCTCAGCTTAGCTGGTGTTGGCGAATTACCGCCAGTCTGGTGACCAGCCCTCGGCAGCACGGCCCTGCCGCCCACCCAAGCAGGCGACAGCAGGCCTCGGGGTCCAGGGGGTGGTGGATTCTTGGGCGACCTCGCAACTCCGTTCAGGCGGCAACTTCCAGGCTTGTAGGTGTTTGACGCTCTGCCCCAGATCCCACTTGACGCTCACAAGGTCTGGGACTCAGAGGCTTAAGGACCAGTGGCCTGCTGTCCCTTGGGCATTTCCCACCGTGTCCACCCCCGCAGTGCTTGGCGCAGCCCAGCCATGGCCGCGCCGGCCCTCCTGCCCGACGGCGGTTGGCCCAAAGCCACTGGGAGCCACCATTGGGCCGGCACGGCCCCTTAGCCCCAGCAAAGCCACCCTTGTACCCACGCCACCCAAAAAGCACAGTTCTCGGCTTTGGAGGTCAGGCGACCTGGAGAACCGGTCATGGCCCACGACCCCACTCCTGCCTCCAGCTGTGGCGAAACAGCAGAGGGTGGGCTTTTTCCGGAGGTAGCTGTATAGAGACACACGGGCAGATAGGTGGCTGGGGCGTGCATGTGCGCTGGTGGGGGCTGTCAGGTGTAGCTCGAAGGCCTCGTGGGCCTATCGGCCGTCAGCCGGGCCTACGGTGCAGTCTGGGTGTAGGCCAGCCACCCCGGGAGCGGCTGGTTTATGGTTATCTACCAGGGCCGCCTTCTGGCCGCATGTCCAACCAGACCGGCGGGGTGCGCCCCCTCCAGAGCACGCTGTGTTGGGAGGGGCCTGAGGAGGTGAGGCCTGCAGCGGTGCCAGGCGGAGGTGATGGCGGCCTCGGCCGTGGGCGACTAAAGGAGAATTTATAGTGGGAGGCAAAAATGCATACAGAACCCGGTATTCCAATGTGGTCTCCCATCCAAGTACTAACCAGGCCCGACCCTGCTTAGCTTCCAGGATCAGACGAGATGGGGCGCGTTCAGGGTGGTATGGCCGAAGAAGGCAGCGGGAGCCACGGGGCACCTCTTGAGGCTCAGCTTCGCTGGTGCTGCCGACATACCGCCAGCCCGGCAGCCAACCATCTCCAGCACGGCCCTGCCGTCTGCCAAGGCAGGCGACAGGAGGCCTCGGGGACCCTGGGTTGGCGGACACGTGGGTGACCTCGCAGCTCAGGTCAGGCGGGACCCTCCAGGCCCGTAGGCGCTTGGCCCTCCACCCCAGATCCCTCTTGACGCTCACAAGGACGTGGCCTTGGAGGCTTAAGGGCACGTGGCCCGCGGTTCCTTGGGCATTCACCACTCTGTCTGCCCACACAGCTCTAGGCAAAGGCCAGCCGCCGCCTGGCCGGCCCTACTGCCTGACGGCAGTTGGCCCGAAACCACTGGGAGACACCATTGAGTCGGCACGACCCCTTAGACCCAGCAAGGCCACCCTTGACCCACGCCAACTGCCGAACAAAGTTGCCTGTGCCTGGTGACCGGCTGGGCCAGAGGACCGGTCCCGGCCCAAGAACCCACTCCCGCCCACGGCCGTGGCGAAACGGCGGAGGGTGGGCTTTTTCCGGAGGGAGCTGTGGAGAGACACACAGGCAGACAGGTGGCGGCAGCGCGGATGGGCGCTGGTGCTGTCGGCCAGGTGCAGGTCGAAGGCCTTGCGGGCCTCCCGATCATCAGCCGGGCCTGCGGCAGAGTCTGGGTCAGAGCCAGCCACCCCGGGAGCGGCTGGGGTGCGGCTGCCTCCCAGGGCCGCCTTCTGGCGGCATGTCCAGCAGGACCGGCGGGAAGCGCCCCCTCCGGCGCACGCTGTGTTGGGAGAGGCTTGAGGAGATGAGGCCTGCAGCAGTGCCCGGATGGGGCAGAGGAATCCTCGGGCACCGGCGACTAAAGGAAAAGGCGGATTGGGAGGCCAAAAATACTACAGCACCCGGTTTTCCCAGGTGGTCTCCCATCCAGGTACTAAACAGACCCGACCCTGCTTAGCTTCAGGGATCAGACGAGATGGGGTGCGTTTAGGGTGGTATGGCTGCAGAAGGCAACGGGCGCCACGGGGTGCCTCTTGAGCCTCAGCTTAGCTGGTGCTGGCGAATTACCGCCGGTCTGGTGACCAGTCCTCGGCAGCACGGCCCTGCCGCCCACCCAGGCAGGCGACAGCAGGCCTCGGGGTCCAGGGGGTGGTGGATTCTTGGGCGACCTCGCAACTCCGTTCAGGCGGCAACATCCAGGCTTGTAGGTGTTTGACGCTCTGCCCCAGATCCCAGTTGACGCTCACAAGGTCTGGGACTCAGAGGCTTAAGGGCCAGTGGCCTGCTGTCCCTTGGGCATTTCCCACCGTGTCCACCCCCGCAGTGCTTGGCGCAGCCCAGCCATGGCCGCGCCGGCCCTCCTGCCCGACGGCGGTTGGCCCAAAGCCACTGGGAGCCACCATTGGGCCGGCACGGCCCCTTAGCCCCAGCAAAGCCACCCTTGTACCCACGCCACCCAAAAAGCACAGTTCTCGGCTTTGGAGGTCAGGCGACCTGGAGAACCGGTCATGGCCCACGACCCCACTCCTGCCTCCAGCTGTGGCGAAACAGCAGAGGGTGGGCTTTTTCCGGAGGTTGCTGTATAGAGACACACGGGCAGATAGGTGGCTGGGGCGTGCATGTGCGCTGGTGGGGGCGGCCAGGTGTAGCTCGAAGGCCTCGTGGGCCTATCGGCCGTCAGCCGGGCCTACGGTGCAGTCTGGGTGTAGGCCAGCCACCCCGGGAGCGGCTGGTTTATGGTTATCTACCAGGGCCGCCTTCTGGCCGCATGTCCAACCAGACCGGCGGGGTGCGCCCCCTCCAGAGCACGCTGTGTTGGGAGGGGCCTGAGGAGGTGAGGCCTGCAGCGGTGCCAGGCGGAGGTGATGGCGGCCTCGGCCGTGGGCGACTAAAGGAGAATTTATAGTGGGAGGCAAAAATGCATACAGAACCCGGTATTCCAATGTGGTCTCCCATCCAAGTACTAACCAGGCCCGACCCTGCTTAGCTTCCAGGATCAGACGAGATGGGGCGCGTTCAGGGTGGTATGGCCGTAGAAGGCAGCGGGAGCCACGGGGAACCTCTTGAGGCTCAGCTTCGCTGGTGCTGCCGACATACCGCCAGCCCGGCAGCCAACCATCTCCAGCACGGCCCTGCCGTCTGCCAAGGCAGGCGACAGGAGGCCTCGGGGACCCTGGGTTGGCGGACACGTGGGTGACCTCGCAGCTCAGGTCAGGCGGGACCCTCCAGGCCCGTAGGCGCTTGGCCCTCCACCCCAGATACCTCTTGACGCTCACAAGGACGTGGCCTTGGAGGCTTAAGGGCACGTGGCCCGCGGTTCCTTGGGCATTCACCACTCTGTCTGCCCACACAGCTCTAGGCAAAGGCCAGCCGCCGCCTGGCCGGCCCTACTGCCTGACGGCAGTTGGCCCGAAACCACTGGGAGACACCATTGAGTCGGCACGACCCCTTAGACCCAGCAAGGCCACCCTTGACCCACGCCAAGTGCCGAACAAAGTTGCCTGTGCCTGGTGACCGGCTGGGCCAGAGGACCGGTCCCGGCCCAAGAACCCACTCCCGCCCACGGCCGTGGCGAAACGGCGGAGGGTGGGCTTTTTCCGGAGGGAGCTGTGGAGAGACACACAGGCAGACAGGTGGCGGCAGCGCGGATGGGCGCTGGTGCTGTCGGCCAGGTGCAGGTCGAAGGCCTTGCGGGCCTCCCGATCATCAGCCGGGCCTGCGGCAGAGTCTGGGTCAGAGCCAGCCACCCCGGGAGTGGCTGGGGTGCGGCTGCCTCCCAGGGCCGCCTTCTGGCGGCATGTCCAGCAGGACCGGCGGGAAGCGCCCCCTCCGGCGCACGCTGTGTTGGGAGAGGCTTGAGGAGATGAGGCCTGCAGCAGTGCCCGGATGGGGCAGAGGAATCCTCGGGCACCGGCGACTAAAGGAAAAGGCGGATTGGGAGGCCAAAAATACTACAGCACCCGGTTTTCCCAGGTGGTCTCCCATCCAGGTACTAAACAGACCCGACCCTGCTTAGCTTCAGGGATCAGACGAGATGGGGTGCGTTTAGGGTGGTATGGCTGCAGAAGGCAACGGGCGCCACGGGGTGCCTCTTGAGCCTCAGCTTAGCTGGTGCTGGCGAATTACCGCCGGTCTGGTGACCAGCCCTCGGCAGCACGGCCCTGCCGCCCACCCAGGCAGGCGACAGCAGGCCTCGGGGTCCAGGGGGTGGTGGATTCTTGGGCGACCTCGCAACTCCGTTCAGGCGGCAACATCCAGGCTTGTAGGTGTTTGACGCTCTGCCCCAGATCCCAGTTGACGCTCACAAGGTCTGGGACTCAGAGGCTTAAGGGCCAGTGGCCTGCTGTCCCTTGGGCATTTCCCACCGTGTCCACCCCCACAGTGCTTGGCGCAGCCCAGCCATGGCCGCGCCGGCCCTCCTGCCCGACGGCGGTTGGCCCAAAGCCACTGGGAGCCACCATTGGGCCGGCACGGCCCCTTAGCCCCAGCAAAGCCACCCTTGTACCCACGCCACCCAAAAAGCACAGTTCTCGGCTTTGGAGGTCAGGCGACCTGGAGAACCGGTCATGGCCCACGACCCCACTCCTGCCTCCAGCTGTGGCGAAACAGCAGAGGGTGGGCTTTTTCCGGAGGTTGCTGTATAGAGACACACGGGCAGATAGGTGGCTGGGGCGTGCATGTGCGCTGGTGGGGGCGGCCAGGTGTAGCTCGAAGGCCTCGTGGGCCTATCGGCCGTCAGCCGGGCCTACGGTGCAGTCTGGGTGTAGGCCAGCCACCCCGGGAGCGGCTGGTTTATGGTTATCTACCAGGGCCGCCTTCTGGCCGCATGTCCAACCAGACCGGCGGGGTGCGCCCCCTCCAGAGCACGCTGTGTTGGGAGGGGCCTGAGGAGGTGAGGCCTGCAGCGGTGCCAGGCGGAGGTGATGGCGGCCTCGGCCGTGGGCGACTAAAGGAGAATTTATAGTGGGAGGCAAAAATGCATACAGAACCCGGTATTCCAATGTGGTCTCCCATCCAAGTACTAACCAGGCCCGACCCTGCTTAGCTTCCAGGATCAGACGAGATGGGGCGCGTTCAGGGTGGTATGGCCGTAGAAGGCAGCGGGAGCCACGGGGCACCTCTTGAGGCTCAGCTTCGCTGGTGCTGCCGACATACCGCCAGCCCGGCAGCCAACCATCTCCAGCACGGCCCTGCCGTCTGCCAAGGCAGGCGACAGGAGGCCTCGGGGACCCTGGGTTGGCGGACACGTGGGTGACCTCGCAGCTCAGGTCAGGCGGGACCCTCCAGGCCCGTAGGCGCTTGGCCCTCCACCCCAGATCCCTCTTGACGCTCACAAGGACGTGGCCTTGGAGGCTTAAGGGCACGTGGCCCGCGGTTCCTTGGGCATTCACCACTCTGTCTGCCCACACAGCTCTAGGCAAAGGCCAGCCGCCGCCTGGCCGGCCCTACTGCCTGACGGCAGTTGGCCCGAAACCACTGGGAGACACCATTGAGTCGGCACGACCCCTTAGACCCAGCAAGGCCACCCTTGACCCACGCCAACTGCCGAACAAAGTTGCCTGTGCCTGGTGACCGGCTGGGCCAGAGGACCGGTCCCGGCCCAAGAACCCACTCCCGCCCACGGCCGTGGCGAAACGGCGGAGGGTGGGCTTTTTCCGGAGGGAGCTGTGGAGAGAC
Organism: Balaenoptera physalus; assembly: GCF_965194825.1. NCBI lineage: Eukaryota > Metazoa > Chordata > Mammalia > Artiodactyla > Balaenopteridae > Balaenoptera > Balaenoptera physalus. The sequence goes on along the minus strand of NW_028126340.1, from coordinate 820,435 downwards.
ACACAGGCAGACAGGTGGCGGCAGCGCGGATGGGCGCTGGTGCTGTCGGCCAGGTGCAGGTCGAAGGCCTTGCGGGCCTCCCGATCATCAGCCGGGCCTGCGGCAGAGTCTGGGTCAGAGCCAGCCACCCCGGGAGCGGCTGGGTTGCGGCTGCCTCCCAGGGCCGCCTTCTGGCGGCATGTCCAGCAGGACCGGCGGGAAGCGCCCCCTCCGGCGCACGCTGTGTTGGGAGAGGCTTGAGGAGATGAGGCCTGCAGCAGTGCCCGGATGGGGCAGAGGAATCCTCGGGCACCGGCGACTAAAGGAAAAGGCGGATTGGGAGGCCAAAAATACTACAGCACCCGGTTTTCCCAGGTGGTCTCCCATCCAGGTACTAAACAGACCCGACCCTGCTTAGCTTCAGGGATCAGACGAGATGGGGTGCGTTTAGGGTGGTATGGCTGCAGAAGGCAACGGGCGCCACGGGGTGCCTCTTGAGCCTCAGCTTAGCTGGTGCTGGCGAATTACCGCCAGTCTGGTGACCAGCCCTCGGCAGCACGGCCCTGCCGCCCACCCAAGCAGGCGACAGCAGGCCTCGGGGTCCAGGGGGTGGTGGATTCTTGGGCGACCTCGCAACTCCGTTCAGGCGGCAACATCCAGGCTTGTAGGTGTTTGACGCTCTGCCCCAGATCCCACTTGACGCTCACAAGGTCTGGGACTCAGAGGCTTAAGGGCCAGTGGCCTGCTGTCCCTTGGGCATTTCCCACCGTGTCCACCCCCGCAGTGCTTGGCGCAGCCCAGCCATGGCCGCGCCGGCCCTCCTGCCCGACGGCGGTTGGCCCAAAGCCACTGGGAGCCACCATTGGGCCGGCACGGCCCCTTAGCCCCAGCAAAGCCACCCTTGTACCCACGTCACCCAGAAAGCACAGTTCTCGGCTTTGGAGGTCAGGCGACCTGGAGAACCGGTCATGGCCCACGACCCCACTCCTGCCTCCAGCTGTGGCGAAACAGCAGAGGGTGGGCTTTTTCCGGAGGTTGCTGTATAGAGACACACGGGCAGATAGGTGGCTGGGGCGTGCATGTGCGCTGGTGGGGGCGGCCAGGTGCAGCTCGAAGGCCTCGTGGGCCTATCGGCCGTCAGCCGGGCCTACGGTGCAGTCTGGGTGTAGGCCAGCCACCCCGGGAGCGGCTGGTTTATGGTTATCTACCAGGGCCGCCTTCTGGCCGCATGTCCAACCAGACCGGCGGGGTGCGCCCCCTCCAGAGCACGCTGTGTTGGGAGGGGCCTGAGGAGGTGAGGCCTGCAGCGGTGCCAGGCGGAGGTGATGGCGGCCTCGGCCGTGGGCGACTAAAGGAGAATTTATAGTGGGAGGCAAAAATGCATACAGAACCCGGTATTCCAATGTGGTCTCCCATCCAAGTACTAACCAGGCCCGACCCTGCTTAGCTTCCAGGATCAGATGAGATGGGGCGCGTTCAGGGTGGTATGGCCGTAGAAGGCAGCGGGAGCCACGGGGCACCTCTTGAGGCTCAGCTTCGCTGGTGCTGCCGACATACCGCCAGCCCGGCAGCCAACCATCTCCAGCACGGCCCTGCCGTCTGCCAAGGCAGGCGACAGGAGGCCTCGGGGACCCTGGGTTGGCGGACACGTGGGTGACCTCGCAGCTCAGGTCAGGCGGGACCCTCCAGGCCCGTTGGCGCTTGGCCCTCCACCCCAGATCCCTCTTGACGCTCACAAGGACGTGGCCTTGGAGGCTTAAGGGCACGTGGCCCGCGGTTCCTTGGGCATTCACCACTCTGTCTGCCCACACAGCTCTAGGCAAAGGCCAGCCGCTGCCTGGCCGGCCCTACTGCCTGACGGCAGTTGGCCCGAAACCAGTGGGAGACACCATTGAGTCGGCACGACCCCTTAGACCCAGCAAGGCCACCCTTGACCCACGCCAACTGCCGAACAAAGTTGCCTGTGCCTGGTGACCGGCTGGGCCAGAGGACCGGTCCCGGCCTAAGAACCCACTCCCGCCCACGGCCGTGGTGAAACGGCGGAGGGTGGGCTTTTTCCGGAGGGAGCTGTGGAGAGACACACAGGCAGACAGGTGGCGGCAGCGCGGATGGGCGCTGGTGCTGTCGGCCAGGTGCAGGTCGAAGGCCTTGCGGGCCTCCCGATCATCAGCCGGGCCTGCGGCAGAGTCTGGGTCAGAGCCAGCCACCCCGGGAGTGGCTGGGGTGCGGCTGCCTCCCAGGGCCGCCTTCTGGCGGCATGTCCAGCAGGACCGGCGGGAAGCGCCCCCTCCGGCGCACGCTGTGTTGGGAGAGGCTTGAGGAGATGAGGCCTGCAGCAGTGCCCGGATGGGGCAGAGGAATCCTCGGGCACCGGCGACTAAAGGAAAAGGCGGATTGGGAGGCCAAAAATACTACAGCACCCGGTTTTCCCAGGTGGTCTCCCATCCAGGTACTAAACAGACCCGACCCTGCTTAGCTTCAGGGATCAGACGAGATGGGGTGCGTTTAGGGTGGTATGGCTGCAGAAGGCAACGGGCGCCACGGGGTGCCTCTTGAGCCTCAGCTTAGCTGGTGCTGGCGAATTACCGCCGGTCTGGTGACCAGCCCTCGGCAGCACGGCCCTGCCGCCCACCCAGGCAGGCGACAGCAGGCCTCGGGGTCCAGGGGGTGGTGGATTCTTGGGCGACCTCGCAACTCCGTTCAGGCGGCAACATCCAGGCTTGTAGGTGTTTGACGCTCTGCCCCAGATCCCACTTGACGCTCACAAGGTCTGGGACTCAGAGGCTTAAGGGCCAGTGGCCTGCTGTCCCTTGGGCATTTCCCACCGTGTCCACCCCCGCAGTGCTTGGCGCAGCCCAGCCATGGCCGCGCCGGCCCTCCTGCCCGACGGCGGTTGGCCCAAAGCCACTGGGAGCCACCATTGGGCCGGCACGGCCCCTTAGCCCCAGCAAAGCCACCCTTGTACCCACGCCACCCAAAAAGCACAGTTCTCGGCTTTGGAGGTCAGGCGACCTGGAGAACCGGTCATGGCCCACGACCCCACTCCTGCCTCCAGCTGTGGCGAAACAGCAGAGGGTGGGCTTTTTCCGGAGGTAGCTGTATAGAGACACACGGGCAGATAGGTGGCTGGGGCGTGCATGTGCGCTGCTGGGGGCGGCCAGGTGTAGCTCGAAGGCCTCGTGGGCCTATCGGCCTTCAGCCGGGCCTACGGTGCAGTCTGGGTGTAGGCCAGCCACCCCGGGAGCGGCTGGTTTATGGTTATCTACCAGGGCCGCCTTCTGGCCGCATGTCCAACCAGACCGGCGGGGTGCGCCCCCTCCAGAGCACGCTGTGTTGGGAGGGGCCTGAGGAGGTGAGGCCTGCAGCGGTGCCAGGCGGAGGTGATGGCGGCCTCGGCTGTGGGCGACTAAAGGAGAATTTATAGTGGGAGGCAAAAATGCATACAGAACCCGGTATTCCAATGTGGTCTCCCATCCAAGTACTAACCAGGCCCGACCCTGCTTAGCTTCCAGGATCAGACGAGATGGGGCGCGTTCAGGGTGGTATGGCCGTAGAAGGCAGCGGGAGCCACGGGGCACCTCTTGAGGCTCAGCTTCGCTGGTGCTGCCGACATACCGCCAGCCCGGCAGCCAACCATCTCCAGCACGGCCCTGCCGTCTGCCAAGGCAGGCGACAGGAGGCCTCGGGGACCCTGGGTTGGCGGACACGTGGGTGACCTCGCAGCTCAGGTCAGGCGGGACCCTCCAGGCCCGTAGGCGCTTGGCCCTCCACCCCAGATCCCTCTTGACGCTCACAAGGACGTGGCCTTGGAGGCTTAAGGGCACGTGGCCCGCGGTTCCTTGGGCATTCACCACTCTGTCTGCCCACACAGCTCTAGGCAAAGGCCAGCCGCCGCCTGGCCGGCCCTACTGCCTGACGGCAGTTGGCCCGAAACCAGTGGGAGACACCATTGAGTCGGCACGACCCCTTAGACCCAGCAAGGCCACCCTTGACCCACGCCAACTGCCGAACAAAGTTGCCTGTGCCTGGTGACCGGCTGGGCCAGAGGACCGGTCCCGGCCTAAGAACCCACTCCCGCCCACGGCCGTGGTGAAACGGCGGAGGGTGGGCTTTTTCCGGAGGGAGCTGTGGAGAGACACACAGGCAGACAGGTGGCGGCAGCGCGGATGGGCGCTGGTGCTGTCGGCCAGGTGCAGGTCGAAGGCCTTGCGGGCCTCCCGATCATCAGCCGGGCCTGCGGCAGAGTCTGGGTCAGAGCCAGCCACCCCGGGAGTGGCTGGGGTGCGGCTGCCTCCCAGGGCCGCCTTCTGGCGGCATGTCCAGCAGGACCGGCGGGAAGCGCCCCCTCCGGCGCACGCTGTGTTGGGAGAGGCTTGAGGAGATGAGGCCTGCAGCAGTGCCCGGATGGGGCAGAGAAATCCTCGGGCACCGGCGACTAAAGGAAAAGGCGTATTGGGAGGCCAAAAATACTACAGCACCCGGTTTTCCCAGGTGGTCTCCCATCCAGGTACTAAACAGACCCGACCCTGCTTAGCTTCAGGGATCAGACGAGATGGGGTGCGTTTAGGGTGGTATGGCTGCAGAAGGCAACGGGCGCCACGGGGTGCCTCTTGAGCCTCAGCTTAGCTGGTGCTGGCGAATTACCGCCAGTCTGGTGACCAGCCCTCGGCAGCACGGCCCTGCCGCCCACCCAAGCAGGCGACAGCAGGCCTCGGGGTCCAGGGGGTGGTGGATTCTTGGGCGACCTCGCAACTCCGTTCAGGCGGCAACTTCCAGGCTTGTAGGTGTTTGACGCTCTGCCCCAGATCCCACTTGACGCTCACAAGGTCTGGGACTCAGAGGCTTAAGGGCCAGTGGCCTGCTGTCCCTTGGGCATTTCCCACCGTGTCCACCCCCGCAGTGCTTGGCGCAGCCCAGCCATGGCCGCGCCGGCCCTCCTGCCCGACGGCGGTTGGCCCAAAGCCACTGGGAGCCACCATTGGGCCGGCACGGCCCCTTAGCCCCAGCAAAGCCACCCTTGTACCCACGCCACCCAAAAAGCACAGTTCTCGGCTTTGGAGGTAAGGCGACCTGGAGAACCGGTCATGGCCCACGACCCCACTCCTGCCTCCAGCTGTGGCGAAACAGCAGAGGGTGGGCTTTTTCCGGAGGTAGCTGTATAGAGACACACGGGCAGATAGGTGGCTGGGGCGTGCATGTGCGCTGGTGGGGGCTGTCATGTGTAGCTCGAAGGCCTCGTGGGCCTATTGGCCGTCAGCCGGGCCTACGGTGCAGTCTGGGTGTAGGCCAGCCACCCCGGGAGCGGCTGGTTTATGGTTATCTACCAGGGCCGCCTTCTGGCCGCATGTCCAACCAGACCGGCGGGGTGCGCCCCCTCCAGAGCACGCTGTGTTGGGAGGGGCCTGAGGAGGTGAGGCCTGCAGCGGTGCCAGGCGGAGGTGATGGCGGCCTCGGCCGTGGGCGACTAAAGGAGAATTTATAGTGGGAGGCAAATATGCATACAGAACCCGGTATTCCAATGTGGTCTCCCATCCAAGTACTAACCAGGCCCGACCCTGCTTAGCTTCCAGGATCAGACGAGATGGGGCGCGTTCAGGGTGGTATGGCCGTAGAAGGCAGCGGGAGCCACGGGGCACCTCTTGAGGCTCAGCTTCGCTGGTGCTGCCGACATACCGCCAGCCCGGCAGCCAACCATCTCCAGCACGGCCCTGCCGTCTGCCAAGGCAGGCGACAGGAGGCCTCGGGGACCCTGGGTTGGCGGACACGTGGGTGACCTCGCAGCTCAGGTCAGGCGGGACCCTCCAGGCCCGTAGGCGCTTGGCCCTCCACCCCAGATCCCTCTTGACGCTCACAAGGACGTGGCCTTGGAGGCTTAAGGGCACGTGGCCCGCGGTTCCTTGGGCATTCACCACTCTGTCTGCACACACAGCTCTAGGCAAAGGCCAGCCGCCGCCTGGCCGGCCCTACTGCCTGACGGCAGTTGGCCCGAAACCACTGGGAGACACCATTGAGTCGGCACGACCCCTTAGACCCAGCAAGGCCACCCTTGACCCACGCCAAGTGCCGAACAAAGTTGCCTGTGCCTGGTGACCGGCTGGGCCAGCGGAACGGTCCCGGCCCAAGAACCCACTCCCGCCCACGGCCGTGGTGAAACGGCGGAGGGTGGGCTTTTTCCGGAGGGAGCTGTGGAGAGACACACAGGCAGACAGGTGGCGGCAGCGCGGATGGGCGCTGGTGCTGTCGGCCAGGTGCAGGTCGAAGGCCTTGCGGGCCTCCCGATCATCAGCCGGGCCTGCGGCAGAGTCTGGGTCAGAGCCAGCCACCCCGGGAGCGGCTGGGGTGCAGCTGCCTCCCAGGGCCGCCTTCTGGCGGCATGTCCAGCAGGACCGGCGGGAAGCGCCCCCTCCGGCGCACGCTGTGTTGGGAGAGGCTTGAGGAGATGAGGCCTGCAGCAGTGCCCGGATGGGGCAGAGGAATCCTCGGGCACCGGCGACTAAAGGAAAAGGCGGATTGGGAGGCCAAAAATACTACAGCACCCGGTTTTCCCAGGTGGTCTCCCATCCAGGTACTAAACAGACCCGACCCTGCTTAGCTTCAGGGATCAGACGAGATGGGGTGCGTTTAGGGTGGTATGGCTGCAGAAGGCAACGGGCGCCACGGGGTGCCTCTTGAGCCTCAGCTTAGCTGGTGCTGGCGAATTACCGCCGGTCTGGTGACTAGCCCTCGGCAGCACGGCCCTGCCGCCCACCCAGGCAGGCGACAGCAGGCCTCGGGGTCCAGGGGGTGGTGGATTCTTGGGCGACCTCGCAACTCCGTTCAGGCGGCAACATCCAGGCTTGTAGGTGTTTGACGCTCTGCCCCAGATCCCACTTGACGCTCACAAGGTCTGGGACTCAGAGGCTTAAGGGCCAGTGGCCTGCTGTCCCTTGGGCATTTCCCACCGTGTCCACCCCCGCAGTGCTTGGCGCAGCCCAGCCATGGCCGCGCCGGCCCTCCTGCCCGACGGCGGTTGGCCCAAAGCCACTGGGAGCCACCATTGGGCCGGCACGGCCCCTTAGCCCCAGCAAAGCCACCCTTGTACCCACGCCACCCAAAAAGCACAGTTCTCGGCTTTGGAGGTCAGGCGACCTGGAGAACTGGTCATGGCCCACGACCCCACTCCTGCCTCCAGCTGTGGCGAAACAGCAGAGGGTGGGCTTTTTCCGGAGGTAGCTGTATAGAGACACACGGGCAGATAGGTGGCTGGGGCGTGCATGTGCGCTGGTGGGGGCGGCCAGGTGTAGCTCGAAGGCCTCGTGGGCCTATCGGCCGTCAGCCGGGCCTACGGTGCAGTCTGGGTGTAGGCCAGCCACCCCGGGAGCGGCTGGTTTATGGTTATCTCCCAGGGCCGCCTTCTGGCCGCATGTCCAACCAGACCGGCGGGGTGCGCCCCCTCCAGAGCACGCTGTGTTGGGAGGGGCCTGAGGAGGTGAGGCCTGCAGCGGTGCCAGGCGGAGGTGATGGCGGCCTCGGCCGTGGGCGACTAAAGGAGAATTTATAGTGGGAGGCAAAAATGCATACAGAACCCGGTATTCCAATGTGGTCTCCCATCCAAGTACTAACCAGGCCCGACCCTGCTTAGCTTCCAGGATCAGACGAGATGGGGCGCGTTCAGGGTGGTATGGCCGTAGAAGGCAGCGGGAGCCACGGGGCACCTCTTGAGGCTCAGCTTCGCTGGTGCTGCCGACATACCGCCAGCCCGGCAGCCAACCATCTCCAGCACGGCCCTGCCGTCTGCCAAGGCAGGCGACAGGAGGCCTCGGGGACCCTGGGTTGGCGGACACGTGGGTGACCTCGCAGCTCAGGTCAGGCGGGACCCTCCAGGCCCGTAGGCGCTTGGCCCTCCACCCCAGATACTTCTTGACGCTCACAAGGACGTGGCCTTGGAGGCTTAAGGGCACGTGGCCCGCGGTTCCTTGGGCATTCACCACTCTGTCTGCCCACACAGCTCTAGGCAAAGGCCAGCCGCCGCCTGGCCGGCCCTACTGCCTGACGGCAGTTGGCCCGAAACCACTGGGAGACACCATTGAGTCGGCACGACCCCTTAGACCCAGCAAGGCCACCCTTGACCCACGCCAACTGCCGAACAAACTTGCCTGTGCCTGGTGACCGGCTGGGCCAGAGGACCGGTCCCGGCCCAAGAACCCACTCCCGCCCACGGCCGTGGCGAAACGGCGGAGGGTGGGCTTTTTCCGGAGGGAGCTGTGGAGAGACACACAGGCAGACAGGTGGCGGCAGCGCGGATGGGCGCTGGTGCTGTCGGCCAGGTGCAGGTCGAAGGCCTTGCGGGCCTCCCGATCATCAGCCGGGCCTGCGGCAGAGTCTGGGTCAGAGCCAGCCACCCCGGGAGCGGCTGGGGTGCGGCTGCCTCCCAGGGCCGCCTTCTGGCGGCATGTCCAGCAGGACCGGCGGGAAGCGCCCCCTCCGGCGCACGCTGTGTTGGGAGAGGCTTGAGGAGATGAGGCCTGCAGCAGTGCCCGGATGGGGCAGAGGAATCCTCGGGCACCGGCGACTAAAGGAAAAGGCGGATTGGGAGGCCAAAAATACTACAGCACCCTGTTTTCCCAGGTGGTCTCCCATCCAGGTACTAAACAGACCCGACCCTGCTTAGCTTCAGGGATCAGACGAGATGGGGTGCGTTTAGGGTGGTATGGCTGCAGAAGGCAACGGGCGCCACGGGGTGCCTCTTGAGCCTCAGCTTAGCTGGTGCTGGCGAATTACCGCCGGTCTGGTGACCAGCCCTCGGCAGCACGGCCCTGCCGCCCACCCAAGCAGGCGACAGCAGGCCTCGGGGTCCAGGGGGTGGTGGATTCTTGGGCGACCTCGCAACTCCGTTCAGGCGGCAACTTCCAGGCTTGTAGGTGTTTGACGCTCTGCCCCAGATCCCACTTGACGCTCACAAGGTCTGGGACTCAGAGGCTTAAGGGCCAGTGGCCTGCTGTCCCTTGGGCATTTCCCACCGTGTCCACCCCCGCAGTGCTTGGCGCAGCCCAGCCATGGCCGCGCCGGCCCTCCTGCCCGACGGCGGTTGGCCCAAAGCCACTGGGAGCCACCATTGGGCCGGCACGGCCCCTTAGCCCCAGCAAAGCCACCCTTGTACCCACGTCACCCAGAAAGCACAGTTCTCGGCTTTGGAGGTCAGGCGACCTGGAGAACCGGTCATGGCCCACGACCCCACTCCTGCCTCCAGCTGTGGCGAAACAGCAGAGGGTGGGCTTTTTCCGGAGGTTGCTGTATAGAGACACACGGGCAGATAGGTGGCTGGGGCGTGCATGTGCGCTGGTGGGGGCGGCCAGGTGCAGCTCGAAGGCCTCGTGGGCCTATCGGCCGTCAGCCGGGCCTACGGTGCAGTCTGGGTGTAGGCCAGCCACCCCGGGAGCGGCTGGTTTATGGTTATCTACCAGGGCCGCCTTCTGGCCGCATGTCCAACCAGACCGGCGGGGTGCGCCCCCTCCAGAGCACGCTGTGTTGGGAGGGGCCTGAGGAGGTGAGGCCTGCAGCGGTGCCAGGCGGAGGTGATGGCGGCCTCGGCCGTGGGCGACTAAAGGAGAATTTATAGTGGGAGGCAAAAATGCATACAGAACCCGGTATTCCAATGTGGTCTCCCATCCAAGTACTAACCAGGCCCGACCCTGCTTAGCTTCCAGGATCAGATGAGATGGGGCGCGTTCAGGGTGGTATGGCCGTAGAAGGCAGCGGGAGCCACGGGGCACCTCTTGAGGCTCAGCTTCGCTGGTGCTGCCGACATACCGCCAGCCCGGCAGCCAACCATCTCCAGCACGGCCCTGCCGTCTGCCAAGGCAGGCGACAGGAGGCCTCGGGGACCCTGGGTTGGCGGACACGTGGGTGACCTCGCAGCTCAGGTCAGGCGGGACCCTCCAGGCCCGTTGGCGCTTGGCCCTCCACCCCAGATCCCTCTTGACGCTCACAAGGACGTGGCCTTGGAGGCTTAAGGGCACGTGGCCCGCGGTTCCTTGGGCATTCACCACTCTGTCTGCCCACACAGCTCTAGGCAAAGGCCAGCCGCTGCCTGGCCGGCCCTACTGCCTGACGGCAGTTGGCCCGAAACCAGTGGGAGACACCATTGAGTCGGCACGACCCCTTAGACCCAGCAAGGCCACCCTTGACCCACGCCAACTGCCGAACAAAGTTGCCTGTGCCTGGTGACCGGCTGGGCCAGAGGACCGGTCCCGGCCTAAGAACCCACTCCCGCCCACGGCCGTGGTGAAACGGCGGAGGGTGGGCTTTTTCCGGAGGGAGCTGTGGAGAGACACACAGGCAGACAGGTGGCGGCAGCGCGGATGGGCGCTGGTGCTGTCGGCCAGGTGCAGGTCGAAGGCCTTGCGGGCCTCCCGATCATCAGCCGGGCCTGCGGCAGAGTCTGGGTCAGAGCCAGCCACCCCGGGAGTGGCTGGGGTGCGGCTGCCTCCCAGGGCCGCCTTCTGGCGGCATGTCCAGCAGGACCGGCGGGAAGCGCCCCCTCCGGCGCACGCTGTGTTGGGAGAGGCTTGAGGAGATGAGGCCTGCAGCAGTGCCCGGATGGGGCAGAGGAATCCTCGGGCACCGGCGACTAAAGGAAAAGGCGGATTGGGAGGCCAAAAATACTACAGCACCCGGTTTTCCCAGGTGGTCTCCCATCCAGGTACTAAACAGACCCGACCCTGCTTAGCTTCAGGGATCAGACGAGATGGGGTGCGTTTAGGGTGGTATGGCTGCAGAAGGCAACGGGCGCCACGGGGTGCCTCTTGAGCCTCAGCTTAGCTGGTGCTGGCGAATTACCGCCGGTCTGGTGACCAGCCCTCGGCAGCACGGCCCTGCCGCCCACCCAGGCGGGCGACAGCAGGCCTCGGGGTCCAGGGGGTGGTGGATTCTTGGGCGACCTCGCAACTCCGTTCAGGCGGCAACATCCAGGCTTGTAGGTGTTTGACGCTCTGCCCCAGATCCCACTTGACGCTCACAAGGTCTGGGACTCAGAGGCTTAAGGGCCAGTGGCCTGCTGTCCCTTGGGCATTTCCCACCGTGTCCACCCCCGCAGTGCTTGGCGCAGCCCAGCCATGGCCGCGCCGGCCCTCCTGCCCGACGGCGGTTGGCCCAAAGCCACTGGGAGCCACCATTGGGCCGGCACGGCCCCTTAGCCCCAGCAAAGCCACCCTTGTACCCACGCCACCCAAAAAGCACAGTTCTCGGCTTTGGAGGTCAGGCGACCTGGAGAACCGGTCATGGCCCACGACCCCACTCCTGCCTCCAGCTGTGGCGAAACAGCAGAGGGTGGGCTTTTTCCGGAGGTAGCTGTATAGAGACACACGGGCAGATAGGTGGCTGGGGCGTGCATGTGCGCTGCTGGGGGCGGCCAGGTGTAGCTCGAAGGCCTCGTGGGCCTATCGGCCTTCAGCCGGGCCTACGGTGCAGTCTGGGTGTAGGCCAGCCACCCCGGGAGCGGCTGGTTTATGGTTATCTACCAGGGCCGCCTTCTGGCCGCATGTCCAACCAGACCGGCGGGGTGCGCCCCCTCCAGAGCACGCTGTGTTGGGAGGGGCCTGAGGAGGTGAGGCCTGCAGCGGTGCCAGGCGGAGGTGATGGCGGCCTCGGCTGTGGGCGACTAAAGGAGAATTTATAGTGGGAGGCAAAAATGCATACAGAACCCGGTATTCCAATGTGGTCTCCCATCCAAGTACTAACCAGGCCCGACCCTGCTTAGCTTCCAGGATCAGACGAGATGGGGCGCGTTCAGGGTGGTATGGCCGTAGAAGGCAGCGGGAGCCACGGGGCACCTCTTGAGGCTCAGCTTCGCTGGTGCTGCCGACATACCGCCAGCCCGGCAGCCAACCATCTCCAGCACGGCCCTGCCGTCTGCCAAGGCAGGCGACAGGAGGCCTCGGGGACCCTGGGTTGGCGGACACGTGGGTGACCTCGCAGCTCAGGTCAGGCGGGACCCTCCAGGCCCGTAGGCGCTTGGCCCTCCACCCCAGAACCCTCTTGACGCTCACAAGGACGTGGCCTTGGAGGCTTAAGGGCACGTGGCCCGCGGTTCCTTGGGCATTCACCACTCTGTCTGCCCACACAGCTCTAGGCAAAGGCCAGCCGCCGCCTGGCCGGCCCTACTGCCTGACGGCAGTTGGCCCGAAACCAGTGGGAGACACCATTGAGTCGGCACGACCCCTTAGACCCAGCAAGGCCACCCTTGACCCACGCCAACTGCCGAACAAAGTTGCCTGTGCCTGGTGACCGGCTGGGCCAGAGGACCGGTCCCGGCCTAAGAACCCACTCCCGCCCACGGCCGTGGTGAAACGGCGGAGGGTGGGCTTTTTCCGGAGGGAGCTGTGGAGAGACACACAGGCAGACAGGTGGCGGCAGCGCGGATGGGCGCTGGTGCTGTCGGCCAGGTGCAGGTCGAAGGCCTTGCGGGCCTCCCGATCATCAGCCGGGCCTGCGGCAGAGTCTGGGTCAGAGCCAGCCACCCCGGGAGTGGCTGGGGTGCGGCTGCCTCCCAGGGCCGCCTTCTGGCGGCATGTCCAGCAGGACCGGCGGGAAGCGCCCCCTCCGGCGCACGCTGTGTTGGGAGAGGCTTGAGGAGATGAGGCCTGCAGCAGTGCCCGGATGGGGCAGAGAAATCCTCGGGCACCGGCGACTAAAGGAAAAGGCGTATTGGGAGGCCAAAAATACTACAGCACCCGGTTTTCCCAGGTGGTCTCCCATCCAGGTACTAAACAGACCCGACCCTGCTTAGCTTCAGGGATCAGACGAGATGGGGTGCGTTTAGGGTGGTATGGCTGCAGAAGGCAACGGGCGCCACGGGGTGCCTCTTGAGCCTCAGCTTAGCTGGTGCTGGCGAATTACCGCCAGTCTGGTGACCAGCCCTCGGCAGCACGGCCCTGCCGCCCACCCAAGCAGGCGACAGCAGGCCTCGGGGTCCAGGGGGTGGTGGATTCTTGGGCGACCTCGCAACTCCGTTCAGGCGGCAACTTCCAGGCTTGTAGGTGTTTGACGCTCTGCCCCAGATCCCACTTGACGCTCACAAGGTCTGGGACTCAGAGGCTTAAGGGCCAGTGGCCTGCTGTCCCTTGGGCATTTCCCACCGTGTCCACCCCCGCAGTGCTTGGCGCAGCCCAGCCATGGCCGCGCCGGCCCTCCTGCCCGACGGCGGTTGGCCCAAAGCCACTGGGAGCCACCATTGGGCCGGCACGGCCCCTTAGCCCCAGCAAAGCCACCCTTGTACCCACGCCACCCAAAAAGCACAGTTCTCGGCTTTGGAGGTAAGGCGACCTGGAGAACCGGTCATGGCCCACGACCCCACTCCTGCCTCCAGCTGTGGCGAAACAGCAGAGGGTGGGCTTTTTCCGGAGGTAGCTGTATAGAGACACACGGGCAGATAGGTGGCTGGGGCGTGCATGTGCGCTGGTGGGGGCTGTCATGTGTAGCTCGAAGGCCTCGTGGGCCTATTGGCCGTCAGCCGGGCCTACGGTGCAGTCTGGGTGTAGGCCAGCCACCCCGGGAGCGGCTGGTTTATGGTTATCTACCAGGGCCGCCTTCTGGCCGCATGTCCAACCAGACCGGCGGGGTGCGCCCCCTCCAGAGCACGCTGTGTTGGGAGGGGCCTGAGGAGGTGAGGCCTGCAGCGGTGCCAGGCGGAGGTGATGGCGGCCTCGGCCGTGGGCGACTAAAGGAGAATTTATAGTGGGAGGCAAATATGCATACAGAACCCGGTATTCCAATGTGGTCTCCCATCCAAGTACTAACCAGGCCCGACCCTGCTTAGCTTCCAGGATCAGACGAGATGGGGCGCGTTCAGGGTGGTATGGCCGTAGAAGGCAGCGGGAGCCACGGGGCACCTCTTGAGGCTCAGCTTCGCTGGTGCTGCCGACATACCGCCAGCCCGGCAGCCAACCATCTCCAGCACGGCCCTGCCGTCTGCCAAGGCAGGCGACAGGAGGCCTCGGGGACCCTGGGTTGGCGGACACGTGGGTGACCTCGCAGCTCAGGTCAGGCGGGACCCTCCAGGCCCGTAGGCGCTTGGCCCTCCACCCCAGATCCCTCTTGACGCTCACAAGGACGTGGCCTTGGAGGCTTAAGGGCACGTGGCCCGCGGTTCCTTGGGCATTCACCACTCTGTCTGCACACACAGCTCTAGGCAAAGGCCAGCCGCCGCCTGGCCGGCCCTACTGCCTGACGGCAGTTGGCCCGAAACCACTGGGAGACACCATTGAGTCGGCACGACCCCTTAGACCCAGCAAGGCCACCCTTGACCCACGCCAAGTGCCGAACAAAGTTGCCTGTGCCTGGTGACCGGCTGGGCCAGCGGAACGGTCCCGGCCCAAGAACCCACTCCCGCCCACGGCCGTGGTGAAACGGCGGAGGGTGGGCTTTTTCCGGAGGGAGCTGTGGAGAGACACACAGGCAGACAGGTGGCGGCAGCGCGGATGGGCGCTGGTGCTGTCGGCCAGGTGCAGGTCGAAGGCCTTGCGGGCCTCCCGATCATCAGCCGGGCCTGCGGCAGAGTCTGGGTCAGAGCCAGCCACCCCGGGAGCGGCTGGGGTGCAGCTGCCTCCCAGGGCCGCCTTCTGGCGGCATGTCCAGCAGGACCGGCGGGAAGCGCCCCCTCCGGCGCACGCTGTGTTGGGAGAGGCTTGAGGAGATGAGGCCTGCAGCAGTGCCCGGATGGGGCAGAGGAATCCTCGGGCACCGGCGACTAAAGGAAAAGGCGGATTGGGAGGCCAAAAATACTACAGCACCCGGTTTTCCCAGGTGGTCTCCCATCCAGGTACTAAACAGACCCGACCCTGCTTAGCTTCAGGGATCAGACGAGATGGGGTGCGTTTAGGGTGGTATGGCTGCAGAAGGCAACGGGCGCCACGGGGTGCCTCTTGAGCCTCAGCTTAGCTGGTGCTGGCGAATTACCGCCGGTCTGGTGACTAGCCCTCGGCAGCACGGCCCTGCCGCCCACCCAGGCAGGCGACAGCAGGCCTCGGGGTCCAGGGGGTGGTGGATTCTTGGGCGACCTCGCAACTCCGTTCAGGCGGCAACATCCAGGCTTGTAGGTGTTTGACGCTCTGCCCCAGATCCCACTTGACGCTCACAAGGTCTGGGACTCAGAGGCTTAAGGGCCAGTGGCCTGCTGTCCCTTGGGCATTTCCCACCGTGTCCACCCCCGCAGTGCTTGGCGCAGCCCAGCCATGGCCGCGCCGGCCCTCCTGCCCGACGGCGGTTGGCCCAAAGCCACTGGGAGCCACCATTGGGCCGGCACGGCCCCTTAGCCCCAGCAAAGCCACCCTTGTACCCACGCCACCCAAAAAGCACAGTTCTCGGCTTTGGAGGTCAGGCGACCTGGAGAACTGGTCATGGCCCACGACCCCACTCCTGCCTCCAGCTGTGGCGAAACAGCAGAGGGTGGGCTTTTTCCGGAGGTAGCTGTATAGAGACACACGGGCAGATAGGTGGCTGGGGCGTGCATGTGCGCTGGTGGGGGCGGCCAGGTGTAGCTCGAAGGCCTCGTGGGCCTATCGGCCGTCAGCCGGGCCTACGGTGCAGTCTGGGTGTAGGCCAGCCACCCCGGGAGCGGCTGGTTTATGGTTATCTCCCAGGGCCGCCTTCTGGCCACATGTCCAACCAGACCGGCGGGGTGCGCCCCCTCCAGAGCACGCTGTGTTGGGAGGGGCCTGAGGAGGTGAGGCCTGCAGCGGTGCCAGGCGGAGGTGATGGCGGCCTCGGCCGTGGGCGACTAAAGGAGAATTTATAGTGGGAGGCAAAAATGCATACAGAACCCGGTATTCCAATGTGGTCTCCCATCCAAGTACTAACCAGGCCCGACCCTGCTTAGCTTCCAGGATCAGACGAGATGGGGCGCGTTCAGGGTGGTATGGCCGTAGAAGGCAGCGGGAGCCACGGGGCACCTCTTGAGGCTCAGCTTCGCTGGTGCTGCCGACATACCGCCAGCCCGGCAGCCAACCATCTCCAGCACGGCCCTGCCGTCTGCCAAGGCAGGCGACAGGAGGCCTCGGGGACCCTGGGTTGGCGGACACGTGGGTGACCTCGCAGCTCAGGTCAGGCGGGACCCTCCAGGCCCGTAGGCGCTTGGCCCTCCACCCCAGATACTTCTTGACGCTCACAAGGACGTGGCCTTGGAGGCTTAAGGGCACGTGGCCCGCGGTTCCTTGGGCATTCACCACTCTGTCTGCCCACACAGCTCTAGGCAAAGGCCAGCCGCCGCCTGGCCGGCCCTACTGCCTGACGGCAGTTGGCCCGAAACCACTGGGAGACACCATTGAGTCGGCACGACCCCTTAGACCCAGCAAGGCCACCCTTGACCCACGCCAACTGCCGAACAAACTTGCCTGTGCCTGGTGACCGGCTGGGCCAGAGGACCGGTCCCGGCCCAAGAACCCACTCCCGCCCACGGCCGTGGCGAAACGGCGGAGGGTGGGCTTTTTCCGGAGGGAGCTGTGGAGAGACACACAGGCAGACAGGTGGCGGCAGCGCGGATGGGCGCTGGTGCTGTCGGCCAGGTGCAGGTCGAAGGCCTTGCGGGCCTCCCGATCATCAGCCGGGCCTGCGGCAGAGTCTGGGTCAGAGCCAGCCACCCCGGGAGCGGCTGGGGTGCGGCTGCCTCCCAGGGCCGCCTTCTGGCGGCATGTCCAGCAGGACCGGCGGGAAGCGCCCCCTCCGGCGCACGCTGTGTTGGGAGAGGCTTGAGGAGATGAGGCCTGCAGCAGTGCCCGGATGGGGCAGAGGAATCCTCGGGCACCGGCGACTAAAGGAAAAGGCGGATTGGGAGGCCAAAAATACTACAGCACCCTGTTTTCCCAGGTGGTCTCCCATCCAGGTACTAAACAGACCCGACCCTGCTTAGCTTCAGGGATCAGACGAGATGGGGTGCGTTTAGGGTGGTATGGCTGCAGAAGGCAACGGGCGCCACGGGGTGCCTCTTGAGCCTCAGCTTAGCTGGTGCTGGCGAATTACCGCCGGTCTGGTGACCAGCCCTCGGCAGCACGGCCCTGCCGCCCACCCAAGCAGGCGACAGCAGGCCTCGGGGTCCAGGGGGTGGTGGATTCTTGGGCGACCTCGCAACTCCGTTCAGGCGGCAACTTCCAGGCTTGTAGGTGTTTGACGCTCTGCCCCAGATCCCACTTGACGCTCACAAGGTCTGGGACTCAGAGGCTTAAGGGCCAGTGGCCTGCTGTCCCTTGGGCATTTCCCACCGTGTCCACCCCCGCAGTGCTTGGCGCAGCACAGCCATGGCCGCGCCGGCCCTCCTGCCCGACGGCGGTTGGCCCAAAGCCACTGGGAGCCACCATTGGGCCGGCACGGCCCCTTAGCCCCAGCAAAGCCACCCTTGTACCCACGCCACCCAAAAAGCACAGTTCTCGGCTTTGGAGGTAAGGCGACCTGGAGAACCGGTCATGGCCCACGACCCCACTCCTGCCTCCAGCTGTGGCGAAACAGCAGAGGGTGGGCTTTTTCCGGAGGTAGCTGTATAGAGACACACGGGCAGATAGGTGGCTGGGGCGTGCATGTGCGCTGGTGGGGGCTGTCATGTGTAGCTCGAAGGCCTCGTGGGCCTATTGGCCGTCAGCCGGGCCTACGGTGCAGTCTGGGTGTAGGCCAGCCACCCCGGGAGCGGCTGGTTTATGGTTATCTACCAGGGCCGCCTTCTGGCCGCATGTCCAACCAGACCGGCGGGGTGCGCCCCCTCCAGAGCACGCTGTGTTGGGAGGGGCCTGAGGAGGTGAGGCCTGCAGCGGTGCCAGGCGGAGGTGATGGCGGCCTCGGCCGTGGGCGACTAAAGGAGAATTTATAGTGGGAGGCAAATATGCATACAGAACCCGGTATTCCAATGTGGTCTCCCATCCAAGTACTAACCAGGCCCGACCCTGCTTAGCTTCCAGGATCAGACGAGATGGGGCGCGTTCAGGGTGGTATGGCCGTAGAAGGCAGCGGGAGCCACGGGGCACCTCTTGAGGCTCAGCTTCGCTGGTGCTGCCGACATACCGCCAGCCCGGCAGCCAACCATCTCCAGCACGGCCCTGCCGTCTGCCAAGGCAGGCGACAGGAGGCCTCGGGGACCCTGGGTTGGCGGACACGTGGGTGACCTCGCAGCTCAGGTCAGGCGGGACCCTCCAGGCCCGTAGGCGCTTGGCCCTCCACCCCAGATCCCTCTTGACGCTCACAAGGACGTGGCCTTGGAGGCTTAAGGGCACGTGGCCCGCGGTTCCTTGGGCATTCACCACTCTGTCTGCACACACAGCTCTAGGCAAAGGCCAGCCGCCGCCTGGCCGGCCCTACTGCCTGACGGCAGTTGGCCCGAAACCACTGGGAGACACCATTGAGTCGGCACGACCCCTTAGACCCAGCAAGGCCACCCTTGACCCACGCCAAGTGCCGAACAAAGTTGCCTGTGCCTGGTGACCGGCTGGGCCAGCGGAACGGTCCCGGCCCAAGAACCCACTCCCGCCCACGGCCGTGGTGAAACGGCGGAGGGTGGGCTTTTTCCGGAGGGAGCTGTGGAGAGACACACAGGCAGACAGGTGGCGGCAGCGCGGATGGGCGCTGGTGCTGTCGGCCAGGTGCAGGTCGAAGGCCTTGCGGGCCTCCCGATCATCAGCCGGGCCTGCGGCAGAGTCTGGGTCAGAGCCAGCCACCCCGGGAGCGGCTGGGGTGCAGCTGCCTCCCAGGGCCGCCTTCTGGCGGCATGTCCAGCAGGACCGGCGGGAAGCGCCCCCTCCGGCGCACGCTGTGTTGGGAGAGGCTTGAGGAGATGAGGCCTGCAGCAGTGCCCGGATGGGGCAGAGGAATCCTCGGGCACCGGCGACTAAAGGAAAAGGCGGATTGGGAGGCCAAAAATACTACAGCACCCGGTTTTCCCAGGTGGTCTCCCATCCAGGTACTAAACAGACCCGACCCTGCTTAGCTTCAGGGATCAGACGAGATGGGGTGCGTTTAGGGTGGTATGGCTGCAGAAGGCAACGGGCGCCACGGGGTGCCTCTTGAGCCTCAGCTTAGCTGGTGCTGGCGAATTACCGCCGGTCTGGTGACTAGCCCTCGGCAGCACGGCCCTGCCGCCCACCCAGGCAGGCGACAGCAGGCCTCGGGGTCCAGGGGGTGGTGGATTCTTGGGCGACCTCGCAACTCCGTTCAGGCGGCAACATCCAGGCTTGTAGGTGTTTGACGCTCTGCCCCAGATCCCACTTGACGCTCACAAGGTCTGGGACTCAGAGGCTTAAGGGCCAGTGGCCTGCTGTCCCTTGGGCATTTCCCACCGTGTCCACCCCCGCAGTGCTTGGCGCAGCCCAGCCATGGCCGCGCCGGCCCTCCTGCCCGACGGCGGTTGGCCCAAAGCCACTGGGAGCCACCATTGGGCCGGCACGGCCCCTTAGCCCCAGCAAAGCCACCCTTGTACCCACGCCACCCAAAAAGCACAGTTCTCGGCTTTGGAGGTCAGGCGACCTGGAGAACTGGTCATGGCCCACGACCCCACTCCTGCCTCCAGCTGTGGCGAAACAGCAGAGGGTGGGCTTTTTCCGGAGGTAGCTGTATAGAGACACACGGGCAGATAGGTGGCTGGGGCGTGCATGTGCGCTGGTGGGGGCGGCCAGGTGTAGCTCGAAGGCCTCGTGGGCCTATCGGCCGTCAGCCGGGCCTACGGTGCAGTCTGGGTGTAGGCCAGCCACCCCGGGAGCGGCTGGTTTATGGTTATCTCCCAGGGCCGCCTTCTGGCCGCATGTCCAACCAGACCGGCGGGGTGCGCCCCCTCCAGAGCACGCTGTGTTGGGAGGGGCCTGAGGAGGTGAGGCCTGCAGCGGTGCCAGGCGGAGGTGATGGCGGCCTCGGCCGTGGGCGACTAAAGGAGAATTTATAGTGGGAGGCAAAAATGCATACAGAACCCGGTATTCCAATGTGGTCTCCCATCCAAGTACTAACCAGGCCCGACCCTGCTTAGCTTCCAGGATCAGACGAGATGGGGCGCGTTCAGGGTGGTATGGCCGTAGAAGGCAGCGGGAGCCACGGGGCACCTCTTGAGGCTCAGCTTCGCTGGTGCTGCCGACATACCGCCAGCCCGGCAGCCAACCATCTCCAGCACGGCCCTGCCGTCTGCCAAGGCAGGCGACAGGAGGCCTCGGGGACCCTGGGTTGGCGGACACGTGGGTGACCTCGCAGCTCAGGTCAGGCGGGACCCTCCAGGCCCGTAGGCGCTTGGCCCTCCACCCCAGATACTTCTTGACGCTCACAAGGACGTGGCCTTGGAGGCTTAAGGGCACGTGGCCCGCGGTTCCTTGGGCATTCACCACTCTGTCTGCCCACACAGCTCTAGGCAAAGGCCAGCCGCCGCCTGGCCGGCCCTACTGCCTGACGGCAGTTGGCCCGAAACCACTGGGAGACACCATTGAGTCGGCACGACCCCTTAGACCCAGCAAGGCCACCCTTGACCCACGCCAACTGCCGAACAAACTTGCCTGTGCCTGGTGACCGGCTGGGCCAGAGGACCGGTCCCGGCCCAAGAACCCACTCCCGCCCACGGCCGTGGCGAAACGGCGGAGGGTGGGCTTTTTCCGGAGGGAGCTGTGGAGAGACACACAGGCAGACAGGTGGCGGCAGCGCGGATGGGCGCTGGTGCTGTCGGCCAGGTGCAGGTCGAAGGCCTTGCGGGCCTCCCGATCATCAGCCGGGCCTGCGGCAGAGTCTGGGTCAGAGCCAGCCACCCCGGGAGCGGCTGGGGTGCGGCTGCCTCCCAGGGCCGCCTTCTGGCGGCATGTCCAGCAGGACCGGCGGGAAGCGCCCCCTCCGGCGCACGCTGTGTTGGGAGAGGCTTGAGGAGATGAGGCCTGCAGCAGTGCCCGGATGGGGCAGAGGAATCCTCGGGCACCGGCGACTAAAGGAAAAGGCGGATTGGGAGGCCAAAAATACTACAGCACCCTGTTTTCCCAGGTGGTCTCCCATCCAGGTACTAAACAGACCCGACCCTGCTTAGCTTCAGGGATCAGACGAGATGGGGTGCGTTTAGGGTGGTATGGCTGCAGAAGGCAACGGGCGCCACGGGGTGCCTCTTGAGCCTCAGCTTAGCTGGTGCTGGCGAATTACCGCCGGTCTGGTGACCAGCCCTCGGCAGCACGGCCCTGCCGCCCACCCAGGCAGGCGACAGCAGGCCTCGGGGTCCAGGGGGTGGTGGATTCTTGGGCGACCTCGCAACTCCGTTCAGGCGGCAACATCCAGGCTTGTAGGTGTTTGACGCTCTGCCCCAGATACCAGTTGACGCTCACAAGGTCTGGGACTCAGAGGCTTAAGGGCCAGTGGCCTGCTGTCCCTTGGGCATTTCCCACCGTGTCCACCCCCGCAGTGCTTGGCGCAGCCCAGCCATGGCCACGCCAGCCCTCCTGCCCGACGGCGGTTGGCCCAAAGCCACTGGGAGCCACCATTGGGCCGGCACGGCCCCTTAGCCCCAGCAAAGCCACCCTTGTACCCACGCCACCCAAAAAGCACAGTTCTCGGCTTTGGAGGTCAGGCGACCTTGAGAACCGGTCATGGCCCACGACCCCACTCCTGCCTCCAGCTGTGGCGAAACAGCAGAGGGTGGGCTTTTTCCGGAGGTAGCTGTATAGAGACACGCGGGCAGATAGGTGGCTGGGGCGTGCATGTGCGCTGGTGGGGGCGGCCAGGTGTAGCTCGAAGGCCTCGTGGGCCTATCGGCCGTCAGCCGGGCCTACGGTGCAGTCTGGGTGTAGGCCAGCCACCCCGGGAGCGGCTGGTTTATGGTTATCTACCAGGGCCGCCTTCTGGCCGCATGTCCAACCAGACCGGCGGGGTGCGCCCCCTCCAGAGCACGCTGTGTTGGGAGGGGCCTGAGGAGGTGAGGCCTGCAGCGGTGCCAGGCGGAGGTGATGGCGGCCTCGGCCGTGGGCGACTAAAGGAGAATTTATAGTGGGAGGCAAAAATGCATACAGAACCCGGTATTCCAATGTGGTCTCCCATCCAAGTACTAACCAGGCCCGACCCTGCTTAGCTTCCAGGATCAGACGAGATGGGGCGCGTTCAGGGTGGTATGGCCGTAGAAGGCAGCGGGAGCCACGGGGCACCTCTTGAGGCTCAGCTTCGCTGGTGCTGCCGACATACCGCCAGCCCGGCAGCCAACCATCTCCAGCACGGCCCTGCCGTCTGCCAAGGCAGGCGACAGGAGGCCTCGGGGACCCTGGGTTGGCGGACACGTGGGTGACCTCGCAGCTCAGGTCAGGCGGGCCCCTCCAGGCCCGTAGGCGCTTGGCCCTCCACCCCAGATCCCTATTGATGCTCACAAGGACGTGGCCTTGGAGGCTTAAGGGCACGTGGCCCGCGGTTCCTTGGGCATTCACCACTCTGTCTGCCCACACAGCTCTAGGCAAAGGCCAGCCGCCGCCTGGCCGGCCCTACTGCCTGACGGCAGTTGGCCCGAAACCACTGGGAGACACCATTGAGTCGGCACGACCCCTTAGACCCAGCAAGGCCACCCTTGACCCACGCCAACTGCCGAACAAACTTGCCTGTGCCTGGTGACCGGCTGGGCCAGAGGACTGGTCCCGGCCTAAGAACCCACTCCCGCCCACGGCCGTGGCGAAACGGCGGAGGGTGGGCTTTTTCCGGAGGGAGCTGTGGAGAGACACACAGGCAGACAGGTGGCGGCAGCGCGGATGGGCGCTGGTGCTGTCGGCCAGGTGCAGGTCGAAGGCCTTGCGGGCCTCCCGATCATCAGCCGGGCCTGCGGCAGAGTCTGGGTCAGAGCCAGCCACCCCGGGAGCGGCTGGGGTGCGGCTGCCTCCCAGGGCCGCCTTCTGGCGGCATGTCCAGCAGGACCGGCGGGAAGCGCCCCCTCCGGCGCACGCTGTGTTGGGAGAGGCTTGAGGAGATGAGGCCTGCAGCAGTGCCCGGATGGGGCAGAGGAATCCTCGGGCACCGGCGACTAAAGGAAAAGGCGGATTGGGAGGCCAAAAATACTACAGCACCCGGTTTTCCCAGGTGGTCTCCCATCCAGGTACTAAACAGACCCGACCCTGCTTAGCTTCAGGGATCAGACGAGATGGGGTGCGTTTAGGGTGGTATGGCTGCAGAAGGCAACGGGCGCCACGGGGTGCCTCTTGAGCCTCAGCTTAGCTGGTGCTGGCGAATTACCGCCGGTCTGGTGACCAGCCCTCGGCAGCACGGCCCTGCCGCCCACCCAGGCAGGCGACAGCAGGCCTCGGGGTCCAGGGGGTGGTGGATTCTTGGGCGACCTCGCAACTCCGTTCAGGCGGCAACTTCCAGGCTTGTAGGTGTTTGACGCTCTGCCCCAGATCCCACTTGACGCTCACAAGGTCTGGGACTCAGAGGCTTAAGGGCCAGTGGCCTGCTGTCCCTTGGGCATTTCCCACCGTGTCCACCCCCGCAGTGCTTGGCGCAGCCCAGCCATGGCCGCGCCGGCCCTCCTGCCCGACGGCGGTTGGCCCAAAGCCACTGGGAGCCACCATTGGGCCGGCACGGCCCCTTAGCCCCAGCAAAGCCACCCTTGTACCCACGCCACCCAAAAAGCACAGTTCTCGGCTTTGGAGGTAAGGCGACCTGGAGAACCGGTCATGGCCCACGACCCCACTCCTGCCTCCAGCTGTGGCGAAACAGCAGAGGGTGGGCTTTTTCCGGAGGTAGCTGTATAGAGACACACGGGCAGATAGGTGGCTGGGGCGTGCATGTGCGCTGGTGGGGGCTGTCAGGTGTAGCTCGAAGGCCTCGTGGGCCTATCGGCCGTCAGCCGGGCCTACGGTGCAGTCTGGGTGTAGGCCAGCCACCCCGGGAGCGGCTGGTTTATGGTTATCTACCAGGGCCGCCTTCTGGCCGCATGTCCAACCAGACCGGCGGGGTGCGCCCCCTCCAGAGCACGCTGTGTTGGGAGGGGCCTGAGGAGGTGAGGCCTGCAGCGGTGCCAGGCGGAGGTGATGGCGGCCTCGGCCGTGGGCGACTAAAGGAGAATTTATAGTGGGAGGCAAAAATGCATACAGAACCCGGTATTCCAATGTGGTCTCCCATCCAAGTACTAACCAGGCCCGACCCTGCTTAGCTTCCAGGATCAGACGAGATGGGGCGCGTTCAGGGTGGTATGGCCGTAGAAGGCAGCGGGAGCCACGGGGCACCTCTTGAGGCTCAGCTTCGCTGGTGCTGCCGACATACCGCCAGCCCGGCAGCCAACCATCTCCAGCACGGCCCTGCCGTCTGCCAAGGCAGGCGACAGGAGGCCTCGGGGACCCTGGGTTGGCGGACACGTGGGTGACCTCGCAGCTCAGGTCAGGCGGGACCCTCCAGGCCCGTAGGCGCTTGGCCCTCCACCCCAGATCCCTCTTGACGCTCACAAGGACGTGGCCTTGGAGGCTTAAGGGCACGTGGCCCGCGGTTCCTTGGGCATTCACCACTCTGTCTGCCCACACAGCTCTAGGCAAAGGCCAGCCGCCGCCTGGCCGGCCCTACTGCCTGACGGCAGTTGGCCCGAAACCACTGGGAGACACCATTGAGTCGGCACGACCCCTTAGACCCAGCAAGGCCACCCTTGACCCACGCCAAGTGCCGAACAAAGTTGCCTGTGCCTGGTGACCGGCTGGGCCAGAGGAACGGTCCCGGCCCAAGAACCCACTCCCGCCCACGGCCGTGGTGAAACGGCGGAGGGTGGGCTTTTTCCGGAGGGAGCTGTGGAGAGACACACAGGCAGACAGGTGGCGGCAGCGCGGATGGGCGCTGGTGCTGTCGGCCAGGTGCAGGTCGAAGGCCTTGCGGGCCTCCCGATCATCAGCCGGGCCTGCGGCAGAGTCTGGGTCAGAGCCAGCCACCCCGGGAGCGGCTGGGGTGCGGCTGCCTCCCAGGGCCGCCTTCTGGCGGCATGTCCAGCAGGACCGGCGGGAAGCGCCCCCTCCGGCGCACGCTGTGTTGGGAGAGGCTTGAGGAGATGAGGCCTGCAGCAGTGCCCGGATGGGGCAGAGGAATCCTCGGGCACCGGCGACTAAAGGAAAAGGCGGATTGGGAGGCCAAAAATACTACAGCACCCGGTTTTCCCAGGTGGTCTCCCATCCAGGTACTAAACAGACCCGACCCTGCTTAGCTTCAGGGATCAGACGAGATGGGGTGCGTTTAGGGTGGTATGGCTGCAGAAGGCAACGGGCGCCACGGGGTGCCTCTTGAGCCTCAGCTTAGCTGGTGCTGGCGAATTACCGCCGGTCTGGTGACCAGCCCTCGGCAGCACGGCCCTGCCGCCCACCCAGGCAGGCGACAGCAGGCCTCGGGGTCCAGGGGGTGGTGGATTCTTGGGCGACCTCGCAACTCCGTTCAGGCGGCAACATCCAGGCTTGTAGGTGTTTGACGCTCTGCCCCAGATCCCACTTGACGCTCACAAGGTCTGGGACTCAGAGGCTTAAGGGCCAGTGGCCTGCTGTCCCTTGGGCATTTCCCACCGTGTCCACCCCCGCAGTGCTTGGCGCAGCCCAGCCATGGCCGCGCCGGCCCTCCTGCCCGACGGCGGTTGGCCCAAAGCCACTGGGAGCCACCATTGGGCCGGCACGGCCCCTTAGCCCCAGCAAAGCCACCCTTGTACCCACGCCACCCAAAAAGCACAGTTCTCGGCTTTGGAGGTCAGGCGACCTGGAGAACCGGTCATGGCCCACGACCCCACTCCTGCCTCCAGCTGTGGCGAAACAGCAGAGGGTGGGCTTTTTCCGGAGGTAGCTGTATAGAGACACGCGGGCAGATAGGTGGCTGGGGCGTGCATGTGCGCTGGTGGGGGCGGCCAGGTGTAGCTCGAAGGCCTCGTGGGCCTATCGGCCGTCAGCCGGGCCTACGGTGCAGTCTGGGTGTAGGCCAGCCACCCCGGGAGCGGCTGGTTTATGGTTATCTACCAGGGCCGCCTTCTGGCCGCATGTCCAACCAGACCGGCGGGGTGCGCCCCCTCCAGAGCACGCTGTGTTGGGAGGGGCCTGAGGAGGTGAGGCCTGCAGCGGTGCCAGGCGGAGGTGATGGCGGCCTCGGCCGTGGGCGACTAAAGGAGAATTTATAGTGGGAGGCAAAAATGCATACAGAACCCGGTATTCCAATGTGGTCTCCCATCCAAGTACTAACCAGGCCCGACCCTGCTTAGCTTCCAGGATCAGACGAGATGGGGCGCGTTCAGGGTGGTATGGCCGTAGAAGGCAGCGGGAGCCACGGGGCACCTCTTGAGGCTCAGCTTCGCTGGTGCTGCCGACATACCGCCAGCCCGGCAGCCAACCATCTCCAGCACGGCCCTGCCGTCTGCCAAGGCAGGCGACAGGAGGCCTCGGGGACCCTGGGTTGGCGGACACGTGGGTGACCTCGCAGCTCAGGTCAGGCGGGACCCTCCAGGCCCGTAGGCGCTTGGCCCTCCACCCCAGATCCCTCTTGACGCTCACAAGGACGTGGCCTTGGAGGCTTAAGGGCACGTGGCCCGCGGTTCCTTGGGCATTCACCACTCTGTCTGCCCACACAGCTCTAGGCAAAGGCCAGCCGCCGCCTGGCCGGCCCTACTGCCTGACGGCAGTTGGCCCGAAACCACTGGGAGACACCATTGAGTCGGCACGACCCCTTAGACCCAGCAAGGCCACCCTTGACCCACGCCAAGTGCCAAACAAAGTTGCCTGTGCCTGGTGACCGGCTGGGCCAGAGGAACGGTCCCGGCCCAAGAACCCACTCCCGCCCACGGCCGTGGTGAAACGGCGGAGGGTGGGCTTTTTCCGGAGGGAGCTGTGGAGAGACACACAGGCAGACAGGTGGCGGCAGCGCGGATGGGCGCTGGTGCTGTCGGCCAGGTGCAGGTCGAAGGCCTTGCGGGCCTCCCGATCATCAGCCGGGCCTGCGGCAGAGTCTGGGTCAGAGCCAGCCACCCCGGGAGCGGCTGGGGTGCGGCTGCCTCCCAGGGCCGCCTTCTGGCGGCATGTCCAGCAGGACCGGCGGGAAGCGCCCCCTCCGGCGCACGCTGTGTTGGGAGAGGCTTGAGGAGATGAGGCCTGCAGCAGTGCCCGGATGGGGCAGAGGAATCCTCGGGCACCGGCGACTAAAGGAAAAGGCGGATTGGGAGGCCAAAAATACTACAGCACCCGGTTTTCCCAGGTGGTCTCCCATCCAGGTACTAAACAGACCCGACCCTGCTTAGCTTCAGGGATCAGACGAGATGGGGTGCGTTTAGGGTGGTATGGCTGCAGAAGGCAACGGGCGCCACGGGGTGCCTCTTGAGCCTCAGCTTAGCTGGTGCTGGCGAATTACCGCCGGTCTGGTGACCAGCCCTCAGCAGCACGGCCCTGCCGCCCACCCAGGCAGGCGACAGCAGGCCTCGGGGTCCATGGGGTGGTGGATTCTTGGGCGACCTCGCAACTCCGTTCAGGCGGCAACATCCAGGCTTGTAGGTGTTTGACGCTCTGCCCCAGATCCCACTTGACGCTCACAAGGTCTGGGACTCAGAGGCTTAAGGGCCAGTGGCCTGCTGTCCCTTGGGCATTTCCCACCGTGTCCACCCCCGCAGTGCTTGGCGCAGCCCAGCCATGGCCGCGCCGGCCCTCCTGCCCGACGGCGGTTGGCCCAAAGCCACTGGGAGCCACCATTGGGCCGGCACGGCCCCTTAGCCCCAGCAAAGCCACCCTTGTACCCACGCCACCCAAAAAGCACAGTTCTCGGCTTTGGAGGTCAGGCGACCTGGAGAACCGGTCATGGCCCACGACCCCACTCCTGCCTCCAGCTGTGGCGAAACAGCAGAGGGTGGGCTTTTTCCGGAGGTAGCTGTATAGAGACACGCGGGCAGATAGGTGGCTGGGGCGTGCATGTGCGCTGGTGGGGGCGGCCAGGTGTAGCTCGAAGGCCTCGTGGGCCTATCGGCCGTCAGCCGGGCCTACGGTGCAGTCTGGGTGTAGGCCAGCCACCCCGGGAGCGGCTGGTTTATGGTTATCTACCAGGGCCGCCTTCTGGCCGCATGTCCAACCAGACCGGCGGGGTGCGCCCCCTCCAGAGCACGCTGTGTTGGGAGGGGCCTGAGGAGGTGAGGCCTGCAGCGGTGCCAGGCGGAGGTGATGGCGGCCTCGGCCGTGGGCGACTAAAGGAGAATTTATAGTGGGAGGCAAAAATGCATACAGAACCCGGTATTCCAATGTGGTCTCCCATCCAAGTACTAACCAGGCCCGACCCTGCTTAGCTTCCAGGATCAGACGAGATGGGGCGCGTTCAGGGTGGTATGGCCGTAGAAGGCAGCGGGAGCCACGGGGCACCTCTTGAGGCTCAGCTTCGCTGGTGCTGCCGACATACCGCCAGCCCGGCAGCCAACCATCTCCAGCACGGCCCTGCCGTCTGCCAAGGCAGGCGACAGGAGGCCTCGGGGACCCTGGGTTGGCGGACACGTGGGTGACCTCGCAGCTCAGGTCAGGCGGGACCCTCCAGGCCCGTAGGCGCTTGGCCCTCCACCCCAGATACTTCTTAACGCTCACAAGGACGTGGCCTTGGAGGCTTAAGGGCACGTGGCCCGCGGTTCCTTGGGCATTCACCACTCTGTCTGCCCACACAGCTCTAGGCAAAGGCCAGCCGCCGCCTGGCCGGCCCTACTGCCTGACGGCAGTTGGCCCGAAACCACTGGGAGACACCATTGAGTCGGCACGACCCCTTAGACCCAGCAAGGCCACCCTTGACCCACGCCAACTGCCGAACAAACTTGCCTGTGCCTGGTGACCGGCTGGGCCAGAGGACCGGTCCCGGCCCAAGAACCCACTCCCGCCCACGGCCGTGGCGAAACGGCGGAGGGTGGGCTTTTTCCGGAGGGAGCTGTGGAGAGACACACAGGCAGACAGGTGGCGGCAGCGCGGATGGGCGCTGGTGCTGTCGGCCAGGTGCAGGTCGAAGGCCTTGCGGGCCTCCCGATCATCAGCCGGGCCTGCGGCAGAGTCTGGGTCAGAGCCAGCCACCCCGGGAGCGGCTGGGGTGCGGCTGCCTCCCAGGGCCGCCTTCTGGCGGCATGTCCAGCAGGACCGGCGGGAAGCGCCCCCTCCGGCGCACGCTGTGTTGGGAGAGGCTTGAGGAGATGAGGCCTGCAGCAGTGCCCGGATGGGGCAGAGGAATCCTCGGGCACCGGCGACTAAAGGAAAAGGCGGATTGGGAGGCCAAAAATACTACAGCACCCTGTTTTCCCAGGTGGTCTCCCATCCAGGTACTAAACAGACCCGACCCTGCTTAGCTTCAGGGATCAGACGAGATGGGGTGCGTTTAGGGTGGTATGGCTGCAGAAGGCAACGGGCGCCACGGGGTGCCTATTGAGCCTCAGCTTAGCTGGTGCTGGCGAATTACCGCCGGTCTGGTGACCAGCCCTCGGCAGCACGGCCCTGCCGCCCACCCAGGCAGGCGACAGCAGGCCTCGGGGTCCAGGGGGTGGTGGATTCTTGGGCGACCTCGCAACTCCGTTCAGGCGGCAACATCCAGGCTTGTAGGTGTTTGACGCTCTGCCCCAGATCCCAGTTGACGCTCACAAGGTCTGGGACTCAGAGGCTTAAGGGCCAGTGGCCTGCTGTCCCTTGGGCATTTCCCACCGTGTCCACCCCCGCAGTGCTTGGCGCAGCCCAGCCATGGCCACGCCGGCCCTCCTGCCCGACGGCGGTTGGCCCAAAGCCACTGGGAGCCACCATTGGGCCGGCACGGCCCCTTAGCCCCAGCAAAGCCACCCTTGTACCCACGCCACCCAAAAAGCACAGTTCTCGGCTTTGGAGGTCAGGCGACCTTGAGAACCGGTCATGGCCCACGACCCCACTCCTGCCTCCAGCTGTGGCTAAACAGCAGAGGGTGGGCTTTTTCCGGAGGTAGCTGTATAGAGACACGCGGGGAGATAGGTGGCTGGGGCGTGCATGTGCGCTGGTGGGGGCCGCCAGGTGTAGCTCGAAGGCCTCGTGGGCCTATCGGCCGTCAGCCGGGCCTACGGTGCAGTCTGGGTGTAGGCCAGCCACCCCGGGAGCGGCTGGTTTATGGTTATCTACCAGGGCCGCCTTCTGGCCGCATGTCCAACCAGACCGGCGGGGTGCGCCCCCTCCAGAGCACGCTGTGTTGGGAGGGGCCTGAGGAGGTGAGGCCTGCAGCGGTGCCAGGCGGAGGTGATGGCGGCCTCGGCCGTGGGCGACTAAAGGAGAATTTATAGTGGGAGGCAAAAATGCATACAGAACCCGGTATTCCAATGTGGTCTCCCATCCAAGTACTAACCAGGCCCGACCCTGCTTAGCTTCCAGGATCAGACGAGATGGGGCGCGTTCAGGGTGGTATGGCCGTAGAAGGCAGCGGGAGCCACGGGGCACCTCTTGAGGCTCAGCTTCGCTGGTGCTGCCGACATACCGCCAGCCCGGCAGCCAACCATCTCCAGCACGGCCCTGCCGTCTGCCAAGGCAGGCGACAGGAGGCCTCGGGGACCCTGGGTTGGCGGACACGTGGGTGACCTCGCAGCTCAGGTCAGGCGGGACCCTCCAGGCCCGTAGGCGCTTGGCCCTCCACCCCAGATCCCTCTTGATGCTCACAAGGACGTGGCCTTGGAGGCTTAAGGGCACGTGGCCCGCGGTTCCTTGGGCATTCACCACTCTGTCTGCCCACACAGCTCTAGGCAAAGGCCAGCCGCCGCCTGGCCGGCCCTACTGCCTGACGGCAGTTGGCCCGAAACCACTGGGAGACACCATTGAGTCGGCACGACCCCTTAGACCCAGCAAGGCCACCCTTGACCCACGCAAACTGCCGAACAAAGTTGCCTGTGCCTGGTGACCGGCTGGGCCAGAGGACCGGTCCCGGCCTAAGAACCCACTCCCGCCCACGGCCGTGGCGAAACGGCGGAGGGTGGGCTTTTTCCGGAGGGAGCTGTGGAGAGACACACAGGCAGACAGGTGGCGGCAGCGCGGATGGGCGCTGGTGCTGTCGGCCAGGTGCAGGTCGAAGGCCTTGCGGGCCTCCCGATCATCAGCCGGGCCTGCGGCAGAGTCTGGGTCAGAGCCAGCCACCCCGGGAGCGGCTGGGGTGCGGCTGCCTCCCTGGGCCGCCTTCTGGCGGCATGTCCAGCAGGACCGGCGGGAAGCGCCCCCTCCGGCGCACGCTGTGTTGGGAGAGGCTTGAGGAGATGAGGACTGCAGCAGTGCCCGGATGGGGCAGAGGAATCCTTGGGCACCGGCGACTAAAGGAAAAGGCGGATTGGGAGGCCAAAAATACTACAGCACCCGGTTTTCCCAGGTGGTCTCCCATCCAGGTACTAAACAGACCCGACCCTGCTTAGCTTCAGGGATCAGACGAGATGGGGTGCGTTTAGGGTGGTATGGCTGCAGAAGGCAACGGGCGCCACGGGGTGCCTCTTGAGCCTCAGCTTAGCTGGTGCTGGCGAATTACCGCCAGTCTGGTGACCAGCCCTCGGCAGCACGGCCCTGCCGCCCACCCAAGCAGGCGACAGCAGGCCTCGGGGTCCAGGGGGTGGTGGATTCTTGGGCGACCTCGCAACTCCGTTCAGGCGGCAAATTCCAGGCTTGTAGGTGTTTGACGCTCTGCCCCAGATCCCACTTGACGCTCACAAGGTCTGGGACTCAGAGGCTTAAGGACCAGTGGCCTGCTGTCCCTTGGGCATTTCCCACCGTGTCCACCCCCGCAGTGCTTGGCGCAGCCCAGCCATGGCCGCGCCGGCCCTCCTGCCCGACGGCGGTTGGCCCAAAGCCACTGGGAGCCACCATTGGGCCGGCACGGCCCCTTAGCCCCAGCAAAGCCACCCTTGTACCCACGCCACCCAAAAAGCACAGTTCTCGGCTTTGGAGGTCAGGCGACCTGGAGAACCGGTCATGGCCCACGACCCCACTCCTGCCTCCAGCTGTGGCGAAACAGCAGAGGGTGGGCTTTTTCCGGAGGTAGCTGTATAGAGACACACGGGCAGATAGGTGGCTGGGGCGTGCATGTGCGCTGGTGGGGGCTGTCAGGTGTAGCTCGAAGGCCTCGTGGGCCTATCGGCCGTCAGCCGGGCCTACGGTGCAGTCTGGGTGTAGGCCAGCCACCCCGGGAGCGGCTGGTTTATGGTTATCTACCAGGGCCGCCTTCTGGCCGCATGTCCAACCAGACCGGCGGGGTGCGCCCCCTCCAGAGCACGCTGTGTTGGGAGGGGCCTGAGGAGGTGAGGTCTGCAGCGGTGCCAGGCGGAGGTGATGGCGGCCTCGGCCGTGGGCGACTAAAGGAGAATTTATAGTGGGAGGCAAAAATGCATACAGAACCCGGTATTCCAATGTGGTCTCCCATCCAAGTACTAACCAGGCCCGACCCTGCTTAGCTTCCAGGATCAGACGAGATGGGGCGCGTTCAGGGTGGTATGGCCGTAGAAGGCAGCGGGAGCCACGGGGCACCTCTTGAGGCTCAGCTTCGCTGGTGCTGCCGACATACCGCCAGCCCGGCAGCCAACCATCTCCAGCACGGCCCTGCCGTCTGCCAAGGCAGGCGACAGGAGGCCTCGGGGACCCTGGGTTGGCGGACACGTGGGTGACCTCGCAGCTCAGGTCAGGCGGGACCCTCCAGGCCCGTAGGCGCTTGGCCCTCCACCCCAGATCCCTCTTGACGCTCACAAGGACGTGGCCTTGGAGGCTTAAGGGCACGTGGCCCGCGGTTCCTTGGGCATTCACCACTCTGTCTGCCCACACAGCTCTAGGCAAAGGCCAGCCGCCGCCTGGCCGGCCCTACTGCCTGACGGCAGTTGGCCCGAAACCACTGGGAGACACCATTGAGTCGGCACGACCCCTTAGACCCAGCAAGGCCACCCTTGACCCACGCCAACTGCCGAACAAAGTTGCCTGTGCCTGGTGACCGGCTGGGCCAGAGGACCAGTCCCGGCCCAAGAACCCACTCCCGCCCACGGCCGTGGCGAAACGGCGGAGGGTGGGCTTTTTCCGGAGGGAGCTGTGGAGAGACACACAGGCAGACAGGTGGCGGCAGCGCGGATGGGCGCTGGTGCTGTCGGCCAGGTGCAGGTCCAAGGCCTTGCGGGCCTCCCGATCATCAGCCGGGCCTGCGGCAGAGTCTGGTTCAGAGCCAGCCACCCCGGGAGCGGCTGGGGTGCGGCTGCCTCCCAGGGCCGCCTTCTGGCGGCATGTCCAGCAGGACCGGCGGGAAGCGCCCCCTCCGGCGCACGCTGTGTTGGGAGAGGCTTGAGGAGATGAGGCCTGCAGCAGTGCCCAGATGGGGCAGAGGAATCCTCGGGCCCCGGCGACTAAAGGAAAAGGCGGATTGGGAGGCCAAAAATACTACAGCACCCGGTTTTCCCAGGTGGTCTCCCATCCAGGTACTAAACAGACCCGACCCTGCTTAGCTTCAGGGATCAGACGAGATGGGGTGCGTTTAGGGTGGTATGGCTGCAGAAGGCAACGGGCGCCACGGGGTGCCTCTTGAGCCTCAGCTTAGCTGGTGCTGGCGAATTACCGCCGGTCTGGTGACCAGTCCTCGGCAGCACGGCCCTGCCGCCCACCCAGGCAGGCGACAGCAGGCCTCGGGGTCCAGGGGGTGGTGGATTCTTGGGCGACCTCGCAACTCCGTTCAGGCGGCAACATCCAGGCTTGTAGGTGTTTGACGCTCTGCCCCAGATCCCAGTTGACGCTCACAAGGTCTGGGACTCAGAGGCTTAAGGGCCAGTGGCCTGCTGTCCCTTGGGCATTTCCCACCGTGTCCACCCCCGCAGTGCTTGGCGCAGCCCAGCCATGGCCGCGCCGGCCCTCCTGCCCGACGGCGGTTGGCCCAAAGCCACTGGGAGCCACCATTGGGCCGGCACGGCCCCTTAGCCCCAGCAAAGCCACCCTTGTACCCACGCCACCCAAAAAGCACAGTTCTCGGCTTTGGAGGTCAGGCGACCTGGAGAACCGGTCATGGCCCACGACCCCACTCCTGCCTCCAGCTGTGGCGAAACAGCAGAGGGTGGGCTTTTTCCGGAGGTAGCTGTATAGAGACACACGGGCAGATAGGTGGCTGGGGCGTGCATGTGCGCTGGTGGGGGCGGCCAGGTGTAGCTCGAAGGCCTCGTGGGCCTATCGGCCGTCAGCCGGGCCTACGGTGCAGTCTGGGTGTAGGCCAGCCACCCCGGGAGCGGCTGGTTTATGGTTATCTACCAGGGCCGCCTTCTGGCCGCATGTCCAACCAGACCGGCGGGGTGCGTCCCCTCCAGAGCACGCTGTGTTGGGAGGGGCCTGAGGAGGTGAGGCCTGCAGCGGTGCCAGGCGGAGGTGATGGCGGCCTCGGCCGTGGGCGACTAAAGGAGAATTTATAGTGGGAGGCAAAAATGCATACAGAACCCGGTATTCCAATGTGGTCTCCCATCCAAGTACTAACCAGGCCCGACCCTGCTTAGCTTCCAGGATCAGACGAGATGGGGCGCGTTCAGGGTGGTATGGCCGTAGAAGGCAGCGGGAGCCACGGGGCACCTCTTGAGGCTCAGCTTCGCTGGTCCTGCCGACATACCGCCGGCCCGGCAGCCAACCATCTCCAGCACGGCCCTGCCGTCTGCCAAGGCAGGCGACAGGAGGCCTCGGGGACCCTGGGTTGGCGGACATGTGGGTGACCTCGCAGCTCAGGTCAGGCGGGACCCTCCAGGCCCGTAGGCGCTTGGCCCTCCACCCCAGATACTTCTTGACGCTCACAAGGACGTGGCCTTGGAGGCTTAAGGGCACGTGGCCCGCGGTTCCTTGGGCATTCACCACTCTGTCTGCCCACACAGCTCTAGGCAAAGGCCAGCCGCCGCCTGGCCGGCCCTACTGCCTGACGGCAGTTGGCCCGAAACCACTGGGAGACACCATTGAGTCGGCACGACCCCTTAGACCCAGCAAGGCCAACCTTGACCCACGCCAACTGCCGAACAAACTTGCCTGTGCCTGGTGACCGGCTGGGCCAGAGGACCGGTCCCGGCCCAAGAACCCACTCCCGCCCACGGCCGTGGCGAAACGGCGGAGGGTGGGCTTTTTCCGGAGGGAGCTGTGGAGAGACACACAGGCAGACAGGTGGCGGCAGCGCGGATGGGCGCTGGTGCTGTCGGCCAGGTGCAGGTCGAAGGCCTTGCGGGCCTCCCGATCATCAGCCGGGCCTGCGGCAGAGTCTGGGTCAGAGCCAGCCACCCCGGGAGCGGCTGGGTTGCGGCTGCCTCCCAGGGCCGCCTTCTGGCGGCATGTCCAGCAGGACCGGCGGGAAGCGCCCCCTCCGGCGCACGCTGTGTTGGGAGAGGCTTGAGGAGATGAGGCCTGCAGCAGTGCCCGGATGGGGCAGAGGAATCCTCGGGCACCGGCGACTAAAGGAAAAGGCGGATTGGGAGGCCAAAAATACTACAGCACCCGGTTTTCCCAGGTGGTCTCCCATCCAGGTACTAAACAGACCCGACCCTGCTTAGCGTCAGGGATCAGACGAGATGGGGTGCGTTTAGGGTGGTATGGCTGCAGAAGGCAACGGGCGCCACGGGGTGCCACTTGAGCCTCAGCTTAGCTGGTGCTGGCGAATTACCGCCGGTCTGGTGACCAGCCCTCGGCAGCACGGCCCTGCCGCCCACCCAGGCAGGTGACAGCAGGCCTCGGGGTCCAGGGGGTGGTGGATTCTTGGGCGACCTCGCAACTCCGTTCAGGCGGCAACATCCAGGCTTGTAGGTGTTTGACGCTCTGCCCCAGATCCCAGTTGACGCTCACAAGGTCTGGGACTCAGAGGCTTAAGGGCCAGTGGCCTGCTGTCCCTTGGGCATTTCCCACCGTGTCCACCCCCGCAGTGCTTGGCGCAGCCCAGCCATGGCCGTGCCGGCCCTCCTGCCCGACGGCGGTTGGCCCAAAGCCACTGGGAGCCACCATTGGGCCGGCACGGCCCCTTAGCCCCAGCAAAGCCACCCTTGTACCCACGCCACCCAAAAAGCACAGTTCTCGGCTTTGGAGGTCAGGCGACCTGGAGAACCGGTCATGGCCCACGACCCCACTCCTGCCTCCAGCTGTGGCGAAACAGCAGAGGGTGGGCTTTTTCCGGAGGTTGCTGTATAGAGACACACGGGCAGATAGGTGGCTGGGGCGTG
The DNA here is from genome assembly GCF_965194825.1 of Balaenoptera physalus. Classification (NCBI taxonomy): domain Eukaryota; kingdom Metazoa; phylum Chordata; class Mammalia; order Artiodactyla; family Balaenopteridae; genus Balaenoptera; species Balaenoptera physalus. Next base: position 784,392 of record NW_028126340.1, on the reverse strand, counting down.
CATGTGCGCTGGTGGGGGCGGCCAGGTGTAGCTCGAAGGCCTCGTGGGCCTATCGGCCGTCAGCCGGGCCTACGGTGCAGTCTGGGTGTAGGCCAGCCACCCCGGGAGCGGCTGGTTTATGGTTATCTACCAGGGCCGCCTTCTGGCCGCATGTCCAACCAGACCGGCGGGGTGCGCCCCCTCCAGAGCACGCTGTGTTGGGAGGGGCCTGAGGAGGTGAGGCCTGCAGCGGTGCCAGGCGGAGGTGATGGCGGCCTCGGCCGTGGGCGACTAAAGGAGAATTTATAGTGTGAGGCAAAAATGCATACAGAACCCGGTATTCCAATGTGGTCTCCCATCCAAGTACTAACCAGGCCCGACCCTGCTTAGCTTCCAGGATCAGACGAGATGGGGCGCGTTCAGGGTGGTATGGCCGTAGAAGGCAGCGGGAGCCACGGGGCACCTCTTGAGGCTCAGCTTCGCTGGTGCTGCCGACATACCGCCAGCCCGGCAGCCAACCATCTCCAGCACGGCCCTGCCGTCTGCCAAGGCAGGCGACAGGAGGCCTCGGGGACCCTGGGTTGGCGGACACGTGGGTGACCTCGCAGCTCAGGTCAGGCGGGACCCTCCAGGCCCGTAGGCGCTTGGCCCTCCACCCCAGATCCCTCTTGACGCTCACAAGGACGTGGCCTTGGAGGCTTAAGGGCACGTGGCCCGCGGTTCCTTGGGCATTCACCACTCTGTCTGCCCACACAGCTCTAGGCAAAGGCCAGCCGCCGCCTGGCCGGCCCTACTGCCTGACGGCAGTTGGCCCGAAACCACTGGGAGACACCATTGAGTCGGCACGACCCCTTAGACCCAGCAAGGCCACCCTTGACCCACGCCAACTGCCGAACAAAGTTGCCTGTGCCTGGTGACCGGCTGGGCCAGAGGACCAGTCCCGGCCCAAGAACCCACTCCCGCCCACGGCCGTGGCGAAACGGCGGAGGGTGGGCTTTTTCCGGAGGGAGCTGTGGAGAGACACACAGGCAGACAGGTGGCGGCAGCGCGGATGGGCGCTGGTGCTGTCGGCCAGGTGCAGGTCCAAGGCCTTGCGGGCCTCCCGATCATCAGCCGGGCCTGCGGCAGAGTCTGGGTCAGAGCCAGCCACCCCGGGAGCGGCTGGGGTGCGGCTGCCTCCCAGGGCCGCCTTCTGGCGGCATGTCCAGCAGGACCGGCGGGAAGCGCCCCCTCCGGCGCACGCTGTGTTGGGAGAGGCTTGAGGAGATGAGGCCTGCAGCAGTGCCCAGATGGGGCAGAGGAATCCTCGGGCACCGGCGACTAAAGGAAAAGGCGGATTGGGAGGCCAAAAATACTACAGCACCCGGTTTTCCCAGGTGGTCTCCCATCCAGGTACTAAACAGACCCGACCCTGCTTAGCTTCAGGGATCAGACGAGATGGGGTGCGTTTAGGGTGGTATGGCTGCAGAAGGCAACGGGCGCCACGGGGTGCCTCTTGAGCCTCAGCTTAGCTGGTGCTGGCGAATTACCGCCGGTCTGGTGACCAGTCCTCGGCAGCACGGCCCTGCCGCCCACCCAGGCAGGCGACAGCAGGCCTCGGGGTCCAGGGGGTGGTGGATTCTTGGGCGACCTCGCAACTCCGTTCAGGCGGCAACATCCAGGCTTGTAGGTGTTTGACGCTCTGCCCCAGATCCCACTTGACGCTCACAAGGTCTGGGACTCAGAGGCTTAAGGGCCAGTGGCCTGCTGTCCCTTGGGCATTTCCCACCGTGTCCACCCCCGCAGTGCTTGGCGCAGCCCAGCCATGGCCGCGCCGGCCCTCCTGCCCGACGGCGGTTGGCCCAAAGCCACTGGGAGCCACCATTGGGCCGGCACGGCCCCTTAGCCCCAGCAAAGCCACCCTTGTACCCACGCCACCCAAAAAGCACAGTTCTCGGCTTTGGAGGTCAGGCGACCTGGAGAACCGGTCATGGCCCACGACCCCACTCCTGCCTCCAGCTGTGGCGAAACAGCAGAGGGTGGGCTTTTTCCGGAGGTAGCTGTATAGAGACACACGGGCAGATAGGTGGCTGGGGCGTGCATGTGCGCTGGTGGGGGCGGCCAGGTGTAGCTCGAAGGCCTCGTGGGCCTATCGGCCGTCAGCCGGGCCTACGGTGCAGTCTGGGTGTAGGCCAGCCACCCCGGGAGCGGCTGGTTTATGGTTATCTACCAGGGCCGCCTTCTGGCCGCATGTCCAACCAGACCGGCGGGGTGCGTCCCCTCCAGAGCACGCTGTGTTGGGAGGGGCCTGAGGAGGTGAGGCCTGCAGCGGTGCCAGGCGGAGGTGATGGCGGCCTCGGCCGTGGGCGACTAAAGGAGAATTTATAGTGGGAGGCAAAAATGCATACAGAACCCGGTATTCCAATGTGGTCTCCCATCCAAGTACTAACCAGGCCCGACCCTGCTTAGCTTCCAGGATCAGACGAGATGGGGCGCGTTCAGGGTGGTATGGCCGTAGAAGGCAGCGGGAGCCACGGGGCACCTCTTGAGGCTCAGCTTCGCTGGTCCTGCCGACATACCGCCGGCCCGGCAGCCAACCATCTCCAGCACGGCCCTGCCGTCTGCCAAGGCAGGCGACAGGAGGCCTCGGGGACCCTGGGTTGGCGGACATGTGGGTGACCTCGCAGCTCAGGTCAGGCGGGACCCTCCAGGCCCGTAGGCGCTTGGCCCTCCACCCCAGATACTTCTTGACGCTCACAAGGACGTGGCCTTGGAGGCTTAAGGGCACGTGGCCCGCGGTTCCTTGGGCATTCACCACTCTGTCTGCCCACACAGCTCTAGGCAAAGGCCAGCCGCCGCCTGGCCGGCCCTACTGCCTGACGGCAGTTGGCCCGAAACCACTGGGAGACACCATTGAGTCGGCACGACCCCTTAGACCCAGCAAGGCCAACCTTGACCCACGCCAACTGCCGAACAAACTTGCCTGTGCCTGGTGACCGGCTGGGCCAGAGGACCGGTCCCGGCCCAAGAACCCACTCCCGCCCACGGCCGTGGCGAAACGGCGGAGGGTGGGCTTTTTCCGGAGGGAGCTGTGGAGAGACACACAGGCAGACAGGTGGCGGCAGCGCGGATGGGCGCTGGTGCTGTCGGCCAGGTGCAGGTCGAAGGCCTTGCGGGCCTCCCGATCATCAGCCGGGCCTGCGGCAGAGTCTGGGTCAGAGCCAGCCACCCCGGGAGCGGCTGGGTTGCGGCTGCCTCCCAGGGCCGCCTTCTGGCGGCATGTCCAGCAGGACCGGCGGGAAGCGCCCCCTCCGGCGCACGCTGTGTTGGGAGAGGCTTGAGGAGATGAGGCCTGCAGCAGTGCCCGGATGGGGCAGAGGAATCCTCGGGCACCGGCGACTAAAGGAAAAGGCGGATTGGGAGGCCAAAAATACTACAGCACCCGGTTTTCCCAGGTGGTCTCCCATCCAGGTACTAAACAGACCCGACCCTGCTTAGCGTCAGGGATCAGACGAGATGGGGTGCGTTTAGGGTGGTATGGCTGCAGAAGGCAACGGGCGCCACGGGGTGCCACTTGAGCCTCAGCTTAGCTGGTGCTGGCGAATTACCGCCGGTCTGGTGACCAGCCCTCGGCAGCACGGCCCTGCCGCCCACCCAGGCAGGTGACAGCAGGCCTCGGGGTCCAGGGGGTGGTGGATTCTTGGGCGACCTCGCAACTCCGTTCAGGCGGCAACATCCAGGCTTGTAGGTGTTTGACGCTCTGCCCCAGATCCCAGTTGACGCTCACAAGGTCTGGGACTCAGAGGCTTAAGGGCCAGTGGCCTGCTGTCCCTTGGGCATTTCCCACCGTGTCCACCCCCGCAGTGCTTGGCGCAGCCCAGCCATGGCCGTGCCGGCCCTCCTGCCCGACGGCGGTTGGCCCAAAGCCACTGGGAGCCACCATTGGGCCGGCACGGCCCCTTAGCCCCAGCAAAGCCACCCTTGTACCCACGCCACCCAAAAAGCACAGTTCTCGGCTTTGGAGGTCAGGCGACCTGGAGAACCGGTCATGGCCCACGACCCCACTCCTGCCTCCAGCTGTGGCGAAACAGCAGAGGGTGGGCTTTTTCCGGAGGTTGCTGTATAGAGACACACGGGCAGATAGGTGGCTGGGGCGTGCATGTGCGCTGGTGGGGGCGGCCAGGTGTAGCTCGAAGGCCTCGTGGGCCTATCGGCCGTCAGCCGGGCCTACGGTGCAGTCTGGGTGTAGGCCAGCCACCCCGGGAGCGGCTGGTTTATGGTTATCTACCAGGGCCGCCTTCTGGCCGCATGTCCAACCAGACCGGCGGGGTGCGCCCCCTCCAGAGCACGCTGTGTTGGGAGGGGCCTGAGGAGGTGAGGCCTGCAGCGGTGCCAGGCGGAGGTGATGGCGGCCTCGGCCGTGGGCGACTAAAGGAGAATTTATAGTGTGAGGCAAAAATGCATACAGAACCCGGTATTCCAATGTGGTCTCCCATCCAAGTACTAACCAGGCCCGACCCTGCTTAGCTTCCAGGATCAGACGAGATGGGGCGCGTTCAGGGTGGTATGGCCGTAGAAGGCAGCGGGAGCCACGGGGCACCTCTTGAGGCTCAGCTTCGCTGGTGCTGCCGACATACCGCCAGCCCGGCAGCCAACCATCTCCAGCACGGCCCTGCCGTCTGCCAAGGCAGGCGACAGGAGGCCTCGGGGACCCTGGGTTGGCGGACACGTGGGTGACCTCGCAGCTCAGGTCAGGCGGGACCCTCCAGGCCCGTAGGCGCTTGGCCCTCCACCCCAGATCCCTCTTGACGCTCACAAGGACGTGGCCTTGGAGGCTTAAGGGCACGTGGCTCGCGGTTCCTTGGGCATTCACCACTCTGTCTGCCCACACAGCTCTAGGCAAAGGCCAGCCGCCGCCTGGCCGGCCCTACTGCCTGACGGCAGTTGGCCCGAAACCACTGGGAGACACCATTGAGTCGGCACGACCCCTTAGACCCAGCAAGGCCACCCTTGACCCACGCCAACTGCCGAACAAAGTTGCCTGTGCCTGGTGACCGGCTGGGCCAGAGGACCGGTCCCGGCCCAAGAACCCACTGCCGCCCATGGCCGTGGCGAAACGGCGGAGGGTGGGCTTTTTCCGGAGGGAGCTGTGGAGAGACACACAGGCAGACAGGTGGCGGCAGCGCGGATGGGCGCTGGTGCTGTCGGCCAGGTGCAGGTCGAAGGCCTTGCGGGCCTCCCGATCATCAGCCGGGCCTGCGGCAGAGTCTGGGTCAGAGCCAGCCACCCCGGGAGCGGCTGGGTTGCGGCTGCCTCCCTGGGCCGCCTTCTGGCGGCATGTCCAGCAGGACCGGCGGGAAGCGCCCCCTCCGGCGCACGCTGTGTTGGGAGAGGCTTGAGGAGATGAGGACTGCAGCAGTGCCCGGATGGGGCAGAGGAATCCTTGGGCACCGGCGACTAAAGGAAAAGGCGGATTGGGAGGCCAAAAATACTACAGCACCCGGTTTTCCCAGGTGGTCTCCCATCCAGGTACTAAACAGACCCGACCCTGCTTAGCTTCAGGGATCAGACGAGATGGGGTGCGTTTAGGGTGGTATGGCTGCAGAAGGCAACGGGCGCCACGGGGTGCCTCTTGAGCCTCAGCTTAGCTGGTGCTGGCGAATTACCGCCAGTCTGGTGACCAGCCCTCGGCAGCACGGCCCTGCCGCCCACCCAAGCAGGCGACAGCAGGCCTCGGGGTCCAGGGGGTGGTGGATTCTTGGGCGACCTCGCAACTCCGTTCAGGCGGCAAATTCCAGGCTTGTAGGTGTTTGACGCTCTGCCCCAGATCCCACTTGACGCTCACAAGGTCTGGGACTCAGAGGCTTAAGGACCAGTGGCCTGCTGTCCCTTGGGCATTTCCCACCGTGTCCACCCCCGCAGTGCTTGGCGCAGCCCAGCCATGGCCGCGCCGGCCCTCCTGCCCGACGGCGGTTGGCCCAAAGCCACTGGGAGCCACCATTGGGCCGGCACGGCCCCTTAGCCCCAGCAAAGCCACCCTTGTACCCACGCCACCCAAAAAGCACAGTTCTCGGCTTTGGAGGTCAGGCGACCTGGAGAACCGGTCATGGCCCACGACCCCACTCCTGCCTCCAGCTGTGGCGAAACAGCAGAGGGTGGGCTTTTTCCGGAGGTAGCTGTATAGAGACACACGGGCAGATAGGTGGCTGGGGCGTGCATGTGCGCTGGTGGGGGCGGCCAGGTGTAGCTCGAAGGCCTCGTGGGCCTATCGGCCGTCAGCCGGGCCTACGGTGCAGTCTGGGTGTAGGCCAGCCACCCCGGGAGCGGCTGGTTTATGGTTATCTACCAGGGCCGCCTTCTGGCCGCATGTCCAACCAGACCGGCGGGGTGCGCCCCCTCCAGAGCACGCTGTGTTGGGAGGGGCCTGAGGAGGTGAGGCCTGCAGCGGTGCCAGGCGGAGGTGATGGCGGCCTCGGCCGTGGGCGACTAAAGGAGAATTTATAGTGGGAGGCAAAAATGCATACAGAACCCGGTATTCCAATGTGGTCTCCCATCCAAGTACTAACCAGGCCCGACCCTGCTTAGCTTCCAGGATCAGACGAGATGGGGCGCGTTCAGGGTGGTATGGCCGTAGAAGGCAGCGGGAGCCACGGGGCACCTCTTGAGGCTCAGCTTCGCTGGTGCTGCCGACATACCGCCAGCCCGGCAGCCAACCATCTCCAGCACGGCCCTGCCGTCTGCCAAGGCAGGCGACAGGAGGCCTCGGGGACCCTGGGTTGGCGGACACGTGGGTGACCTCGCAGCTCAGGTCAGGCGGGACCCTCCAGGCCCGTAGGCGCTTGGCCCTCCACCCCAGATCCCTCTTGACGCTAACAAGGACGTGGCCTTGGAGGCTTAAGGGCACGTGGCCCGCGGTTCCTTGGGCATTCACCACTCTGTCTGCCCACACAGCTCTAGGCAAAGGCCAGCCGCCGCCTGGCCGGCCCTACTGCCTGACGGCAGTTGGCCCGAAACCACTGGGAGACACCATTGAGTCGGCACGACCCCTTAGACCCAGCAAGGCCACCCTTGACCCACGCCAACTGCCGAACAAAGTTGCCTGTGCCTGGTGACCGGCTGGGCCAGAGGACCAGTCCCGGCCCAAGAACCCACTCCCGCCCACGGCCGTGGCGAAACGGCGGAGGGTGGGCTTTTTCCGGAGGGAGCTGTGGAGAGACACACAGGCAGACAGGTGGCGGCAGCGCGGATGGGCGCTGGTGCTGTCGGCCAGGTGCAGGTCCAAGGCCTTGCGGGCCTCCCGATCATCAGCCGGGCCTGCGGCAGAGTCTGGGTCAGAGCCAGCCACCCCGGGAGCGGCTGGGGTGCGGCTGCCTCCCAGGGCCGCCTTCTGGCGGCATGTCCAGCAGGACCGGCGGGAAGCGCCCCCTCCGGCGCACGCTGTGTTGGGAGAGGCTTGAGGAGATGAGGCCTGCAGCAGTGCCCAGATGGGGCAGAGGAATCCTCGGGCACCGGCGACTAAAGGAAAAGGCGGATTGGGAGGCCAAAAATACTACAGCACCCGGTTTTCCCAGGTGGTCTCCCATCCAGGTACTAAACAGACCCGACCCTGCTTAGCTTCAGGGATCAGACGAGATGGGGTGCGTTTAGGGTGGTATGGCTGCAGAAGGCAACGGGCGCCACGGGGTGCCTCTTGAGCCTCAGCTTAGCTGGTGCTGGCGAATTACCGCCGGTCTGGTGACCAGTCCTCGGCAGCACGGCCCTGCCGCCCACCCAGGCAGGCGACAGCAGGCCTCGGGGTCCAGGGGGTGGTGGATTCTTGGGCGACCTCGCAACTCCGTTCAGGCGGCAACATCCAGGCTTGTAGGTGTTTGACGCTCTGCCCCAGATCCCACTTGACGCTCACAAGGTCTGGGACTCAGAGGCTTAAGGGCCAGTGGCCTGCTGTCCCTTGGGCATTTCCCACCGTGTCCACCCCCGCAGTGCTTGGCGCAGCCCAGCCATGGCCGCGCCGGCCCTCCTGCCCGACGGCGGTTGGCCCAAAGCCACTGGGAGCCACCATTGGGCCGGCACGGCCCCTTAGCCCCAGCAAAGCCACCCTTGTACCCACGCCACCCAAAAAGCACAGTTCTCGGCTTTGGAGGTCAGGCGACCTGGAGAACCGGTCATGGCCCACGACCCCACTCCTGCCTCCAGCTGTGGCGAAACAGCAGAGGGTGGGCTTTTTCCGGAGGTAGCTGTATAGAGACACACGGGCAGATAGGTGGCTGGGGCGTGCATGTGCGCTGGTGGGGGCGGCCAGGTGTAGCTCGAAGGCCTCGTGGGCCTATCGGCCGTCAGCCGGGCCTACGGTGCAGTCTGGGTGTAGGCCAGCCACCCCGGGAGCGGCTGGTTTATGGTTATCTACCAGGGCCGCCTTCTGGCCGCATGTCCAACCAGACCGGCGGGGTGCGCCCCCTCCAGAGCACGCTGTGTTGGGAGGGGCCTGAGGAGGTGAGGCCTGCAGCGGTGCCAGGCGGAGGTGATGGCGGCCTCGGCCGTGGGCGACTAAAGGAGAATTTATAGTGGGAGGCAAAAATGCATACAGAACCCGGTATTCCAATGTGGTCTCCCATCCAAGTACTAACCAGGCCCGACCCTGCTTAGCTTCCAGGATCAGACGAGATGGGGCGCGTTCAGGGTGGTATGGCCGTAGAAGGCAGCGGGAGCCACGGGGCACCTCTTGAGGCTCAGCTTCGCTGGTGCTGCCGACATACCGCCAGCCCGGCAGCCAACCATCTCCAGCACGGCCCTGCCGTCTGCCAAGGCAGGCGACAGGAGGCCTCGGGGACCCTGGGTTGGCGGACACGTGGGTGACCTCGCAGCTCAGGTCAGGCGGGACCCTCCAGGCCCGTAGGCGCTTGGCCCTCCACCCCAGATCCCTCTTGACGCTCACAAGGACGTGGCCTTGGAGGCTTAAGGGCACGTGGCCCGCGGTTCCTTGGGCATTCACCACTCTGTCTGCCCACACAGCTCTAGGCAAAGGCCAGCCGCCGCCTGGCCGGCCCTACTGCCTGACGGCAGTTGGCCCGAAACCACTGGGAGACACCATTGAGTCGGCACGACCCCTTAGACCCAGCAAGGCCACCCTTGACCCACGCCAACTGCCGAACAAAGTTGCCTGTGCCTGGTGACCGGCTGGGCCAGAGGACCAGTCCCGGCCCAAGAACCCACTCCCGCCCACGGCCGTGGCGAAACGGCGGAGGGTGGGCTTTTTCCGGAGGGAGCTGTGGAGAGACACACAGGCAGACAGGTGGCGGCAGCGCGGATGGGCGCTGGTGCTGTCGGCCAGGTGCAGGTCCAAGGCCTTGCGGGCCTCCCGATCATCAGCCGGGCCTGCGGCAGAGTCTGGGTCAGAGCCAGCCACCCCGGGAGCGGCTGGGGTGCGGCTGCCTCCCAGGGCCGCCTTCTGGCGGCATGTCCAGCAGGACCGGCGGGAAGCGCCCCCTCCGGCGCACGCTGTGTTGGGAGAGGCTTGAGGAGATGAGGCCTGCAGCAGTGCCCAGATGGGGCAGAGGAATCCTCGGGCACCGGCGACTAAAGGAAAAGGCGGATTGGGAGGCCAAAAATACTACAGCACCCGGTTTTCCCAGGTGGTCTCCCATCCAGGTACTAAACAGACCCGACCCTGCTTAGCTTCAGGGATCAGACGAGATGGGGTGCGTTTAGGGTGGTATGGCTGCAGAAGGCAACGGGCGCCACGGGGTGCCTCTTGAGCCTCAGCTTAGCTGGTGCTGGCGAATTACCGCCGGTCTGGTGACCAGTCCTCGGCAGCACGGCCCTGCCGCCCACCCAGGCAGGCGACAGCAGGCCTCGGGGTCCAGGGGGTGGTGGATTCTTGGGCGACCTCGCAACTCCGTTCAGGCGGCAACATCCAGGCTTGTAGGTGTTTGACGCTCTGCCCCAGATCCCACTTGACGCTCACAAGGTCTGGGACTCAGAGGCTTAAGGGCCAGTGGCCTGCTGTCCCTTGGGCATTTCCCACCGTGTCCACCCCCGCAGTGCTTGGCGCAGCCCAGCCATGGCCGCGCCGGCCCTCCTGCCCGACGGCGGTTGGCCCAAAGCCACTGGGAGCCACCATTGGGCCGGCACGGCCCCTTAGCCCCAGCAAAGCCACCCTTGTACCCACGCCACCCAAAAAGCACAGTTCTCGGCTTTGGAGGTCAGGCGACCTGGAGAACCGGTCATGGCCCACGACCCCACTCCTGCCTCCAGCTGTGGCGAAACAGCAGAGGGTGGGCTTTTTCCGGAGGTAGCTGTATAGAGACACACGGGCAGATAGGTGGCTGGGGCGTGCATGTGCGCTGGTGGGGGCGGCCAGGTGTAGCTCGAAGGCCTCGTGGGCCTATCGGCCGTCAGCCGGGCCTACGGTGCAGTCTGGGTGTAGGCCAGCCAACCCGGGGGCGGCTGGTTTATGGTTATCTACCAGGGCCGCCTTCTGGCCGCATGTCCAACCAGACCGGCGGGGTGCGCCCCCTCCAGAGCACGCTGTGTTGGGAGGGGCCTGAGGAGGTGAGGCCTGCAGCGGTGCCAGGCGGAGGTGATGGCGGCCTCGGCCGTGGGCGACTAAAGGAGAATTTATAGTGGGAGGCAAAAATGCATACAGAACCCGGTATTCCAATGTGGTCTCCCATCCAAGTACTAACCAGGCCCGACCCTGCTTAGCTTCCAGGATCAGACGAGATGGGGCGCGTTCAGGGTGGTATGGCCGTAGAAGGCAGCGGGAGCCACGGGGCACCTCTTGAGGCTCAGCTTCGCTGGTGCTGCCGACATACCGCCAGCCCGGCAGCCAACCATCTCCAGCACGGCCCTGCCGTCTGCCAAGGCAGGCGACAGGAGGCCTCGGGGACCCTGGGTTGGCGGACACGTGGGTGACCTCGCAGCTCAGGTCAGGCGGGACCCTCCAGGCCCGTAGGCGCTTGGCCCTCCACCCCAGATCCCTCTTGACGCTCACAAGGACGTGGCCTTGGAGGCTTAAGGGCACGTGGCCCGCGGTTCCTTGGGCATTCACCACTCTGTCTGCCCACACAGCTCTAGGCAAAGGCCAGCCGCCGCCTGGCCGGCCCTACTGCCTGACGGCAGTTGGCCCGAAACCACTGGGAGACACCATTGAGTCGGCACGACCCCTTAGACCCAGCAAGGCCACCCTTGACCCACGCCAACTGCCGAACAAAGTTGCCTGTGCCTGGTGACCGGCTGGGCCAGAGGACCAGTCCCGGCCCAAGAACCCACTCCCACCCACGGCCGTGGCGAAACGGCGGAGGGTGGGCTTTTTCCGGAGGGAGCTGTGGAGAGACACACAGGCAGACAGGTGGCGGCAGCGCGGATGGGCGCTGGTGCTGTCGGCCAGGTGCAGGTCCAAGGCCTTGCGGGCCTCCCGATCATCAGCCGGGCCTGCGGCAGAGTCTGGGTCAGAGCCAGCCACCCCGGGAGCGGCTGGGGTGCGGCTGCCTCCCAGGGCCGCCTTCTGGCGGCATGTCCAGCAGGACCGGCGGGAAGCGCCCCCTCCGGCGCACGCTGTGTTGGGAGAGGCTTGAGGAGATGAGGCCTGCAGCAGTGCCCAGATGGGGCAGAGGAATCCTCGGGCACCGGCGACTAAAGGAAAAGGCGGATTGGGAGGCCAAAAATACTACAGCACCCGGTTTTCCCAGGTGGTCTCCCATCCAGGTACTAAACAGACCCGACCCTGCTTAGCTTCAGGGATCAGACGAGATGGGGTGCGTTTAGGGTGGTATGGCTGCAGAAGGCAACGGGCGCCACGGGGTGCCTCTTGAGCCTCAGCTTAGCTGGTGCTGGCGAATTACCGCCGGTCTGGTGACCAGTCCTCGGCAGCACGGCCCTGCCGCCCACCCAGGCAGGCGACAGCAGGCCTCGGGGTCCAGGGGGTGGTGGATTCTTGGGCGACCTCGCAACTCCGTTCAGGCGGCAACATCCAGGCTTGTAGGTGTTTGACGCTCTGCCCCAGATCCCACTTGACGCTCACAAGGTCTGGGACTCAGAGGCTTAAGGGCCAGTGGCCTGCTGTCCCTTGGGCATTTCCCACCGTGTCCACCCCCGCAGTGCTTGGCGCAGCCCAGCCATGGCCGCGCCGGCCCTCCTGCCCGACGGCGGTTGGCCCAAAGCCACTGGGAGCCACCATTGGGCCGGCACGGCCCCTTAGCCCCAGCAAAGCCACCCTTGTACCCACGCCACCCAAAAAGCACAGTTCTCGGCTTTGGAGGTCAGGCGACCTGGAGAACCGGTCATGGCCCACGACCCCACTCCTGCCTCCAGCTGTGGCGAAACAGCAGAGGGTGGGCTTTTTCCGGAGGTAGCTGTATAGAGACACACGGGCAGATAGGTGGCTGGGGCGTGCATGTGCGCTGGTGGGGGCGGCCAGGTGTAGCTCGAAGGCCTCGTGGGCCTATCGGCCGTCAGCCGGGCCTACGGTGCAGTCTGGGTGTAGGCCAGCCACCCCGGGAGCGGCTGGTTTATGGTTATCTACCAGGGCCGCCTTCTGGCCGCATGTCCAACCAGACCGGCGGGGTGCGCCCCCTCCAGAGCACGCTGTGTTGGGAGGGGCCTGAGGAGGTGAGGCCTGCAGCGGTGCCAGGCGGAGGTGATGGCGGCCTCGGCCGTGGGCGACTAAAGGAGAATTTATAGTGGGAGGCAAAAATGCATACAGAACCCGGTATTCCAATGTGGTCTCCCATCCAAGTACTAACCAGGCCCGACCCTGCTTAGCTTCCAGGATCAGACGAGATGGGGCGCGTTCAGGGTGGTATGGCCGTAGAAGGCAGCGGGAGCCACGGGGCACCTCTTGAGGCTCAGCTTCGCTGGTGCTGCCGACATACCGCCAGCCCGGCAGCCAACCATCTCCAGCACGGCCCTGCCGTCTGCCAAGGCAGGCGACAGGAGGCCTCGGGGACCCTGGGTTGGCGGACACGTGGGTGACCTCGCAGCTCAGGTCAGGCGGGACCCTCCAGGCCCGTAGGCGCTTGGCCCTCCACCCCAGATCCCTCTTGACGCTCACAAGGACGTGGCCTTGGAGGCTTAAGGGCACGTGGCCCGCGGTTCCTTGGGCATTCACCACTCTGTCTGCCCACACAGCTCTAGGCAAAGGCCAGCCGCCGCCTGGCCGGCCCTACTGCCTGACGGCAGTTGGCCCGAAACCACTGGGAGACACCATTGAGTCGGCACGACCCCTTAGACCCAGCAAGGCCAACCTTGACCCACGCCAACTACCGAACAAACTTGCCTGTGCCTGGTGACCGGCTGGGCCAGAGGACCGGTCCCGGCCCAAGAACCCACTCCCGCCCACGGCCGTGGCGAAACGGCGGAGGGTGGGCTTTTTCCGGAGGGAGCTGTGGAGAGACACACAGGCAGACAGGTGGCGGCAGCGCGGATGGGCGCTGGTGCTGTCGGCCAGGTGCAGGTCGAAGGCCTTGCGGGCCTCCCGATCATCAGCCGGGCCTGCGGCAGAGTCTGGGTCAGAGCCAGCCACCCCGGGAGCGGCTGGGTTGCGGCTGCCTCCCAGGGCCGCCTTCTGGCGGCATGTCCAGCAGGACCGGCGGGAAGCGCCCCCTCCGGCGCACGCTGTGTTGGGAGAGGCTTGAGGAGATGAGGCCTGCAGCAGTGCCCGGATGGGGCAGAGGAATCCTCGGGCACCGGCGACTAAAGGAAAAGGCGGATTGGGAGGCCAAAAATACTACAGCACCCGGTTTTCCCAGGTGGTCTCCCATCCAGGTACTAAACAGACCCGACCCTGCTTAGCGTCAGGGATCAGACGAGATGGGGTGCGTTTAGGGTGGTATGGCTGCAGAAGGCAACGGGCGCCACGGGGTGCCACTTGAGCCTCAGCTTAGCTGGTGCTGGCGAATTACCGCCGGTCTGGTGACCAGCCCTCGGCAGCACGGCCCTGCCGCCCACCCAGGCAGGTGACAGCAGGCCTCGGGGTCCAGGGGGTGGTGGATTCTTGGGCGACCTCGCAACTCCGTTCAGGCGGCAACATCCAGGCTTGTAGGTGTTTGACGCTCTGCCCCAGATCCCAGTTGACGCTCACAAGGTCTGGGACTCAGAGGCTTAAGGGCCAGTGGCCTGCTGTCCCTTGGGCATTTCCCACCGTGTCCACCCCCGCAGTGCTTGGCGCAGCCCAGCCATGGCCGTGCCGGCCCTCCTGCCCGACGGCGGTTGGCCCAAAGCCACTGGGAGCCACCATTGGGCCGGCACGGCCCCTTAGCCCCAGCAAAGCCACCCTTGTACCCACGCCACCCAAAAAGCACAGTTCTCGGCTTTGGAGGTCAGGCGACCTGGAGAACCGGTCATGGCCCACGACCCCACTCCTGCCTCCAGCTGTGGCGAAACAGCAGAGGGTGGGCTTTTTCCGGAGGTTGCTGTATAGAGACACACGGGCAGATAGGTGGCTGGGGCGTGCATGTGCGCTGGTGGGGGCGGCCAGGTGTAGCTCGAAGGCCTCGTGGGCCTATCGGCCGTCAGCCGGGCCTACGGTGCAGTCTGGGTGTAGGCCAGCCACCCCGGGAGCGGCTGGTTTATGGTTATCTACCAGGGCCGCCTTCTGGCCGCATGTCCAACCAGACCGGCGGGGTGCGCCCCCTCCAGAGCACGCTGTGTTGGGAGGGGCCTGAGGAGGTGAGGCCTGCAGCGGTGCCAGGCGGAGGTGATGGCGGCCTCGGCCGTGGGCGACTAAAGGAGAATTTATAGTGGGAGGCAAAAATGCATACAGAACCCGGTATTCCAATGTGGTCTCCCATCCAAGTACTAACCAGGCCCGACCCTGCTTAGCTTCCAGGATCAGACGAGATGGGGCGCGTTCAGGGTGGTATGGCCGTAGAAGGCAGCGGGAGCCACGGGGCACCTCTTGAGGCTCAGCTTCGCTGGTGCTGCCGACATACCGCCAGCCCGGCAGCCAACCATCTCCAGCACGGCCCTGCCGTCTGCCAAGGCAGGCGACAGGAGGCCTCGGGGACCCTGGGTTGGCGGACACGTGGGTGACCTCGCAGCTCAGGTCAGGCGGGACCCTCCAGGCCCGTAGGCGCTTGGCCCTCCACCCCAGATCCCTCTTGACGCTCACAAGGACGTGGCCTTGGAGGCTTAAGGGCACGTGGCTCGCGGTTCCTTGGGCATTCACCACTCTGTCTGCCCACACAGCTCTAGGCAAAGGCCAGCCGCCGCCTGGCCGGCCCTACTGCCTGACGGCAGTTGGCCCGAAACCACTGGGAGACACCATTGAGTCGGCACGACCCCTTAGACCCAGCAAGGCCACCCTTGACCCACGCCAACTGCCGAACAAAGTTGCCTGTGCCTGGTGACCGGCTGGGCCAGAGGACCGGTCCCGGCCCAAGAACCCACTGCCGCCCATGGCCGTGGCGAAACGGCGGAGTGTGGGCTTTTTCCGGAGGGAGCTGTGGAGAGACACACAGGCAGACAGGTGGCGGCAGCGCGGATGGGCGCTGGTGCTGTCGGCCAGGTGCAGGTCGAAGGCCTTGCGGGCCTCCCGATCATCAGCCGGGCCTGCGGCAGAGTCTGGGTCAGAGCCAGCCACCCCGGGAGCGGCTGGGTTGCGGCTGCCTCCCAGGGCCGCCTTCTGGCGGCATGTCCAGCAGGAACGGCGGGAAGCGCCCCCTCCGGCGCACGCTGTGTTGGGAGAGGCTTGAGGAGATGAGGCCTGCAGCAGTGCCCGGATGGGGCAGAGGAATCCTCGGGCACCGGCGACTAAAGGAAAAGGCGGATTGGGAGGCCAAAAATACTACAGCACCCGGTTTTCCCAGGTGGTCTCCCATCCAGGTACTAAACAGACCCGACCCTGCTTAGCTTCAGGGATCAGACGAGATGGGGTGCGTTTAGGGTGGTATGGCTGCAGAAGGCAACGGGCACCACGGGGTGCCTCTTGAGCCTCAGCTTAGCTGGTGCTGGCGAATTACCGCCAGTCTGGTGACCAGCCTTCGGCAGCACGGCCCTGCCGCCCACCCAGGCAGGCGACAGCAGGCCTCGGGGTCCAGGGGGTGGTGGATTCTTGGGCGACCTCGCAACTCTGTTCAGGCGGCAACATCCAGGCTTGTAGGTGTTTGACGCTCTGCCCCAGATCCCACTTGACGCTCACAAGGTCTGGGACTCAGAGGCTTAAGGGCCAGTGGCCTGCTGTCCCTTGGGCATTTCCCACCGTGTCCACCCCCGCAGTGCTTGGCGCAGCCCAGCCATGGCCGCGCCGGCCCTCCTGCCCGACGGCGGTTGGCCCAAAGCCACTGGGAGCCACCATTGGGCCGGCACGGCCCCTTAGCCCCAGCAAAGCCACCCTTGTACCCACGCCACCCAAAAAGCACAGTTCTCGGCTTTGGAGGTCAGGCGACCTGGAGAACCGGTCATGGCCCACGACCCCACTCCTGCCTCCAGCTGTGGCGAAACAGCAGAGGGTGGGCTTTTTCCGGAGGTAGCTGTATAGAGACACACGGGCAGATAGGTGGCTGGGGCGTGCATGTGCGCTGGTGGGGGCGGCCAGGTGTAGGTCGAAGGCCTCGTGGGCCTATCGGCCGTCAGCCGGGCCTACGGTGCAGTCTGGGTGTAGGCCAGCCACCCCGGGAGCGGCTGGTTTATGGTTATCTACCAGGGCCGCCTTCTGGCCGCATGTCCAACCAGACCGGCGGTGTGCGCCCCCTCCAGAGCACGCTGTGTTGGGAGGGGCCTGAGGAGGTGAGGCCTGCAGCGGTGCCAGGCAGAGGTGATGGCGGCCTCGGCCGTGGGCGACTAAAGGAGAATTTATAGTGGGAGGCAAAAATGCATACAGAACCCGGTATTCCAATGTGGTCTCCCATCCAAGTACTAACCAGGCCCGACCCTGCTTAGCTTCCAGGATCAGACGAGATGGGGCGCGTTCAGGGTGGTATGGCCGTAGAAGGCAGCGGGAGCCACGGGGCACCTCTTGAGGCTCAGCTTCGCTGGTGCTGCCGACATACCGCCAGCCCAGCAGCCAACCATCTCCAGCACGGCCCTGCCGTCTGCCAAGGCAGGCGACAGGAGGCCTCGGGGACCCTGGGTTGGCGGACACGTGGGTGACCTCGCAGCTCAGGTCAGGCGGGACCCTCCAGGCCCGTAGGCGCTTGGCCCTCCACCCCAGATCCCTCTTGACGCTCACAAGGACGTGGCCTTGGAGGCTTAAGGGCACGTGGCCCGCGGTTCCTTGGGCATTCACCACTCTGTCTGCCCACACAGCTCTAGGCAAAGGCCAGCCGCTGCCTGGCCGGCCCTACTGCCTGACGGCAGTTGGCCTGAAGCCACTGGGAGACACCATTGAGTCGGCACGACCCCTGAGAGCCAGCAAGGCCACCCTTGCCCCCACGCCAACTGCCGAAGAAAGTTCCCTGTGCCTGGTGACCGGCTGGGCCAGAGGACCGGTCCCGGCCCAAGAACCCACTCCCGCCCACGACCGTGGCGAAACGGCGGAGGGTGGGCTTTTTCCGGAGGGAGCTGTGGAGAGACACACAGGCAGACAGGTGGCGGCAGCGCGGATGGGCGCTGGTGCTGTCGGCCAGGTGCAGGTCGAAGGCCTTGCGGGCCTCCCGATCATCAGCCGGGCCTGCGGCAGAGTCTGGGTCAGAGCCAGCCACCCCGGGAGCGGCTGGGGTGCGGCTGCCTCCCAGGGCCGCCTTCTGGCGGCATGTCCAGCAGGACCGGCGGGAAGCGCCCCCTCCGGCGCACGCTGTGTTGGGAGAGGCTTGAGGAGATGAGGCCTGCAGCAGTGCCCGGAAGGGGCAGAGGAATCCTCGGGCACCGGCGACTAAAGGAAAAGGCGGATTGGGAGGCCAAAAATACTACAGCACCTGGTTTTCCCAGGTGGTCTCCCATCCAGGTACTAAACAGACCCGACCCTGCTTAGCTTCAGGGATCAGACGAGATGGGGTGCGTTTAGGGTGGTATGGCTGCAGAAGGCATCGGGCGCCACGGGGTGCCTCTTGAGCCTCAGCTTAGCTGGTGCTGGGGAATTACCGCCAGTCTGGTGACCAGCCCTCGGCAGCACGGCCCTGCCGCCCACCCAGGCAGGCGACAGCAGGCCTCGGGGTCCAGGGGGTGGTGGATTCTTGGGCGACCTCGCAACTCCGTGCAGGCGGCAACATCCAGGCTTGTAGGTGTTTGACGCTCTGCCCCAGATCCCACTTGACGCTCACAAGGTCTGGGACTCAGAGGCTTAAGGGCCAGTGGCCTGCTGTCCCTTGGGCATTTCCCACGGTGTCCACCCACGCAGTGCTTGGCGCAGCACAGCCATGGCCGCGCCGGCCCACCTGCCCGACGGCGGTTGGCCCAAAGCCACTGGGAGCCACCATTGGGCCGGCACGGCCCCTTAGCCCCAGCAAAGCCACCCTTGTACCCACGCCACCCAAAAAGCACAGTTCTCGGCTTTGGAGGTCAGGCGACCTGGAGAACCGGTCATGGCCCACGACCCCACTCCTGCCTCCAGCTGTGGCGAAACAGCAGAGGGTGGGCTTTTTCCGGAGGTAGCTGTATAGAGACACACGGGCAGATAGGTGGCTGGGGCGTGCATGTGCGCTGGTGGGGGCGGCCAGGTGTAGGTCGAAGGCCTCGTGGGCCTATCGGCCGTCAGCCGGGCCTACGGTGCAGTCTGGGTGTAGGCCAGCCACCCCGGGAGCGGCTGGTTTATGGTTATCTACCAGGGCCGCCTTCTGGCCGCATGTCCAACCAGACCGGCGGTGTGCGCCCCCTCCAGAGCACGCTGTGTTGGGAGGGGCCTGAGGAGGTGAGGCCTGCAGCGGTGCCAGGCAGAGGTGATGGCGGCCTCGGCCGTGGGCGACTAAAGGAGAATTTATAGTGGGAGGCAAAAATGCATACAGAACCCGGTATTCCAATGTGGTCTCCCATCCAAGTACTAACCAGGCCCGACCCTGCTTAGCTTCCAGGATCAGACGAGATGGGGCGCGTTCAGGGTGGTATGGCCGTAGAAGGCAGCGGGAGCCACGGGGCACCTCTTGAGGCTCAGCTTCGCTGGTGCTGTCGACATACCGCCAGCCCAGCAGCCAACCATCTCCAGCACGGCCCTGCCGTCTGCCAAGGCAGGCGACAGGAGGCCTCGGGGACCCTGGGTTGGCGGACACGTGGGTGACCTCGCAGCTCAGGTCAGGCGGGACCCTCCAGGCCCGTAGGCGCTTGGCCCTCCACCCCAGATCCCTCCTGACGCTCACAAGGACGTGGCCTTGGAGGCTTAAGGGCACGTGGCCCGCGGTTCCTTGGGCATTCACCACTCTGTCTGCCCACACAGCTCTAGGCAAAGGCCAGCCGCTGCCTGGCCGGCCCTACTGCCTGACGGCAGTTGGCCTGAAGCCACTGGGAGACACCATTGAGTCGGCACGACCCCTGAGAGCCAGCAAGGCCACCCTTGCCCCCACGCCAACTGCCGAAGAAAGTTCCCTGTGCCTGGTGACCGGCTGGGCCAGAGGACCGGTCCCGGCCCAAGAACCCACTCCCGCCCACGACCGTGGCGAAACGGCGGAGGGTGGGCTTTTTCCGGAGGGAGCTGTGGAGAGACACACAGGCAGACAGGTGGCGGCAGCGCGGATGGGCGCTGGTGCTGTCGGCCAGGTGCAGGTCGAAGGCCTTGCGGGCCTCCCGATCATCAGCCGGGCCTGCGGCAGAGTCTGGGTCAGAGCCAGCCACCCCGGGAGCGGCTGGGGTGCGGCTGCCTCCCAGGGCCGCCTTCTGGCGGCATGTCCAGCAGGACCGGCGGGAAGCGCCCCCTCCGGCGCACGCTGTGTTGGGAGAGGCTTGAGGAGATGAGGCCTGCAGCAGTGCCCGGAAGGGGCAGAGGAATCCTCGGGCACCGGCGACTAAAGGAAAAGGCGGATTGGGAGGCCAAAAATACTACAGCACCTGGTTTTCCCAGGTGGTCTCCCATCCAGGTACTAAACAGACCCGACCCTGCTTAGCTTCAGGGATCAGACGAGATGGGGTGCGTTTAGGGTGGTATGGCTGCAGAAGGCAACGGGCGCCACGGGGTGCCTCTTGAGCCTCAGCTTAGCTGGTGCTGGCGAATTACCGCCAGTCTGGTGACCAGCCCTCGGCAGCACGGCCCTGCCGCCCACCCAGGCAGGCGACAGCAGGCCTCGGGGTCCAGGGGGTGGTGGATTCTTGGGCGACCTCGCAACTCCGTGCAGGCGGCAACATCCAGGCTTGTAGGTGTTTGACGCTCTGCCCCAGATCCCACTTGACGCTCACAAGGTCTGGGACTCAGAGGCTTAAGGGCCAGTGGCCTGCTGTCCCTTGGGCATTTCCCACCGTGTCCACCCACGCAGTGCTTGGCGCAGCACAGCCATGGCCGCGCCAGCCCTCCTGCCCGACGGCGGTTGGCCCAAAGCCACTGGGAGCCACCATTGGGCCGGCACGGCCCCTTAGCCCCAGCAAAGCCACCCTTGTACCCACGCCACCCAAAAAGCACAGTTCTCGGCTTTGGAGGTCAGGCGACCTGGAGAACCGGTCATGGCCCACGACCCCACTCCTGCCTCCAGCTGTGGCGAAACAGCAGAGGGTGGGCTTTTTCCGGAGGTTGCTGTATAGAGACACACGGGCAGATAGGTGGCTGGTGCATGCATGTGCGCTGGTGGGGGCGGCCAGGTGTAGGTCGAAGGCCTCGTGGGCCTATCGGCCGTCAGCCGGGCCTACGGTGCAGTCTGGGTGTAGGCCAGCCACCCCGGGAGCGGCTGTTTTATGGTTATCTACCAGGGCCGCCTTCTGGCCGCATGTCCAACCAGACCGGCGGGCTGCGCCCCCTCCAGAGCAGGCTGTGTTGGGAGGGGCCTGAGGAGGTGAGGCCTGCAGCGGTGCCAGGCGGAGGTGATGGCGGCCTCGGCCGTGGGCGACTAAAGGAGAATTTATAGTGGGAGGCAAAAATGCATACAGAACCCGGTATTCCAATGTGGTCTCCCATCCAAGTACTAACCAGGCCCGACCCTGCTTAGCTTCCAGGATCAGATGAGATGGGGCGCGTTCAGGGTGGTATGGCCGTAGAAGGCAGCGGGAGCCACGGGGCACCTCTTGAGGCTCAGCTTCGCTGGTGCTGCCGACATACCGCCAGCCCGGCAGCCAACCATCTCCAGCACGGCCCTGCCGTCTGCCAAGGCAGGCGACAGGAGGCCTCGGGGACCCTGGGTTGGCGGACACGTGGGTGACCTCGCAGCTCAGGTCAGGCGGGACCCTCCAGGCCCGTAGGCGCTTGGCCCTCCACCCCAGATCCCTCTTGACGCTCACATGGATGTGGCCTTGGAGGCTTAAGGGCACGTGGCCCGCGGTTCCTTGGGCATTCACCACTCTGTCTGCCCACACAGCTCTAGGCAAAGGCCAGCCGCCGCCTGGCCGGCCCTACTGCCTGACGGCAGTTGGCCCGAAGCCACTGGGAGACACCATTGAGTCGGCACGACCCCTTAGACCCAGCAAGGCCACCCTTGCCCCCACGCCAACTGCCGAAGAAAGTTCCCTGTGCCTGGTGACCGGCTGGGCCAGAGGACCGGTCCCGGCCCAAGAACCCACTCCCGCCCACGACCGTGGCGAAACGGCGGAGGGTGGGCTTTTTCCGGAGGGAGCTGTGGAGAGACACACAGGCAGACAGGTGGCGGCAGCGCGGATGGGCGCTGGTGCTGTCGGCCAGGTGCAGGTCGAAGGCCTTGCGGGCCTCCCGATCATCAGCCGGGCCTGCGGCAGAGTCTGGGTCAGAGCCAGCCACCCCGGGAGCGGCTGGGGTGCGGCTGCCTCCCAGGGCCGCCTTCTGGCGGCATGTCCAGCAGGACCGGTGGGAAGCGCCCCCTCCGGCGCACGCTGTGTTGGGAGAGGCTTGAGGAGATGAGGCCTGCAGCAGTGCCCGGAAGGGGCAGAGGA
This sequence comes from Balaenoptera physalus, assembly GCF_965194825.1. NCBI lineage: Eukaryota > Metazoa > Chordata > Mammalia > Artiodactyla > Balaenopteridae > Balaenoptera > Balaenoptera physalus. The sequence goes on along the minus strand of NW_028126340.1, from coordinate 762,528 downwards.
ATCCTCGGGCACCGGCGACTAAAGGAAAAGGCGGATTGGGAGGCCAAAAATACTACAGCACCTGGTTTTCCCAGGTGGTCTCCCATCCAGATACTAAACAGACCCGACCCTGCTTAGCTTCAGGGATCAGACGAGATGGGGTGCGTTTAGGGTGGTATGGCTGCAGAAGGCAACGGGCGCCACGGGGTGCCTCTTGAGCCTCAGCTTAGCTGGTGCTGGCGAATTACCGCCAGTCTGGTGACCAGCCCTCGGCAGCACGGCCCTGCCGCCCACCCAGGCAGGCGACAGCAGGCCTCGGGGTCCAGGGGGTGGTGGATTCTTGGGCGACCTCGCAACTCCGTTCAGGCGGCAACATCCAGGCTTGTAGGTGTTTGACGCTCTGCCCCAGATCCCACTTGATGCTCACAAGGTCTGGGACTCAGAGGCTTAAGGGCCAGTGGCCTGCTGTCCCTTGGGCATTTCCCACCGTGTCCACCCACGCAGTGCTTGGCGCAGCCCAGCCATGGCCGCGCCGGCCCTCCTGCCCGACGGCGTTTGGCCCAAAGCCACTGGGAGCCACCATTGGGCCGGCACGGCCCCTTAGCCCCAGCAAAGCCACCCTTGTACCCACGCCACCCAAAAAGCACAGTTCTCGGCTTTGGAGGTCAGGCGACCTGGAGAACCGGTCATGGCCCACGACCCCACTCCTGCCTCCAGCTGTGGCGAAACAGCAGAGGGTGGGCTTTTTCCGGAGGTAGCTGTATAGAGACACACGGGCAGATAGGTGCCTGGGGCGTGCATGTGCGCTGGTGGGGGCGGCCAGGTGTAGGTCGAAGGCCTCGTGGGCCTATTGGCCGTCAGCCGGGCCTACGGTGCAGTCTGGGTGTAGGCCAGCCACCCCGGGAGCGGCTGGTTTATGGTTATCTACCAGGGCCGCCTTCTGGCCGCATGTCCAACCAGACCGGCGGGGTGCGCCCCCTCCAGAGCACGCTGTGTTGGGAGGGGCCTGAGGAGGTGAGGCCTGCAGCGGTGCCAGGCGGAGGTGATGGCGGCCTCGGCCGTGGGCGACTAAAGGAGAATTTATAGTGGGAGGCAAAAATGCATACAGAACCCGGTATTCCAATGTGGTCTCCCATCCAAGTACTAACCAGGCCCGACCCTGCTTAGCTTCCAGGATCAGACGAGATGGGGCGCGTTCAGGGTGGTATGGCCGTAGAAGGCAGCGGGAGCCACGGGGCACCTCTTGAGGCTCAGCTTCGCTGGTGCTGCCGACATACCGCCAGCCCGGCAGCCAACCATCTCCAGCACGGCCCTGCCGTCTGCCAAGGCAGGTGACAGGAGGCCTCGGGGACCCTGGGTTGGCGGACACGTGGGTGACCTCGCAGCTCAGGTCAGGCGGGACCCTCCAGGCCCGTAGGCGCTTGGCCCTCCACCCCAGATCCCTCTTGACGCTCACAAGGACGTGGCCTTGGAGGCTTAAGGGCACGTGGCCCGCGGTTCCTTGGGCATTCACCACTCTGTCTGCCCACACAGCTCTAGGCAAAGGCCAGCCGCCGCCTGGCCGGCCCTACTGCCTGACGGCAGTTGGCCCGAAGCCACTGGGAGACACCATTGAGTCGGCACGACCCCTTAGACCCAGCAAGGCCACCCTTGCCCCCACGCCAACTGCCGAACAAAGTTGCCTTTGCCTGGTGACCGGCTGGGCCAGAGGACCGGTCCCGGCCCAAGAACCCACTCCCGCCCACGGCCGTGGCGAAACGGCGGAGGGTGGGCTTTTTCCGGAGGGAGCTGTGGAGAGACACACAGGCAGACAGGTGGCGGCAGCGCGGATGGGCGCTGGTGCTGTCGGCCAGGTGCAGGTCGAAGGCCTTGCGGGCCTCCCGATCATCAGCCGGGCCTGCGGCAGAGTCTGGGTCAGAGCCAGCCACCCCGGGAGCGGCTGGGGTGCGGCTGCCTCCCAGGGCCGCCTTCTGGCGGCATGTCCAGCAGGACCGGCGGGAAGCGCCCCCTCCGGCGCACGCTGTGTTGGGAGAGGCTTGAGGAGATGAGGCCTGCAGCAGTGCCCGGATGGGGCAGAGGAATCCTCGGGCACCGGCGACTAAAGGAAAAGGCGGATTGGGAGGCCAAAAATACTACAGCACCCGGTTTTCCCAGGTGGTCTCCCATCCAGGTACTAAACAGACCCGACCCTGCTTAGCTTCAGGGATCAGACGAGATGGGGTGCGTTTAGGGTGGTATGGCTGCAGAAGGCAACGGGCGCCACGGGGTGCCTCTTGAGCCTCAGCTTAGCTGGTGCTGGCGAATTACCGCCAGTCTGGTGACCAGCCCTCCGCAGCACGGCCCTGCCGCCCACCCAGGCAGGCGACAGCAGGCCTCGGGGTCCAGGGGGTGGTGGATTCTTGGGCGACCTCGTAACTCCGTGCAGGCGGCAACATCCAGGCTTGTAGGTGTTTGACGCTCTGCCCCAGATCCCACTTGACGCTCACAAGGTCTGGGACTCAGAGGCTTAAGGGCCAGTGGCCTGCTGTCCCTTGGGCATTTCCCACCGTGTCCACCCACGCAGTGCTTGGCGCAGCCCAGCCATGGCCGCGCCGGCCCTCCTGCCCGACGGCGGTTGGCCCAAAGCCACTGGGAGCCACCATTGGGCCGGCACGGCCCCTTAGCCCCAGCAAAGCCACCCTTGTACCCACGCCACCCAAAAAGCACAGTTCTCGGCTTTGGAGGTCAGGCGACCTGGAGAACCGGTCATGGCCCACGACCCCACTCCTGCCTCCAGCTGTGGCGAAACAGCAGAGGGTGGGCTTTTTCCGGAGGTAGCTGTATAGAGACACACGGGCAGATAGGTGGCTGGGGCGTGCATGTGCGCTGGTGGGGGCGGCCAGGTGTAGGTCGAAGGCCTCGTGGGCCTATCGGCCGTCAGCCGGGCCTACGGTGCAGTCTGGGTGTAGGCCAGCCACCCCGGGAGCGGCTGGTTTATGGTTATCTACCAGGGCCGCCTTCTGGCCGCATGTCCAACCAGACCGGCGGTGTGCGCCCCCTCCAGAGCACGCTGTGTTGGGAGGGGCCTGAGGAGGTGAGGCCTGCAGCGGTGCCAGGCGGAGGTGATGGCGGCCTCGGCCGTGGGCGACTAAAGGAGAATTTATAGTGGGAGGCAAAAATGCATACAGAACCCGGTATTCCAATGTGGTCTCCCATCCAAGTACTAACCAGGCCCGACCCTGCTTAGCTTCCAGGATCAGACGAGATGGGGCGCGTTCAGGGTGGTATGGCCGTAGAAGGCAGCGGGAGCCACGGGGCACCTCTTGAGGCTCAGCTTCGCTGGTGCTGCCGACATACCGCCAGCCCAGCAGCCAACCATCTCCAGCACGGCCCTGCCGTCTGCCAAGGCAGGCGACAGGAGGCCTCGGGGACCCTGGGTTGGCGGACACGTGGGTGACCTCGCAGCTCAGGTCAGGCGGGACCCTCCAGGCCCGTAGGCGCTTGGCCCTCCACCCCAGATCCCTCTTGACGCTCACAAGGACGTGGCCTTGGAGGCTTAAGGGCACGTGGCCCGCGGTTCCTTGGGCATTCACCACTCTGTCTGCCCACACAGCTCTAGGCAAAGGCCAGCCGCTGCCTGGCCGGCCCTACTGCCTGACGGCAGTTGGCCTGAAGCCACTGGGAGACACCATTGAGTCGGCACGACCCCTGAGAGCCAGCAAGGCCACCCTTGCCCCCACGCCAACTGCCGAACAAAGTTCCCTGTGCCTGGTGACCGGCTGGGCCAGAGGACCGGTCCCGGCCCAAGAACCCACTCCCGCCCACGGCCGTGGCGAAACGGCGGAGGGTGGGCTTTTTCCGGAGAGAGCTGTGGAGAGACACACAGGCAGACAAGTGGCGGCAGCGCAGATGGGCGCTGGTGCTGTCGGCCAGGTGCAGGTCGAAGGCCTTGCGGGCCTCCCGATCATCAGCCGGGCCTGCGGCAGAGTCTGGGTCAGAGCCAGCCACCCCGGGAGCGGCTGGGGTGCGGCTGCCTCCCAGGGCCGCCTTCTGGCGGCATGTCCAGCAGGACCGGCGGGAAGCGCCCCCTCCGGCACACGCTGTGTTGGGAGAGGCTTGAGGAGATGAGGCCTGCAGCAGTGCCCGGATGGGGCAGAGGAATCCTCGGGCACCGGCGACTAAAGGAAAAGGCGGATTGGGAGGCCAAAAATACTACAGCACCCGGTTTTCCCAGGTGGTCTCCCATCCAGGTACTAAAGAGACCCGACCCTGCTTAGCTTCAGGGATCAGACGACATGTGGTGCGTTTAGGGTGGTATGGCTGCAGAAGGCAACGGGCGCCACGGGGTGCCTCTTGAGCCTCAGCTTAGCTGGTGCTGGCGAATTACCGCCAGTCTGGTGACCAGCCCTCGGCAGCACGGCCCTGCCTCCCACCCAGGCAGGCGACAGCAGGCCTCGGGGTCCAGGGGGTGGTGGATTCTTGGGCGACCTCGCAACTCCGTGCAGGCGGCAACATCCAGGCTTGTAGGTGTTTGACGCTCTGCCCCAGATCCCACTTGACGCTCACAAGGTCTGGGACTCAGAGGCTTAAGGGCCAGTGGCCTGCTGTCCCTTGGGCATTTCCCACCGTGTCCACCCACGCAGTGCTTGGCGCAGCCCAGCCATGGCCGCGCCAGCCCTCCTGCCCGACGGCGGTTGGCCCAAAGCCACTGGGAGCCACCATTGGGCCGGCACGGCCCCTTAGCCCCAGCAAAGCCACCCTTGTACCCACGCCACCCAAAAACCACAGTTCTCGGCTTTGGAGGTCAGGCGACCTGGAGAACCGGTCATGGCCCACGACCCCACTCCTGCCTCCAGCTGTGGCGAAACAGCAGAGGGTGGGCTTTTTCCGCAGGTAGCAGTATAGAGACACGCGGGCAGATAGGTGGCTGGTGCGTGCATGTGCGCTGGTGGGGGCGGCCAGGTGTAGGTCGAAGGCCTCGTGGGCCTATCGGCTGTCAGCCGGGCCTACGGTGCAGTCTGAGTGTAGGCCAGCCACCCCGGGAGCGGCTGGTTTATGGTTATCTACCAGGGCCGCCTTCTGGCCGCATGTCCAACCAGACCGGCGGGGTGCGCCCCCTCCAGAGCACGCTGTGTTGGGAGGGGCCTGAGGAGGTGAGGCCTGCAGCGGTGCCAGGCGGAGGTGATGGCGGCCTCGGCCGTGGGCGACTAAAGGAGAATTTATAGTGGGAGGCAAAAATGCATACAGAACCCGGTATTCCAATGTGGTCTCCCATCCAAGTACTAACCAGGCCCGACCCTGCTTAGCTTCCAGGATCAGACGAGATGGGGCGCGTTCAGGGTGGTATGGCCGTAGAAGGCAGCGGGAGCCATGGGGCACCTCTTGAGGCTCAGCTTCGCTGGTGCTGCCGACATACCGCCAGCCCGGCAGCCAACCATCTCCAGCACGGCCCTGCCGTCTGCCAAGGCAGGCGACAGGAGGCCTCGGGGACCCTGGGTTGGCGGACACGTGGGTGACCTCGCAGCTCAGGTCAGGCGGGACCCTCCAGGCCCGTAGGCGCTTGGCCCTCCACCCCAGATCCCTCTTGACGCTCACAAGGACGTGGCCTTGGAGGCTTAAGGGCACGTGGCCCGCGGTTCCTTGGGCATTCACCACTCTGTCTGCCCACACAGCTCTAGGCAAAGGCCAGCCGCTGCCTGGCCGGCCCTACTGCCTGACGGCAGTTGGCCTGAAGCCACTGGGAGACACCATTGAGTCGGCATGACCCCTGAGAGCCAGCAAGGCCACCCTTGCCCCCACGCCAACTGCCGAACAAAGTTCCCTGTGCCTGGTGACCGGCTGGGCCAGAGGACCGGTCCCGGCCCAAGAACCCACTCCCGCCCACGGCCGTGGCGAAACGGCGGAGGGTGGGCTTTTTCCGGAGAGAGCTGTGGAGAGACACACAGGCAGACAGGTGGCGGCAGCGCAGATGGGCGCTGGTGCTGTCGGCCAGGTGCAGGTCGAAGGCCTTGCGGGCCTCCCGATCATCAGCCGGGCCTGCGGCAGAGTCTGGGTCAGAGCCAGCCACCCCGGGAGCGGCTGGGGTGCGGCTGCCTCCCAGGGCCGCCTTCTGGCGGCATGTCCAGCAGGACCGGCGGGAAGCGCCCCCTCCGGCACACGCTGTGTTGGGAGAGGCTTGAGGAGATGAGGCCTGCAGCAGTGCCCGGATGGGGCAGAGGAATCCTCGGGCACCGGCGACTAAAGGAAAAGGCGGATTGGGAGGTCAAAAATACTACAGCACCCGGTTTTCCCAGGTGGTCTACCATCCAGGTACTAAAGAGACCCGACCCTGCTTAGCTTCAGGGATCAGACGACATGTGGTGCGTTTAGGGTGGTATGGCTGCAGAAGGCAACGGGCGCCACGGGGTGCCTCTTGAGCCTCAGCTTAGCTGGTGCTGGCGAATTACCGCCAGTCTGGTGACCAGCCCTCGGCAGCACGGCCCTGCCGCCCACCCAGGCAGGCGACAGCAGGCCTCGGGGTCCAGGGGGTGGTGGATTCTTGGGCGACCTCGCAACTCCGTGCAGGCGGCAACATCCAGGCTTGTAGGTGTTTGACGCTCTGCCCCAGATCCCACTTGACGCTCACAAGGTCTGGGACTCAGAGGCTTAAGGGCCAGTGGCCTGCTGTCCCTTGGGCATTTCCCACCGTGTCCACCCACGCAGTGCTTGGCGCAGCCCAGCCATGGCCGCGCCAGCCCTCCTGCCCGACGGCGGTTGGCCCAAAGCCACTGGGAGCCACCATTGGGCCGGCACGGCCCCTTAGCCCCAGCAAAGCCACCCTTGTACCCACGCCACCCAAAAACCACAGTTCTCGGCTTTGGAGGTCAGGCGACCTGGAGAACCGGTCATGGCCCACGACCCCACTCCTGCCTCCAGCTGTGGCGAAACAGCAGAGGGTGGGCTTTTTCCGCAGGTAGCAGTATAGAGACACGCGGGCAGATCGGTGGCTGGTGCGTGCATGTGCGCTGGTGGGGGCGGCCAGGTGTAGGTCGAAGGCCTCGTGGGCCTATCGGCTGTCAGCCGGGCCTACGGTGCAGTCTGGGTGTAGGCCAGCCACCCCGGGAGCGGCTGATTTATGGTTATCTACCAGGGCCGCCTTCTGGCCGCATGTCCAACCAGACCGGCGGGGTGCGCCCCCTCCAGAGCACGCTGTGTTGGGAGGGGCCTGAGGAGGTGAGGCCTGCAGCGGTGCCAGGCGGAGGTGATGGCGGCCTCGGCCGTGGGCGACTAAAGGAGAATTTATAGTGGGAGGCAAAAATGCATACAGAACCCGGTATTCCAATGTGGTCTCCCATCCAAGTACTAACCAGGCCCGACCCTGCTTAGCTTCCAGGATCAGATGAGATGGGCCGCGTTCAGGGTGGTATGGCCGTAGAAGGCAGCGGGAGCCACGGGGCACCTCTTGAGGCTCAGCTTCGCTGGTGCTGCCGACATACCGCCAGCCCGGCAGCCAACCATCTCCAGCACGGCCCTGCCGTCTGCCAAGGCAGGCGACAGGAGGCCTCGGGGACCCTGGGTTGGCGGACACGTGGGTGACCTCGCAGCTCAGGTCAGGCGGGACCCTCCAGGCCCGTAGGCGCTTGGCCCTCCACCCCAGATCCTTCTTGACGCTCACAAGGATGTGGCCTTGGAGGCTTAAGGGCACGTGGCCCGCGGTTCCTTGGGCATTCACCACTCTGTCTGCCCACACAGCTCTAGGCAAAGGCCAGCCGCCGCCTGGCCGGCCCTACTGCCTGACGGCAGTTGGCCCGAAGCCACTGGGAGACACCATTGAGTCGGCACGACCCCTTAGACCCAGCAAGGCCACCCTTGCCCCCACGCCAACTGCCGAAGAAAGTTCCCTGTGCCTGGTGACCGGCTGGGCCAGAGGACCGGTCCCGGCCCAAGAACCCACTCCCGCCCACGACCGTGGCGAAACGGCGGAGGGTGGGCTTTTTCCGGAGGGAGCTGTGGAGAGACACACAGGCAGACAGGTGGCGGCAGCGCGGATGGGCGCTGGTGCTGTCGGCCAGGTGCAGGTCGAAGGCCTTGCGGGCCTCCCGATCATCAGCCGGGCCTGCGGCAGAGTCTGGGTCAGAGCCAGCCACCCCGGGAGCGGCTGGGGTGCGGCTGCCTCCCAGGGCCGCCTTCTGGCGGCATGTCCAGCAGGACCGGCGGGAAGCGCCCCCTCCGGCGCACGCTGTGTTGGGAGAGGCTTGAGGAGATGAGGCCTGCAGCAGTGCCCGGAAGGGGCAGAGGAATCCTCGGGCACCGGCGACTAAAGGAAAAGGCGGATTGGGAGGCCAAAAATACTACAGCACCTGGTTTTCCCAGGTGGTCTCCCATCCAGGTACTAAACAGACCCGACCCTGCTTAGCTTCAGGGATCAGACGAGATGGGGTGCGTTTAGGGTGGTATGGCTGCAGAAGGCAACGGGCGCCACGGGGTGCCTCTTGAGCCTCAGCTTAGCTGGTGCTGGCGAATTACCGCCAGTCTGGTGACCAGCCCTCGGCAGCACGGCCCTGCCGCCCACCCAGGCAGGCGACAGCAGGCCTCGGGGTCCAGGGGGTGGTGGATTCTTGGGCGACCTCGCAACTCCGTTCAGGTGGCAACATACAGGCTTGTAGGTGTTTGACGCTCTGCCCCAGATCCCACTTGACGCTCACAAGGTCTGGGACTCAGAGGCTTAAGGGCCAGTGGCCTGCTGTCCCTTGGGCATTTCCCACCGTGTCCACCCACGCAGTGCTTGGCGCAGCCCAGCCATGGCCGCACCGGCCCTCCTGCCCGACGGCGGTTGGCCCAAAGCCACTGGGAGCCACCATTGGGCCGGCACGGCCCCTTAGCCCCAGCAAAGCCACCCTTGTACCCACGCCACCCAAAAAGCACAGTTCTCGGCTTTGGAGGTCAGGCGACCTGGAGAACCGGTCATGGCCCACGACCCCACTCCTGCCTCCAGCTGTGGCGAAACAGCAGAGGGTGGGCTTTTTCCGGAGGTAGCTGTATAGAGACACACGGGCAGATAGGTGGCTGGGGCGTGCATGTGCGCTGGTGGGGGCGGCCAGGTGTAGGTCGAAGGCCTCGTGGGCCTATCGGCCGTCAGCCGGGCCTACGGTGCAGTCTGGGTGTAGGCCAGCCACCCCGGGAGCGGCTGGTTTATGGTTATCTACCAGGGCCGCCTTCTGGCCGCATGTCCAACCAGACCGGCGGGGTGCGCCCCCTCCAGAGCATGCTGTGTTGGGAGGGGCCTGAGGAGGTGAGGCCTGCAGCGGTGCCAGGCGGAGGTGATGGCGGCCTCGGCCGTGGGCGACTAAAGGAGAATTTATAGTGGGAGGCAAAAATGCATACAGAACCCGGTATTCCAATGTGGTCTCCCATCCAAGTACTAACCAGGCCCGACCCTGCTTAGCTTCCAGGATCAGACGAGATGGGGCGCGTTCAGGGTGGTATGGCCGTAGAAGGCAGTGGGAGCCACGGGGCAAGTCTTGAGGCTCAGCTTCGCTGGTGCTGCCGACATACCGCCAGCCCGGCAGCCAACCATCTCCAGCACGGCCCTGCCGTCTGCCAAGGCAGGCGACAGGAGGCCTCGGGGACCCTGGGTTGGCGGACACGTGGGTGACCTCGCAGCTCAGGTCAGGCGGGACCCTCCAGGCCCGTAGGCGCTTGGCCCTCCACCCCAGATCCCTCTTGACGCTCACAAGGACGTGGCCTTGGAGGCTTAAGGGCACGTGGCCCGCGGTTCCTTGGGCATTCACCACTCTGTCTGCCCACACAGCTCTAGGCAAAGGCCAGCCGCCACCTGGCCGGCCCTACTGCCTGACGGCAGTTGGCCCGAAGCCACTGGGAGACACCATTGGGTCGGCACGACCCCTTAGACCCAGCAAGGCCACCCTTGCCCCCACGCCAACTGCCGAACAAAGTTGCCTTTGCCTGGTGACCGGCTGGGCCAGAGGACCGGTCCCGGCCCAAGAACCCAGTCCCGCCCACGGCCGTGGCGAAACGGCGGAGGGTGGGCTTTTTCCGGAGGGAGCTGTGGAGAGACACACAGGCAGACAGGTGGCGGCAGCGCGGATGGGCGCTGGTGCTGTCGGCCAGGTGCAGGTCGAAGGCCTTGCGGGCCTCCCGATCATCAGCCGGGCCTGCGGCAGAGTCTGGGTCAGAGCCAGCCACCCCGGGAGCGGCTGGGGTGCGGCTGCCTCCCAGGGCCGCCTTCTGGCGGCATGTCCAGCAGGACCGGCGGGAAGCGCCCCATCCGGCGCACGCTGTGTTGGGAGAGGCTTGAGGAGATGAGGCCTGCAGCAGTGCCCGGATGGGGCAGAGGAATCCTCGGGCACCGGCGACTAAAGGAAAAGGCGGATTGGGAGGCCAAAAATACTACAGCACCCGGTTTTCCCAGGTGGTCTCCCATCCAGGTACTAAACAGACCCGACCCTGCTTAACTTCAGGGATCAGACGAGATGGGGTGCGTTTAGGGTGGTATGGCTGCAGAAGGCAACGGGCGCCACGGGGTGCCTCTTGAGCCTCAGCTTAGCTGGTGCTGGCGAATTACCGCCAGTCTGGTGACCAGCCCTCCGCAGCACGGCCCTGCCGCCCACCCAGGCAGGCGACAGCAGGCCTCGGGGTCCAGGGGGTGGTGGATTCTTGGGCGACCTCGCAACTGCGTGCAGGCGGCAACATCCAGGCTTGTAGGTGTTTGACGCTCTGCCCCAGATCCCACTTGACGCTCACAAGGTCTGGGACTCAGAGGCTTAAGGGCCAGTGGCCTGCTGTCCCTTGGGCATTTCCCACCGTGTCCACCCACGCAGTGCTTGGCGCAGCCCAGCCATGGCCGCGCCGGCCGTCCTGCCCGACGGCGGTTGGCCCAAAGCCACTGGGAGCCACCATTGGGCCGGCACGGCCCCTTAGCCCCAGCAAAGCCACCCTTGTACCCACGCCACCCAAAAAGCACAGTTCTCGGCTTTGGAGGTCAGGCGACCTGGAGAACCGGTCATGGCCCACGACCCCACTCCTGCCTCCAGCTGTGGCGAAACAGCAGAGGGTGGGCTTTTTCCGGAGGTAGCTGTATAGAGACACACGGGCAGATAGGTGGCTGGGGCGTGCATGTGCGCTGGTGGGGGCGGCCAGGTGTAGGTCGAAGGCCTCGTGGGCCTATCGGCCGTCAGCCGGGCCTACGGTGCAGTCTGGGTGTAGGCCAGCCACCCCGGGAGCGGCTGGTTTATGGTTATCTACCAGGGCCGCCTTCTGGCCGCATGTCCAACCAGACCGGCGGTGTGCGCCCCCTCCAGAGCACGCTGTGTTGGGAGGGGCCTGAGGAGGTGAGGCCTGCAGCGGTGCCAGGCAGAGGTGATGGCGGCCTCGGCCGTGGGCGACTAAAGGAGAATTTATAGTGGGAGGCAAAAATGCATACAGAACCCGGTATTCCAATGTGGTCTCCCATCCAAGTACTAACCAGGCCCGACCCTGCTTAGCTTCCAGGATCAGACGAGATGGGGCGCGTTCAGGGTGGTATGGCCGTAGAAGGCAGCGGGAGCCACGGGGCACCTCTTGAGGCTCAGCTTCGCTGGTGCTGCCGACATACCGCCAGCCCAGCAGCCAACCATCTCCAGCACGGCCCTGCCGTCTGCCAAGGCAGGCGACAGGAGGCCTCGGGGACCCTGGGTTGGCGGACACGTGGGTGACCTCGCAGCTCAGGTCAGGCGGGACCCTCCAGGCCCGTAGGCGCTTGGCCCTCCACCCCAGATCCCTCTTGACGCTCACAAGGACGTGGCCTTGGAGGCTTAAGGGCACGTGGCCCGCGGTTCCTTGGGCATTCACCACTCTGTCTGCCCACACAGCTCTAGGCAAAGGCCAGCCGCTGCCTGGCCGGCCCTACTGCCTGACGGCAGTTGGCCTGAAGCCACTGGGAGACACCATTGTGTCGGCACGACCCCTGAGAGCCAGCAAGGCCACCCTTGCCCCCACGCCAACTGCCGAAGAAAGTTCCCTGTGCCTGGTGACCGGCTGGGCCAGAGGACCGGTCCCGGCCCAAGAACCCACTCCCGCCCACGACCGTGGCGAAACGGCGGAGGGTGGGCTTTTTCCGGAGGGAGCTGTGGAGAGACACACAGGCAGACAGGTGGCAGCAGCGCGGATGGGCGCTGGTGCTGTCGGCCAGGTGCAGGTCGAAGGCCTTGCGGGCCTCCCGATCATCAGCCGGGCCTGCGGCAGAGTCTGGGTCAGAGCCAGCCACCCCGGGAGCGGCTGGGGTGCGGCTGCCTCCCAGGGCCGCCTTCTGGCGGCATGTCCAGCAGGACCGGCGGGAAGCGCCCCCTCCGGCGCACGCTGTGTTGGGAGAGGCTTGAGGAGATGAGGCCTGCAGCAGTGCCCGGAAGGGGCAGAGGAATCCTCGGGCACCGGCGACTAAAGGAAAAGGCGGATTGGGAGGCCAAAAATACTACAGCACCTGGTTTTCCCAGGTGGTCTCCCATCCAGGTACTAAACAGACCCGACCCTGCTTAGCTTCAGGGATCAGACGAGATGGGGTGCGTTTAGGGTGGTATGGCTGCAGAAGGCATCGGGCGCCACGGGGTGCCTCTTGAGCCTCAGCTTAGCTGGTGCTGGGGAATTACCGCCAGTCTGGTGACCAGCCCTCGGCAGCACGGCCCTGCCGCCCACCCAGGCAGGCGACAGCAGGCCTCGGGGTCCAGGGGGTGGTGGATTCTTGGGCGACCTCGCAACTCCGTGCAGGCGGCAACATCCAGGCTTGTAGGTGTTTGACGCTCTGCCCCAGATCCCACTTGACGCTCACAAGGTCTGGGACTCAGAGGCTTAAGGGCCAGTGGCCTGCTGTCCCTTGGGCATTTCCCACGGTGTCCACCCACGCAGTGCTTGGCGCAGCACAGCCATGGCCGCGCCGGCCCACCTGCCCGACGGCGGTTGGCCCAAAGCCACTGGGAGCCACCATTGGGCCGGCACGGCCCCTTAGCCCCAGCAAAGCCACCCTTGTACCCACGCCACCCAAAAAGCACAGTTCTCGGCTTTGGAGGTCAGGCGACCTGGAGAACCGGTCATGGCCCACGACCCCACTCCTGCCTCCAGCTGTGGCGAAACAGCAGAGGGTGGGCTTTTTCCGGAGGTAGCTGTATAGAGACACACGGGCAGATAGGTGGCTGGGGCGTGCATGTGCGCTGGTGGGGGCGGCCAGGTGTAGGTCGAAGGCCTCGTGGGCCTATCGGCCGTCAGCCGGGCCTACGGTGCAGTCTGGGTGTAGGCCAGCCACCCCGGGAGCGGCTGGTTTATGGTTATCTACCAGGGCCGCCTTCTGGCCGCATGTCCAACCAGACCGGCGGTGTGCGCCCCCTCCAGAGCACGCTGTGTTGGGAGGGGCCTGAGGAGGTGAGGCCTGCAGCGGTGCCAGGCAGAGGTGATGGCGGCCTCGGCCGTGGGCGACTAAAGGAGAATTTATAGTGGGAGGCAAAAATGCATACAGAACCCGGTATTCCAATGTGGTCTCCCATCCAAGTACTAACCAGGCCCGACCCTGCTTAGCTTCCAGGATCAGACGAGATGGGGCGCGTTCAGGGTGGTATGGCCGTAGAAGGCAGCGGGAGCCACGGGGCACCTCTTGAGGCTCAGCTTCGCTGGTGCTGCCGACATACCGCCAGCCCGGCAGCCAACCATCTCCAGCACGGCCCTGCCGTCTGCCAAGGCAGGCGACAGGAGGCCTCGGGGACCCTGGGTTGGCGGACACGTGGGTGACCTCGCAGCTCAGGTCAGGCGGGACCCTCCAGGCCCGTAGGCGCTTGGCCCTCCACCCCAGATCCCTCTTGACGCTCACAAGGACGTGGCCTTGGAGGCTTAAGGGCACGTGGCCCGCGGTTCCTTGGGCATTCACCACTCTGTCTGCCCACACAGCTCTAGGCAACGGCCAGCCGCCGCCTGGCCGGCCCTACTGCCTGACGGCAGTTGGCCCGAAGCCACTGGGAGACACCATTGGGTCGGCACGACCCCTTAGACCCAACAAGGCCACCCTTGCCCCCACGCCAACTGCCGAACAAAGTTGCCTTTGCCTGGTGACCGGCTGGGCCAGAGGACCGGTCCCGGCCCAAGAACCCACTCCCGCCCACGGCCGTGGCGAAACGGCGGAGGGTGGGCTTTTTCCGGAGGGAGCTGTGGAGAGACACACAGGCAGACAGGTGGCGGCAGCGCGGATGGGCGCTGGTGCTGTCGGCCAGGTGCAGGTCGAAGGCCTTGCGGGCCTCCCGATCATCAGCCGGGCCTGCGGCAGAGTCTGGGTCAGAGCCAGCCACCCCGGGAGCGGCTGGGGTGCGGCTGCCTCCCAGGGCCGCCTTCCGGCGGCATGTCCAGCAGGACCGGCGGGAAGCGCCCCCTCCGGCGCACGCTGTGTTGGGAGAGGCTTGAGGAGATGAGGCCTGCAGCAGTGCCCGGATGGGGCAGAGGAATCCTCGGGCACCGGCGACTAAAGGAAAAGGCGGATTGGGAGGCCAAAAATACTACAGCACCCGGTTTTCCCAGGTGGTCTCCCATCCAGGTACTAAACAGACCCGACCCTGCTTAGCTTCAGGGATCAGACGAGATGGGGTGCGTTTAGGGTGGTATGGCTGCAGAAGGCAATGGGCGCCACGGGGTGCCTCTTGAGCCTCAGCTTAGCTGGTGCTGGCGAATTACCGCCAGTCTGGTGACCAGCCCTCGGCAGCACGGCCCTGCCGCCCACCCAGGCAGGCGACAGCAGGCCTCGGGGTCCAGGGGGTGGTGGATTCTTGGGCGACCTCGCAACTCCGTGCAGGCGGCAACATCCAGGCTTGTAGGTGTTTGACGCTCTGCCCCAGATCCCACTTGACGCTCACAAGGTCTGGGACTCAGAGGCTTAAGGGCCAGTGGCCTGCTGTCCCTTGGGCATTTCCCACCGTGTCCACCCACGCAGTGCTTGGCGCAGCCCAGCCATGGCCGCGCCGGCCCTCCTGCCCGACGGCGGTTGGCCCAAAGCCACTGGGAGCCACCATTGGGCCGGCACGGCCTCTTAGCCCCAGCAAAGCCACCCTTGTACCCACGCCACCCAAAAAGCACAGTTCTCGGCTTTGGAGGTCAGGCGACCTGGAGAACCGGTCATGGCCCACGACCCCACTCCTGCCTCCAGCTGTGGCGAAACAGCAGAGGGTGGGCTTTTTCCGGAGGTAGCTGTATAGAGACACACGGGCAGATAGGTGGCTGGGGCGTGCATGTGCGCTGGTGGGGGCGGCCAGGTGTAGGTCGAAGGCCTCGTGGGCCTATCGGCCGTCAGCCGGGCCTACGGTGCAGTCTGGGTGTAGGCCAGCCACCCCGGGAGCGGCTGGTTTATGGTTATCTACCAGGGCCGCCTTCTGGCCGCATGTCCAACCAGACCGGCGGTGTGCGCCCCCTCCAGAGCACGCTGTGTTGGGAGGGGCCTGAGGAGGTGAGGCCTGCAGCGGTGCCAGGTGGAGGTGATGGCGGCCTCGGCCGTGGGCGACTAAAGGAGAATTTATAGTGGGAGGCAAAAATGCATACAGAACCCGGTATTCCAATGTGGTCTCCCATCCAAGTACTAACCAGACCCGACCCTGCTTAGCTTCCAGGATCAGACGAGATGGGGCGCGTTCAGGGTGGTATGGCCGTAGAAGGCAGCGGGAGCCACGGGGCACCTCTTGAGGCTCAGCTTCGCTGGTGCTGCCGACATACCGCCAGCCCGGCAGCCAACCATCTCCAGCACGGCCCTGCCGTCTGCCAAGGCAGGCGACAGGAGGCCTCGGGGACCCTGGGTTGGCGGACACATGGGTGACCTCGCAGCTCAGGTCAGGCGGGACCCTCCAGGCCCGTAGGCGCTTGGCCCTCCACCCCAGATCCCTCTTGACGCTCACAAGGACGTGGCCTTGGAGGCTTAAGGGCATGTGGCCCGCGGTTCCATGGGAATTCACCACTCTGTCTTCCCACACAGCTCTAGGCAAAGGCCAGCCACTGCCTGGCCGGCCCTACTGCCTGATGGCAGTTGGCCCGAAGCCACTGGGAGACACCACTGAGTCGGCACGACCCCTTAGACCCAGCAAGGCCACCCTTGCCCCCACGCCAACTGCCGAACAAAGTTCCCTGTGCCTGGTGACCGGCTGGGCCAGAGGACCGGTCCCGGCCCAAGAACCCACTCCCGCCCACGGCCGTGGCGAAACGGCGGAGGGTGGGCTTTTTCCGGAGGGAGCTGTGGAGAGACACACAGGCAGACAGGTGGCGGCAGCGCGGATGGGCGCTGGTGCTGTCGGCCAGGTGCAGGTCGAAGGCCTTGCGGGCCTCCCGATCATCAGCCGGGCCTGCGGCAGAGTCTGGGTCAGAGCCAGCCACCCCGGGAGCGGCTGGGGTGCGGCTGCCTCCCAGGGCCGCCTTCCGGCGGCATGTCCAGCAGGACCGGCGGGAAGCGCCCCCTCCGGCGCACGCTGTGTTGGGAGAGGCTTGAGGAGATGAGGCCTGCAGCAGTGCCCGGATGGGGCAGAGGAATCCTCGGGCACCGGCGACTAAAGGAAAAGGCGGATTGGGAGGCCAAAAATACTACAGCACCCGGTTTTCCCAGGTGGTCTCCCATCCAGGTACTAAACAGACCCGACCCTGCTTAGCTTCAGGGATCAGACGAGATGGGGTGCGTTTAGGGTGGTATGGCTGCAGAAGGCAATGGGCGCCACGGGGTGCCTCTTGAGCCTCAGCTTAGCTGGTGCTGGCGAATTACCGCCAGTCTGGTGACCAGCCCTCGGCAGCACGGCCCTGCCGCCCACCCAGGCAGGCGACAGCAGGCCTCGGGGTCCAGGGGGTGGTGGATTCTTGGGCGACCTCGCAACTCCGTGCAGGCGGCAACATCCAGGCTTGTAGGTGTTTGACGCTCTGCCCCAGATCCCACTTGACGCTCACAAGGTCTGGGACTCAGAGGCTTAAGGGCCAGTGGCCTGCTGTCCCTTGGGCATTTCCCACCGTGTCCACCCACGCAGTGCTTGGCGCAGCCCAGCCATGGCCGCGCCGGCCCTCCTGCCCGACGGCGGTTGGCCCAAAGCCACTGGGAGCCACCATTGGGCCGGCACGGCCTCTTAGCCCCAGCAAAGCCACCCTTGTACCCACGCCACCCAAAAAGCACAGTTCTCGGCTTTGGAGGTCAGGCGACCTGGAGAACCGGTCATGGCCCACGACCCCACTCCTGCCTCCAGCTGTGGCGAAACAGCAGAGGGTGGGCTTTTTCCGGAGGTAGCTGTATAGAGACACACGGGCAGATAGGTGGCTGGGGCGTGCATGTGCGCTGGTGGGGGCGGCCAGGTGTAGGTCGAAGGCCTCGTGGGCCTATCGGCCGTCAGCCGGGCCTACGGTGCAGTCTGGGTGTAGGCCAGCCACCCCGGGAGCGGCTGGTTTATGGTTATCTACCAGGGCCGCCTTCTGGCCGCATGTCCAACCAGACCGGCGGTGTGCGCCCCCTCCAGAGCACGCTGTGTTGGGAGGGGCCTGAGGAGGTGAGGCCTGCAGCGGTGCCAGGTGGAGGTGATGGCGGCCTCGGCCGTGGGCGACTAAAGGAGAATTTATAGTGGGAGGCAAAAATGCATACAGAACCCGGTATTCCAATGTGGTCTCCCATCCAAGTACTAACCAGACCCGACCCTGCTTAGCTTCCAGGATCAGACGAGATGGGGCGCGTTCAGGGTGGTATGGCCGTAGAAGGCAGCGGGAGCCACGGGGCACCTCTTGAGGCTCAGCTTCGCTGGTGCTGCCGACATACCGCCAGCCCGGCAGCCAACCATCTCCAGCACGGCCCTGCCGTCTGCCAAGGCAGGCGACAGGAGGCCTCGGGGACCCTGGGTTGGCGGACACGTGGGTGACCTCGCAGCTCAGGTCAGGCGGGACCCTCCAGGCCCGTAGGCGCTTGGCCCTCCACCCCAGATCCCTCTTGACGCTCACAAGGACGTGGCCTTGGAGGCTTAAGGGCATGTGGCCCGCGGTTCCATGGGAATTCACCACTCTGTCTTCCCACACAGCTCTAGGCAAAGGCCAGCCGCTGCCTGGCCGGCCCTACTGCCTGACGGCAGTTGGCCCGAAGCCACTGGGAGACACCACTGAGTCGGCACGACCCCTTAGACCCAGCAAGGCCACCCTTGCCCCCACGCCAACTGCCGAACAAAGTTCCCTGTGCCTGGTGACCGGCTGGGCCAGAGGACCGGTCCCGGCCCAAGAACCCACTCCCGCCCACGGCCGTGGCGAAACGGCGGAGGGTGGGCTTTTTCCGGAGGGAGCTGTGGAGAGACACACAGGCAGACAGGTGGCGGCAGCGCGGATGGGCGCTGGTGCTGTCGGCCAGGTGCAGGTCGAAGGCCTTGCGGGCCTCCCGATCATCAGCCGGGCCTGCGGCAGAGTCTGGGTCAGAGCCAGCCACCCCGGGAGCGGCTGGGGTGCGGCTGCCTCCCAGGGCCGCCTTCTGGCGGCATGTCCAGCAGGACCGGCGGGAAGCGCCCCCTCCGGCGCACGCTGTGTTGGGAGAGGCTTGAGGAGATGAGGCCTACAGCAGTGCCCGGAAGGGGCAGAGGAATCCTCGGGCACCGGCGACTAAAGGAAAAGGCGGATTGGGAGGCCAAAAATACTACAGCACCTGGTTTTCCCAGGTGGTCTCCCATCCAGGTACTAAACAGACCCGACCCTGCTTAGCTTCAGGGATCAGACGAGATGGGGTGCGTTTAGGGTGGTATGGCTGCAGAAGGCAACGGGCGCCACGGGGTGCCTCTTGAGCCTCAGCTTAGCTGGTGCTGGCGAATTACCCCCAGTCTGGTGACCAGCCCTCGGCAGCACGGCCCTGCCGCCCACCCAGGCAGGCGACAGCAGGCCTCGGGGTCCAGGGGGTGGTGGATTCTTGGGCGACCTCGCAACTCCGTTCAGGTGGCAACATACAGGCTTGTAGGTGTTTGACGCTCTGCCCCAGATCCCACTTGACGCTCACAAGGTCTGGGACTCAGAGGCTTAAGGGCCAGTGGCCTGCTGTCCCTTGGGCATTTCCCACCGTGTCCACCCACGCAGTGCTTGGCGCAGCCCAGCCATGGCCGCGCCGGCCCTCCTGCCCGACGGCGGTTGGCCCAAAGCCACTGGGAGCCACCATTGGGCCGGCACGGCCCCTTAGCCCCAGCAAAGCCACCCTTGTACCCACGCCACCCAAAAAGCACAGTTCTCGGCTTTGGAGGTCAGGCGACCTGAACAACCGGTCATGGCCCACGACCCAACTCCTGCCTCCAGCTGTGGCGAAACAGCAGAGGGTGGGCTTTTTCCGGAGGTAGCTGTATAGAGACACACGGGCAGATAGGTGGCTGGGGCGTGCATGTGCGCTGGTGGGGGCGGCCAGGTGTAGGTCGAAGGCCTCGTGGGCCTATCGGCCGTCAGCCGGGCCTACGGTGCAGTCTGGGTGTAGGCCAGCCACCCCGGGAGCGGCTGGTTTATGGTTATCTACCAGGGCCGCCTTCTGGCCGCATGTCCAACCAGACCGGCGGGGTGCGCCCCCTCCAGAGCACGCTGTGTTGGGAGGGGCCAGAGGAGGTGAGGCCTGCAGCGGTGCCAGGCGGAGGTGATGGCGGCCTCGGCCGTGGGCGACTAAAGGAGAATTTATAGTGGGAGGCAAAAATGCATACAGAACCCGGTATTCCAATGTGGTCTCCCATCCAAGTACTAACCAGGCCCGACCCTGCTTAGCTTCCAGGATCAGACGAGATGGGGCGCGTTCAGGGTGGTATGGCCGTAGAAGACAGCGGGAGCCACGGGGCACCTCTTGAGGCTCAGCTTCGCTGGTGCTGCCGACATACCGCCAGCCCGGCAGCCAACCATCTCCAGCACGGCCCTGCCGTCTGCCAAGGCAGGCGACAGGAGGCCTCGGGGACCCTGGGTTGGCGGACACGTGGGTGACCTCGCAGCTCAGGTCAGGCGGGACCCTCCAGGCCCGTAGGCGCTTGGCCCTCCACCCCAGATCCCTCTTGACGCTCACAAGGACGTGGCCTTGGAGGCTTAAGGGCACGTGGCCCGCGGTTCCTTGGGCATTCACCACTCTGTCTGCCCACACAGCTCTAGGCAAAGGCCAGCCGCCGCCTGGCCGGCCCTACTGCCTGACGGCAGTTGGCCCGAAGCCACTGGGAGACACCATTGAGTCGGCACGACCCCTTAGACCCAGCAAGGCCACCCTTGCCCCCACGCCAACTGCCGAACAAAGTTCCCTGTGCCTGGTGACCGGCTGGGCCAGAGGACCGGTCCCGGCCCAAGAACCCACTCCCGCCCACGGCCGTGGCGAAACGGCGGAGGGTGGGCTTTTTCCGGAGAGAGCTGTGGAGAGACACACAGGCAGACAGGTGGCGGCAGCGCAGATGGGCGCTGGTGCTGTCGGCCAGGTGCAGGTCGAAGGCCTTGCGGGCCTCCCGATCATCAGCCGGGCCTGCGGCAGAGTCTGGGTCAGAGCCAGCCACCCCGGGAGCGGCTGGGGTGCGGCTGCCTCCCAGGGCCGCCTTCTGGCGGCATGTCCAGCAGGACCGGCGGGAAGCGCCCCCTCCGGCGCACGCTGTGTTGGGAGAGGCTTGAGGAGATGAGGCCTGCAGCAGTGCCCGGATGGGGCAGAGGAATCCTCGGGCACCGGCGACTAAAGGAAAAGGCGTATTGGGAGGCCAAAAATACTACAGCACCCGGTTTTCCCAGGTGGTCTCCCATCCAGGTACTAAAGAGACCCGACCCTGCTTAGCTTCAGGGATCAGACGACATGTGGTGCGTTTAGGGTGGTATGGCTGCAGAAGGCAACGGGCGCCACGGGGTGCCTCTTGAGCCTCAGCTTAGCTGGTGCTGGCGAATTACCGCCAGTCTGGTGACCAGCCCTCGGCAGCACGGCCCTGCCGCCCACCCAGGCAGGCGACAGCAGGCCTCGGGGTCCAGGGGGTGGTGGATTCTTGGGCGACCTCGCAACTCCGTGCAGGCGGCAACATCCAGGCTTGTAGGTGTTTGACGCTCTGCCCCAGATCCCACTTGACGCTCACAAGGTCTGGGACTCAGAGGCTTAAGGGCCAGTGGCCTGCTGTCCCTTGGGCATTTCCCACCGTGTCCACCCACGCAGTGCTTGGCGCAGCACAGCCATGGCCGCGCCAGCCCTCCTGCCCGACGGCGGTTGGCCCAAAGCCACTGGGAGCCACCATTGGGCCGGCACGGCCCCTTAGCCCCAGCAAAGCCACCCTTGTACCCCCGCCACCCAAAAAGCACAGTTCTCGGCTTTGGAGGTCAGGCGACCTGGAGAACCGGTCATGGCCCACGACCCCACTCCTGCCTCCAGCTGTGGCGAAACAGCAGAGGGTGGGCTTTTTCCGCAGGTAGCAGTATAGAGACACGCGGGCAGATAGGTGGCTGGTGCGTGCATGTGCGCTGGTGGGGGCGGCCAGGTGTAGGTCGAAGGCCTCGTGGGCCTATCGGCCGTCAGCCGGGCCTACGGTGCAGTCTGGGTGTAGGCCAGCCACCCCGGGAGCGGCTGCTTTATGGTTATCTACCAGGGCCGCCTTCTGGCCGCATGTCCAACCAGACCGGCGGGGTGCGCCCCCTCCAGAGCACGCTGTGTTGGGAGGGGCCTGAGGAGGTGAGGCCTGCAGCGGTGCCAGGCGGAGGTGATGGCGGCCTCGGCCGTGGGCGACTAAAGGAGAATTTATAGTGGGAGGCAAAAATGCATACAGAACCCGGTATTCCAATGTGGTCTCCCATCCAAGTACTAACCAGGCCCGACCCTGCTTAGCTTCCAGGATCAGATGAGATGGGGCGCGTTCAGGGTGGTATGGCCGTAGAAGGCAGCGGGAGCCACGGGGCACCTCTTGAGGCTCAGCTTCGCTGGTGCTGCCGACATACCGCCAGCCCGGCAGCCAACCATCTCCAGCACGGCCCTGCCGTCTGCCAAGGCAGGCGACAGGAGGCCTCGGGGACCCTGGGTTGGCGGACACGTGGGTGACCTCGCAGCTCAGGTCAGGCGGGACCCTCCAGGTCCGTAGGCGCTTGGCCCTCCACCCCAGATCCCTCTTGACGCTCACAAGGACGTGGCCTTGGAGGCTTAAGGGCACGTGGCCCGCGGTTCCTTGGGCATTCACCACTCTGTCTGCCCACACAGCTCTAGGCAAAGGCCAGCCGCCGCCTGGCCGGCCCTACTGCCTGACGGCAGTTGGCCCGAAGCCACTGGGAGACACCATTGAGTCAGCACGACCCCTTAGACCCAGCAAGGCCACCCTTGCCCCCACGCCAACTGCCGAACAAAGTTGCCTTTGCCTGGTGACCGGCTGGGCCAGAGGACCGGTCCCGGCCCAAAAACCCACTCCCGCCCACGGCCGTGGCGAAACGGCGGAGGGTGGGCTTTTTCCGGAGGGAGCTGTGGAGAGACACACAGGCAGACAGGTGGCGGCAGCGCGGATGGGCGCTGGTGCTGTCGGCCAGGTGCAGGTCGAAGGCCTTGCGGGCCTCCCGATCATCAGCCGGGCCTGCGGCAGAGTCTGGGTCAGAGCCAGCCACCCCGGGAGCGGCTGGGGTGCGGCTGCCTCCCAGGGCCGCCTTCTGGCGGCATGTCCAGCAGGACCGGCGGGAAGCGCCCCCTCCGGCGCACGCTGTGTTGGGAGAGGCTTGAGGAGATGAGGCCTGCAGCAGTGCCCGGATGGGGCAGAGGAATCCTCGGGCACCGGCGACTAAAGGAAAAGGCGGATTGGGAGGCCAAAAATACTACAGCACCCGGTTTTCCCAGGTGGTCTCCCATCCAGGTACTAAACAGACCCGACCCTGCTTAGCTTCAGGGATCAGACGAGATGGGGTGCGTTTAGGGTGGTATGGCTGCAGAAGGCAACGGGCGCCACGGGGTGCCTCTTGAGCCTCAGCTTAGCTGGTGCTGGCGAATTACCGCCAGTCTGGTGACCAGCCCTCCGCAGCACGGCCCTGCCGCCCACCCAGGCAGGCGACAGCAGGCCTCGGGGTCCAGGGGGTGGTGGATTCTTGGGCGACCTCGCAACTCCGTGCAGGCGGCAACATCCAGGCTTGTAGGTGTTTGACGCTCTGCCCCAGATCCCACTTGACGCTCACAAGGTCTGGGACTCAGAGGCTTAAGGGCCAGTGGCCTGCTGTCCCTTGGGCATTTCCCACCGTGTCCACCCACGCAGTGCTTGGCGCAGCCCAGCCATGGCCGCGCCGGCCCTCCTGCCCGACGGCGGTTGGCCCAAAGCCACTGGGAGCCACCATTGGGCCGGCACGGCCCCTTAGCCCCAGCAAAGCCACCCTTGTACCCACGCCACCCAAAAAGCACAGTTCTCGGCTTTGGAGGTCAGGCGACCTGGAGAACCGGTCATGGCCCACGACCCCACTCCTGCCTCCAGCTGTGGCGAAACAGCAGAGGGTGGGCTTTTTCCGGAGGTAGCTGTATAGAGACACACGGGCAGATAGGTGGCTGGGGCGTGCATGTGCGCTGGTGGGGGCGGCCAGGTGTAGGTCGAAGGCCTCGTGGGCCTATCGGCCGTCAGCCGGGCCTACGGTGCAGTCTGGGTGTAGGCCAGCCACCCCGGGAGCGGCTGGTTTATGGTTATCTACCAGGGCCGCCTTCTGGCCGCATGTCCAACCAGACCGGCGGTGTGCGCCCCCTCCAGAGCACGCTGTGTTGGGAGGGGCCTGAGGAGGTGAGGCCTGCAGCGGTGCCAGGCGGAGGTGATGGCGGCCTCGGCCGTGGGCGACTAAAGGAGAATTTATAGTGGGAGGCAAAAATGCATACAGAACCCGGTATTCCAATGTGGTCTCCCATCCAAGTACTAACCAGGCCCGACCCTGCTTAGCTTCCAGGATCAGACGAGATGGGGCGCGTTCAGGGTGGTATGGCCGTAGAAGGCAGCGGGAGCCACGGGGCACCTCTTGAGGCTCAGCTTCGCTGGTGCTGCCGACATACCGCCAGCCCGGCAGCCAACCATCTCCAGCACGGCCCTGCCGTCTGCCAAGGCAGGCGACAGGAGGCCTCGGGGACCCTGGGTTGGCGGACACATGGGTGACCTCGCAGCTCAGGTCAGGCGGGACCCTCCAGGCCCGTAGGCGCTTGGCCCTCCACCCCAGATCCCTCTTGACGCTCACATGGATGTGGCCTTGGAGGCTTAAGGGCACGTGGCCCGCGGTTCCTTGGGCATTCACCACTCTGTCTGCCCACACAGCTCTAGGCAAAGGCCAGCCGCCGCCTGGCCGGCCCTACTGCCTGACGGCAGTTGGCCCGAAGCCACTGGGAGACACCATTGAGTCGGCACGACCCCTGAGAGCCAGCAAGGCCACCCTTGCCCCCACGCCAACTGCCGAACAAAGTTGCCTGTGCCTGGTGACCGGCTGGGCCAGAGGACCGGTCCCGGCCCAAGAACCCACTCCCGCCCACAGCCGTGGCGAAACGGCGGAGGGTGGGCTTTTTCCGGAGGGAGCTGTGGAGAGACACACAGGCAGACAGGTGGCGGCAGCGCGGATGGGCGCTGGTGCTGTCGGCCAGGTGCAGGTCGAAGGCCTTGCGGGCCTCCCGATCATCAGCCGGGCCTGCGGCAGAGTCTGGGTCAGAGCCAGCCACCCCGGGAGCGGCTGGGGTGCGGCTGCCTCCCAGGGCCGCCTTCTGGCGGCATGTCCAGCAGGACCGGCGGGAAGCGCCCCCTCCGGCGCACGCTGTGTTGGGAGAGGCTTGAGGAGATGAGGCCTGCAGCAGTGCCCGGATGGGACAGAGGAATCCTCGGGCACCGGCGACTAAAGGAAAAGGCGGATTAGGAGGCCAAAAATACTACAGCACCCGGTTTTCCCAGGTGGTCTCCCATCCAGGTACTAAAAAGACCCGACCCTGCTTAGCTTCAGGGATCAGACGAGATGGGGTGCGTTTAGGGTGGTATGGCTGTAGAAGGCAACGGGGGCCACGGGGTGCCTCTTGAGCCTCAGCTTAGCTGGTGCTGGCGAATTACCGCCAGTCTGGTGACCAGCCGTCGGCAGCACGGCCCTGCCGCCCACCCACGCAGGCGACAGCAGGCCTCGGGGTCCAGGGGGTGGTGGATTCTTGGGCGACCTTGCAAGTCCGTTCAGGCGGAAATATCCAGGCTTGTAGGTGTTTGACGCTCTGCCCCAGATCCCACTTGACGCTCACAAGGTCTGGGACTCAGAGGCTTAAGGGCCAGTGGCCTGCTGTCCCTTGGGCATTTCCCACCGTGTCCACCCCCGCAGTGCTTGGCGCAGCCCAGCCATGGCCGCGCCGGCCCTCCTGCCCGATGGCGGTTGGCCCAAAGCCACTGGGAGCCACCATTGGGCCGGCACGGCCCCTTAGCCCCAGCAAAGCCACCCTTGTACCCACGCCACCCAAAAAGCACAGTTCTCGGCTTTGGAGGTCAGGCGACCTGGAGAACCGGTCATGGCCCACGACCCCACTCCTGCCTCCAGCTGTGGCGAAACAGCAGAGGGTGGGCTTTTTCCGGAGGTAGCTGTATAGAGACACACGGGCAGATAGGTGGCTGGGGCGTGCATGTGCGCTGGTGGGGGCGGCCAGGTGTAGGTCGAAGGCCTCGTGGGCCTATCGGCCGTCAGCCGGGCCTACGGTGCAGTCTGGGTGTAGGCCAGCCACCCCGGGAGCGGCTGGTTTATGGTTATCTACCAGGGCCGCCTTCTGGCCGCATGTCCAACCAGACCGGCGGGGTGCGCCCCCTCCAGAGCACGCTGTGTTGGGAGGGGCCTGAGGAGGTGAGGCCTGCAGCGGTGCCAGGCGGAGGTGATGGCGGCCTCGGCCGTGGGCGACTAAAGGAGAATTTATAGTGGGAGGCAAAAATGCATACAGAACCCGGTATTCCAATGTGGTCTCCCATCCAAGTACTAACCAGGCCCGACCCTGCTTAGCTTCCAGGATCAGACGAGATGGGGCGCGTTCAGGGTGGTATGGCCGTAGAAGGCAGCGGGAGCCACGGGACACCTCTTGAGGCTCAGCTTCGCTGGTGATGCCGACATACCGCCAGCCCGGCAGCCAACCATCTCCAGCACGGCCCTGCCGTCTGCCAAGGCAGGCGACAGGAGGCCTCGGGGACCCTGGGTTGGCGGACACGTGGGTGACCTCGCAGCTCAGGTCAGGCGGGACCCTCCAGGCCCGTAGACGCTTGGCCCTCCACCCCAGATCCCTCTTGACGCTCACAAGGACGTGGCCTTGGAGGCTTAAGGGCACGTGGCCCGCGGTTCCTTGGGCATTCACCACTCTGTCTGCCCACACAGCTCTAGGCAAAGGCCAGCCGCCGCCTGGCCGGCCCTACTGCCTGACGGCAGTTGGCCCGAAACCACTGGGAGACACCATTGAGTCGGCACGACCCCTTAGACCCAGCAAGGCCACCCTTGACCCAGGCCAACTGCCGAACAATGTTCCCTGTGCCTGGTGACCGGCTGGGCCAGAGGACCGGTCCGGGCCCAAGAATCCACTCCCGCCCAGGGCCGTGGCGAAACGGCGGAGGGTGGGCTTTTTCCGGAGGGAGCTGTGGAGAGACACACAGGCAGACAGGTGGCGGCAGCGCGGATGGGCGCTGGTGCTGTCGGCCAGGTGCAGGTCGAAGGCCTTGCGGGCCTCCCGATCATCAGCCGGTCCTGCGGCAGACTCTGGGTCAGAGCCAGCCACCCCGGGAGTGGCTGGGGTGCGGCTGCCTCCCAGGGCCGCCTTCTGGCGGCATGTCCAGCAGGACCGGCGGGAAGCGCCCCCTCCGGCGCACGCTGTGTTGGGAGAGGCTTGAGGAGATGAGGCCTGCAGCAGTGCCCGGATGGGGCAGAGGAATCCTCGGGCACCGGCGACTAAACGAAAAGGCGGATTGGGAGGCCAAAAATACTACAGCACCCGGTTTTCCCAGGTGGTCTCCCATCCAGGTACTAAACAGACCCGACCCTGCTTAGCTTCAGGGATCAGACGAGATGGGGTGCGTTTAGGGTGGTATGGCTGCAGAAGGCAACGGGCGCCACGGGGTGCCTCTTGAGCCTCAGCTTAGCTGGTGCTGGCGAATTACTGCCAGTCTGGTGACCAGCCCTCGGCAGCACGGCCCTGCCGCCCACCCAGGCAGGCGACAGCAGGCCTCGGGGTCCAGGGGGTGGTGGATTCTTGGGCGACCTTGCAACTCTGTTCAGGCGGCAACATCCAGGCTTGTAGGTGTTTGACGCTCTGCCCCAGATCCCACTTGACGCTCACAAGGTCTGGGACTCAGAGGCTTAAGGGCCAGTGGCCTGCTGTCCCTTGGGCATTTCCCACCGTGTCCACCCCCGCAGTGCTTGGCGCAGCCCAGCCATGGCCACGCCGGCCCTCCTGCCCGACGGCGGTTGGCCCAAAGCCACTGGGAGCCACCATTGGGCCGGCACGGCCCCTTAGCCCCAGCAAAGCCACCCTTGTACCCACGCCACCCAAAAAGCACAGTTCTCGGCTTTGGAGGTCAGGCGACCTGGAGAACCGGTCATGGCCCACGACCCCACTCCTGCCTCCAGCTGTGGCGAAACAGCAGAGGGTGGGCTTTTTCCGGAGGTAGCTGTATAGAGACACACGGGCAGATAGGTGGCTGGGGCGTGCATGTGCGCTGGTGGGGGCGGCCAGGTGTAGGTCGAAGGCCTCGTGGGCCTATCGGCCGTCAGCCGGGCCTACGGTGCAGTCTGGGTGTAGGCCAGCCACCCCGGGAGCGGCTGGTTTATGGTTATCTACCAGGGCCGCCTTCTGGCCGCATGTCCAACCAGACCGGCGGGGTGCGCCCCCTCCAGAGCACGCTGTGTTGGGAAGGGCCTGAGGAGGTGAGGCCTGCAGCGGTGCCAGGCGGAGGTGATGGCGGCCTCGGCCGTGGGCGACTAAAGGAGAATTTATAGTGGGAGGCAAAAATGCATACAGAACCCGGTATTCCAATGTGGTCTCCCATCCAAGTACTAACCAGGCCCGACCCTGCTTAGCTTCCAGGATCAGACAAGATGGGGCGCGTTCAGGGTGGTATGGCCGTAGAAGGCAGCGGGAGCCACGGGGCACCTCTTGAGGCTCAGCTTCGCTGGTGCTGCCGACATACCGCCAGCCCGGCAGCCAACCATCTCCAGCACGGCCCTGCCGTCTGCCAAGGCAGGCGACAGGAGGCCTCGGGGACCCTGGGTTGGCGGACACGTGGGTGACCTCGCAGCTCAGGTCAGGCGGGACCCTCCAGGCCCGTAGGCGCTTGGCCCTCCACCCCAGATCCCTCTTGACGCTCACAAGGACGTGGCCTTGGAGGCTTAAGGGCACGTGGCCCGCGGTTCCTTGGGCATTCACCACTCTGTCTGCCCACACAGCTCTAGGCAAAGGCCAGCCGCCGCCTGGCCGGCCCTACTGCCTGACGGCAGTTGGCCCGAAGCCACTGGGAGACACCATTGAGTCGGCACGACCCCTTTGACACAGCAAGGCCACCCTTGCCCCCACGCCAACTGCCGAACAAACTTGCCTGTGCCTGGTGACCGGCTGGGCCAGAGGACCGGTCCCGGCCCAAGAACCCACTCCCGCCCACGGCCGTGGCGAATCGGCGGAGGGTGGGCTTTTTCCGGAGGGAGCTGTGGAGAGACACACAGGCAGACAGGTGGCGGCAGCGTGGATGGGCGCTGGTGCTGTCGGCCAGGTGCAGGTCGAAGGCCTTGCGGGCCTCCCGATCATCAGCCGGGCCTGCGGCAGAGTCTGGGTCAGAGCCAGCCACCCCGGGAGCGGCTGGGGTGCGGCTGCCTCCCAGGGCCGCCTTCTGGCGGCATGTCCAGCAGGACCGGCGGGAAGCGCCCCCTCCGGCGCACGCTGTGTTGGGAGAGGCTTGAGGAGATGAGGCCTGCAGCAGTGCCCGGATGGGGCAGAGGAATCCTCGGGCACCGGCGACTAAAGGAAAAGGCGGATTGGGAGGCCAAAAATACTACAGCACCCGGTTTTCCCAGGTGGTCTCCCATCCAGGTACTAAACAGACCCGACCCTGCTTAGCTTCAGGGATCAGACGAGATGGGGTGCGTTTAGGGTGGTATGGCTGCAGAAGGCAACGGGCGCCACGGGGTGCCTCTTGAGCCTCAGCTTAGCTGGTGCTGGCGAATTACCGCCGGTCTGCTGACCAGCCCTCGGCAGCACGGCCCTGCCGCCCACCCAGGCAGGCGACAGCAGGCCTCGGGGTCCAGGGGGTGGTGGATTCTTGGGCGACCTCGCAACTCCGTTCAGGCGGCAACATCCAGGCTTGTAGGTGTTTGACGCTCTGCCCCAGATCCCACTTGACGCTCACAAGGTCTGGGACTCAGAGGCTTAAGGGCCAGTGGCCTGCTGTCCCTTGGGCATTTCCCACCGTGTCCACCCCCGCAGTGCTTGGCGCAGCCCAGCCATGGCCGCGCCGGCCCTCCTGCCCGACGGCGGTTGGCCCAAAGCCACTGGGAGCCACCATTGGGCCGGCACGGCCCCTTAGCCCCAGCAAAGCCACCCTTGTACCCACGCCACCCAAAAAGCACAGTTCTCGGCTTTGGAGGTCAGGCGACCTGGAGAACCGGTCATGGCCCACGACCCCACTCCTGCCTCCAGCTGTGGCGAAACAGCAGAGGGTGGGCTTTTTCCGGAGGTAGCTGTATAGAGACACACGGGCAGATAGGTGGCTGGGGCGTGCATGTGCGCTGGTGGGGGCGGCCAGGTGTAGCTCGAAGGCCTCGTGGGCCTATCGGCCGTCAGCCGGGCCTACGGTGCAGTCTGGGTGTAGGCCAGCCACCCCGGGAGCGGCTGGTTTATGGTTATCTACCAGGGCCGCCTTCTGGCCGCATGTCCAACCAGACCGGCGGGGTGCGCCCCCTCCAGAGCACGCTGTGTTGGGAGGGGCCTGAGGAGGTGAGGCCTGCAGCGGTGCCAGGCGGAGGTGATGGCGGCCTCGGCCGTGGGCGACTAAAGGAGAATTTATAGTGGGAGGCAAAAATGCATACAGAACCCGGTATTCCAATGTGATCTCCCATCCAAGTACTAACCAGGCCCGACCCTGCTTAGCTTCCAGGATCAGACGAGATGGGGCGCGTTCAGGGTGGTATGGCCGTAGAAGGCAGCGGGAGCCACGGGGCACCTCTTGAGGCTCAGCTTCGCTGGTGCTGCCGACATACCGCCAGCCCGGCAGCCAACCATCTCCAGCACGGCCCTGCCGTCTGCCAAGGCAGGCGACAGGAGGCCTCGGGGACCCTGGGTTGGTAGACACGTGGGTGACCTCGCAGCTCAGGTCAGGCGGGACCCTCCAGGCCCGTAGGCGCTTGGCCCTCCACCCAGGTTCCCTCTTGACGCTCACAAGGACGTGGCCTTGGAGGCTTAAGGGCACGTGGCCCGCGGTTCCTTGGGCATTCACCACTCTGTCTGCACACACAGCTCTAGGCAAAGGCCAGCCGCCGCCTGGCCGGCCTTACTGCCTGACGGCAGTTGGCCCGAAGCCACTGGGAGACACCATTGAGTCGGCACGACCCCTTTGACCCAGCAAGGCCACCCTTGCCCCCACGCCAACTGCCGAACAAACTTGCCTGTGCCTGGTGACCGGCTGGGCCAGAGGACCGGTCCCGGCCCAAGAACCCACTCCCGCCCACGGCCGTGGCGAATCGGCGGAGGGTGGGCTTTTTCCGGAGGGAGCTGTGGAGAGACACACAGGCAGACAGGTGGCGGCAGCGCGGATGGGCGCTGGTGCTGTCGGCCAGGTGCAGGTCGAAGGCCTTGCGGGCCTCCCGATCATCAGCCGGGCCTGCGGCAGAGTCTGGGTCAGAGCCAGCCACCCCGGGAGCGGCTGGGGTGCGGCTGCCTCCCAGGGCCGCCTTCTGGCGGCATGTCCAGCAGGACCGGCGGGAAGCGCCCCCTCCGGCGCACGCTGTGTTGGGAGAGGCTTGAGGAGATGAGGCCTGCAGCAGTGCCCGGATGGGGCAGAGGAATCCTCGGGCACCGGCGACTAAAGGAAAAGGCGGATTGGGAGGCCAAAAATACTACAGCACCCGGTTTTCCCAGGTGGTCTCCCATCCAGGTACTAAACAGACCCGACCCTGCTTAGCTTCAGGGATCAGACGAGATGGGGTGCGTTTAGGGTGGTATGGCTGCAGAAGGCAACGGGCGCCACGGGGTGCCTCTTGAGCCTCAGCTTAGCTGGTGCTGGCGAATTACCGCCGGTCTGGTGACCAGCCCTCGGCAGCACGGCCCTGCCGCCCACCCAGGCAGGCGACAGCAGGCCTCGGGGTCCAGGGGGTGGCGGATTCTTGGGCGACCTCGCAACTCCGTTCAGGCGGCAACATCCAGGCTTGTAGGTGTTTGACGCTCTGCCCCAGATCCCACTTGACGCTCACAAGGTCTGTGACTCAGAGGCTTAAGGGCCAGTGGCCTGCTGTCCCTTGGGCATTTCCCACCGTGTCCACCCCCGCAGTGCTTGGCGCAGCCCAGCCTTGGCCGCGCCGGCCCTCCTGCCCGACGGCGGTTGGCCCAAAGCCACTGGGAGCCACCATTGGGCCGGCAAGGCCCCTTAGCCCCAGCAAAGCCACCCTTGTACCCACGCCACCCAAAAAGCACAGTTCTCGGCTTTGGAGGTCAGGCGACCTGGAGAACCGGTCATGGCCCACAACCCCACTCCTGCCTCCAGCTGTGGCGAAACAGCAGAGGGTGGGCTTTTTCCGGAGGTAGCTGTATAGAGACACACGGGCAGATAGGTGGCTGGGGCGTGCATGTGCGCTGGTGGGGGCGGCCAGGTGTAGCTCGAAGGCCTCGTGGGCCTATCGGCCGTCAGCCGGGCCTACGGTGCAGTCTGGGTGTAGGCCAGCCACCCCGGGACCGGCTGGTTTATGGTTATCTACCAGGGCCGCCTTCTGGCCGCATGTCCAACCAGACCGGCGGGGTGCGCCCCCTCCAGAGCACGCTGTGTTGGGAGGGGCCTGAGGAGGTGAGGCCTGCAGCGGTGCCAGGCGGAGGTGATGGCGGCCTCGGCCGTGGGCGACTAAAGGAGAATTTATAGTGGGAGGCAAAAATGCATACAGAACCCGGTATTCCAATGTGGTCTCCCATCCAAGTACTAACCAGGCCCGACCCTGCTTAGCTTCCAGGATCAGACGAGATGGGGCGCGTTCAGGGTGGTATGGCCGTAGAAGGCAGCGGGAGCCACGGGGCACCTCTTGAGGCTCAGCTTCGCTGGTGCTGCCGACATACCGCCAGCCCGGCAGCCAACCATCTCCAGCACGGCCCTGCCGTCTGCCAAGGCAGGCGACAGGAGGCCTCGGGGACCCTGGGTTGGCGGACACGTGGGTGACCTCGCAGCTCAGGTCAGGCGGGACCCTCCAGGCCCGTAGGCGCTTGGCCCTCCACCCCAGATCCCTCTTGACGCTCACAAGGACGTGGCCTTGGAGGCTTAAGGGCACGTGGCCCGCGTTTCCTTGGGCATTCACCACTCTGTCTGCCCACACAGCTCTAGGCAAAGGCCAGCCGCCGCCTGGCCGGCCCTACTGCCTGACGGCAGTTGGCCCGAAACCACTGGGAGACACCATTGAGTCGGCACGACCCCTTAGACCCAGCAAGGCCACCCTTGACCCACGCCAACTGCCGAACAAAGTTGCCTGTGCCTGGTGACCGGCTGGGCCAGAGGACCGGTCCCGGCCCAAGAACCCACTCCCGCCCACGGCCGTGGCGAAACGGCGGAGGGTGGGCTTTTTCCGGAGGGAGCTGTGGAGAGACAAACAGGCAGACAGGTGGCGGCAGCGCGGATGGGCGCTGGTGCTGTCGGCCAGGTGCAGGTCGAAGGCCTTGCGGGCCTCCCGATCATCAGCCGGGCCTGCGGCAGAGTCTGGGTCAGAGCCAGCCACCCCGGGAGCGGCTGGGTTGCGGCTGCCTCCCAGGGCCGCCTTCTGGCGGCATGTCCAGCAGGACCGGCGGGAAGCGCCCCCTCCGGCGCACGCTGTGTTGGGAGAGGCTTGAGGAGATGAGGCCTGCAGCAGTGCCCGGATGGGGCAGAGGAATCCTCGGGCACCGGCGACTAAAGGAAAAGGCGGATTGGGAGGCCAAAAATACTACAGCACCCGGTTTTCCCAGGTGGTCTCCCATCCAGGTACTAAACAGACCCGACCCTGCTTAGCTTCAGGGATCAGACGAGATGGGGTGCGTTTAGGGTGGTATGGCTGCAGAAGGCAACGGGCGCCACGGGGTGCCTCTTGAGCCTCAGCTTAGCTGGTGCTGGCGAATTACCGCCGGTCTGGTGACCAGCCCTCGGCAGCACGGCCCTGCCGCCCACCCAGGCAGGCGACAGCAGGCCTCGGGGTCCAGGGGGTGGTGGATTCTTGGGCGACCTCGCAACTCCGTTCAGGCGGCAACATCCAGGCTTGTAGGTGTTTGACGCTCTGCCCCAGATCCCACTTGAAGCTCACAAGGTCTGGGACTCAGAGGCTTAAGGGCCAGTGGCCTGCTGTCCCTTGGGCATTTCCCACCGTGTCCACCCCCGCAGTGCTTGGCGCAGCCCAGCCATGGCCGCGACGGCCCTCCTGCCCGACGGCGGTTGGCCCAAAGCCACTGGGAGCCACCATTGGGCCGGCACGGCCCCTTAGCCCCAGCAAAGCCACCCTTGTACCCACGCCACCCAAAAAGCACAGTTCTCGGCTTTGGAGGTCAGGCGACCTGGAGAACCGGTCATGGCCCACGACCCCACTCCTGCCTCCAGCTGTGGCGAAACAGCAGAGGGTGGGCTTTTTCCGGAGGTAGCTGTATAGAGACACACGGGCAGATAGGTGGCTGGGGCGTGCATGTGCGCTGGTGGGGGCGGCCAGGTGTAGCTCGAAGGCCTCGTGGGCCTATCGGCCGTCAGCCGGGCCTACGGTGCAGTCTGGGTGTAGGCCAGCCACCCCGGGAGCGGCTGGTTTATGGTTATCTACCAGGGCCGCCTTCTGGCCGCATGTCCAACCAGACCGGCGGGGTGCGCCCCCTCCAGAGCACGCTGTGTTGGGAGGGGCCTGAGGAGGTGAGGCCTGCAGCGGTGCCAGGCGGAGGTGATGGCGGCCTCGGCCGTGGGCGACTAAAGGAGAATTTGTAGTGGGAGGCAAAAATGCATACAGAACCTGGTATTCCAATGTGGTCTCCCATCCAAGTACTAACCAGGCCCGACCCTGCTTAGCTTCCAGGATCAGACGAGATGGGGCGCGTTCAGGGTGGTATGGCCGTAGAAGGCAGCAGGAGCCACGGGGCACCTCTTGAGGCTCAGCTTCGCTGGTGCTGCCGACATACCGCCAGCCCGGCAGCCAACCATCTCCAGCACGGCCCTGCCGTCTGCCAAGGCAGGCGACAGGAGGCCTCGGGGACCCTGGGTTGGCGGACACGTGGGTGACCTCGCAGCTCAGGTCAGGCGGGACCCTCCAGGCCCGTAGGCGCTTGGCCCTCCACCCCATATACCTCTTGACGCTCACAAAGACGTGGCCTTGGAGGCTTAAGGGCACGTGGCCCGCGGTTCCTTGGGCATTCACCACTCTGTCTGCCCACACAGTTCTAGGCAAAGGCCAGCCGCCGCCTGGCCAGCCCTACTGCCTGACGGCAGTTGGCCCGAAACCACTGGGAGACACCATTGAGTCGGCACGACCCCTTAGACCCAGCAAGGCCACCCTTGACCCACGCCAACTGCCGAACAAAGTTGCCTGTGCCTGGTGACCGGCTGGGCCAGAGGACCGGTCCCGGCCCAAGAACCCACTGCCGCCCACGGCCGTGTCGAAACGGCAGAGGGTGGGCTTTTTCCGGAGGGAGCTGTGGAGAGACACACAGGCAGACAGGTGGCGGCAGCGCGGATGGGCGCTGGTGCTGTCGGCCAGGTGCAGGTCGAAGGCCTTGCGGGCCTCCCGATCATCAGCCGGGCCTGCGGCAGAGTCTGGGTCAGAGCCAGCCACCCCGGGAGCGGCTGGGGTGCGGCTGCCTCCCAGGGCCGCCTTCTGGCGGCATGTCCAGCAGGACCGGCGGGAAGCGCCCCCTCCGGCGCACGCTGTGTTGGGAGAGGCTTGAGGAGATGAGGCCTGCAGCAGTGCCCGGATGGGGCAGAGGAATCCTCGGGCACCGGCGACTAAAGGAAAATGCGGATTGGGAGGCCAAAAATACTACAGCACCCGGTTTTCCCAGGTGGTCTCCCATCCAGGTACTAAACAGACCCGACCCTGCTTAGCTTCAGGGATCAGACGAGATGGGGTGCGTTTAGGGTGGTATGGCTGCAGAAGGCAACGGGCGCCACGGGGTGCCTCTTGAGCCTCAGCTTAGCTGGTGCTGGCGAATTACCGCCAGTCTGGTGACCAGCCCTCGGCAGCACGGCCCTGCCGCCCACCCAGGCAGGCGACAGCAGGCCTCAGGGTCCAGGGGGTGGTGGATTCTTGGGCGACCTCGCAACTCCGTTCAGGCGGCAACATCCAGGCTTGTAGGAGTTTGACGCTCTGCCCCAGATCCCACTTGACGCTCACAAGGTCTGGGACTCAGAGGCTTAAGGGCCAGTGGCCTGCTGTCCCCTGGGCATTTCCCACCGTGTCCACCCACGCAGTGCTTGGCGCAGCCCAGCCATGGCCGCGCCGGCCCTCCTGCCCGACGGCGGTTGGCCCAAAGCCACTGGGAGCCACCATTGGGCCGGCACGGCCCCTTAGCCCCAGCAAAGCCACCCTTGTACCCACGCCACCCAAAAAGCACAGTTCTCGGCTTTGGAGGTCAGGCGACCTGGAGAACCGGTCATGGCCCACGACCCCACTCCTGCCTCCAGCTGTGGCGAAACAGCAGAGGGTGGGCTTTTTCCGGAGGTAGCTGTATAGAGACACGCGGGCAGATAGTTGGCTGGGGCGTGCATGTGCGCTGGTGGGGGCGGCCAGGTGTAGGTCGAAGGCCTCGTGGGCCTATCGGCCGTCAGCCGGGCCTACGGTGCAGTCTGGGTGTAGGCCAGCCACCCCGGGAGCGGCTGGTTTATGGTTATCTACCAGGGCCGCCATCTGGCCGCATGTCCAACCAGACCGGCGGGGTGCGCCCCCTCCAGAGCACGCTGTGTTGGGAGGGGCCTGAGGAGGTGAGGCCTGCAGCGGTGCCAGGCGGAGGTGATGGCGGCCTCGGCCGTGGGCGACTAAACGAGAATTTATAGTGGGAGACAAAAATGCATACAGAACCCGGTATTCCAATGTGGTCTCCCATCCAAGTCCTAACCAGGCCCGACCCTGCTTAGCTTCCAGGATCAGACGAGATGGGGCGCGTTCAGGGTGGTATGGCCGTAGAAGGCAGCGGGAGCCACGGGGCACCTCTTGAGGCTCAGCTTCGCTGGTGATGCCGACATACCGCCAGCCCGGCAGCCAACCATCTCCAGCACGGCCCTGCCGTCTGCCAAGGCAGGCGACAGGAGGCCTCGGGGACCCTGGGTTGGCGGACACGTGGGTGACCTCGCAGCTCAGGTCAGGCGGGACCCTCCAGGCCCGTAGGCGCTTGGCCCTCCACCCCAGATCCCTCTTGACGCTCACAAGGACGTGGCCTTGGAGGCTTAAGGGCACGTGGCCCGCGGTTCCTTGGGCATTCACCACTCTGTCTGCACACACAGCTCTAGGCAAAGGCCAGCCGCCGCCTGGCCGGCCTTACTGCCTGACAGCAGTTGGCCCGAAGCCACTGGGAGACACCATTGAGTCGGCACGACCCCTTTGACCCAGCAAGGCCACCCTTGCCCCCACGCCAACTCCCGAACAAACTTGCCTGTGCCTGGTGACCTGCTGGGCCAGAGGACCGGTCCCGGCCCAAGAACCCACTCCCGCCCACGGCCGTGGCGAATCGGCGGAGGGTGGGCTTTTTCCGGAGGGAGCTGTGGAGAGACACACAGG
This sequence comes from Balaenoptera physalus, assembly GCF_965194825.1. Taxonomy (NCBI): domain Eukaryota; kingdom Metazoa; phylum Chordata; class Mammalia; order Artiodactyla; family Balaenopteridae; genus Balaenoptera; species Balaenoptera physalus. The sequence goes on along the minus strand of NW_028126340.1, from coordinate 725,742 downwards.
CAGACAGGTGGCGGCAGCGCGGATGGGCGCTGGTGCTGTCGGCCAGGTGCAGGTCGAAGGCCTTGCGGGCCTCCCGATCATCAGCCGGGCCTGCGGCAGAGTCTGGGTCAGAGCCAGCCACCCCGGGAGCGGCTGGGGTGCGGCTGCCTCCCAGGGCCGCCTTCTGGCGGCATGTCCAGCAGGACCGGCGGGAAGCGCCCCCTCCGGCGCACGCTGTGTTGGGAGAGGCTTGAGGAGATGAGGCCTGCAGCAGTGCCCGGATGGGGCAGAGGAATCCTCGGGCACCGGCGACTAAAGGAAAAGGCGGATTGGGAGGCCAAAAATACTACAGCACCCGGTTTTCCCAGGTGGTCTCCCATCCAGGTACTAAACAGACCAGACCCTGCTTAGCTTCAGGGATCAGACGAGATGGGGTGCGTTTAGGGTGGTATGGCTGCAGAAGGCAACAGGCGCCACGGGGTGCCTCTTGAGCCTCAGCTTAGCTGGTGCTGGCGAATTACCGCCAGTCTGGTGACCAGCCCTCGGCAGCACGGCCCTGCCGCCCACCCAGGCAGGCGACAGCAGGCCTCAGGGTCCAGGGGGTGGTGGATTCTTGGGCGACCTCGCAACTCCGTTCAGGCGGCAACATCCAGGCTTGTAGGTGTTTGACGCTCTGCCCCAGATCCCACTTGACGCTCACAAGGTCTGGGACTCAGAGGCTTAAGGGCCAGTGGCCTGATGTCCCTTGGGCATTTCCCACCGTGTCCACCCCCGCAGTGCTTGGCGCAGCCCAGCCATGGCCGCGCCGGCCCTCCTGCCCGACGGCGGTTGGCCCAAAGCCACTGGGAGCCACCATTGGGCCGGCACGGCCCCTTAGCCCCAGCAAAGCCACCCTTGTACCCACGCCACCCAAAAAGCACAGTTCTCGGCTTTGGAGGTCAGGCGACCTGGAGACCCGGTCATGGCCCACGACCCCACTCCTGCCTCCAGCTGTGGCGAAACAGCAGAGGGTGGGCTTTTTCCGGAGGTATCTGTAAAGAGACACGCGGGCAGATAGGTGGCTGGGGCGTGCATGTGCGCTGGTGGGGGCGGCCAGGTGTAGCTCGAAGGCCTCGTGGGCCTATCGGCCATCAGCCGGGCCTACGGTGCAGTCTGGGTGTAGGCCAGCCACCCCGGGAGCGGCTGGTTTATGGTTATCTACCAGGGCCGCCTTCTGGCCGCATGTCCAACCAGACCAGCGGGGTGCGCCCCCTCCAGAGCACGCTGTGTTGGGAGGGGCCTGAGGAGGTGAGGCCTGCAGCGGTGCCAGGCGGAGGTGATGGCGGCCTCGGCCGTGGGCGACTAAAGGAGAATTTATAGTGGGAGGCAAAAATGCATACAGAACCCGGTATTCCAATGTGGACTCCCATCCAAGTACTAACCAGGCCCGACCCTGCTTAGCTTCCAGGATCAGACGAGATGGGGCGCGTTCAGGGTGGTATGGCCGTAGAAGGCAGCGGGAGCCACGGGGCACCTCTTGAGGCTCAGCTTCGCTGGTGCTGCCGACATACCGCCAGCCCGGCAGCCAACCATCTCCAGCACGGCCCTGCCGTCTGCCAAGGCAGGCGACAGGAGGCCTCGGGGACCCTGGGTTGGCTGACACTTGGGTGACCTCGCAGCTCAGGTCAGGCGGGACCCTCCAGGCCCGTAGGCACTTGGCCCTCCACCCCAGATCCCTCTTGACGCTCACACGGACGTGGCCTTGGAGGCTTAAGGGCACGTGGCCCGCGGTTCCTTGGGCATTCACCACTCTGTCTGCCCACACAGCTCTAGGCAAAGGCCAGCCGCCGCCTGGCCGGCCCTACTGCCTGACGGCAGTTGGCCCGAAGCCACTGGGAGACACCATTGAGTCGGCACGACCCCTTAGACCCAGCAAGGCCACCCTTGCCCCCACGCCAACGGCCGAAGAAAGTTCCCTGTGCCTGGTGACCGGCTGGGCCAGAGGACCGGTCCCGGCCCAAGAACCCACTCCCGCCCATGGCCGTGGCGAAACGGCGGAGGGTGGGCTTTTTCCGGAGGGAGCTGTGGAGAGACACACAGGCAGACAGGTGGCGGCAGCGCGGATGGGCGCTGGTGCTGTCGGCCAGATGCAGGTCGAAGGCCTTGCGGGCCTCCCGATCATCAGCCGGGCCTGCGGCAGAGTCTGGGTCAGAGCCAGCCACCCCGGGAGCGGCTGGGGTGCGGCTGCCTCCCAGGGCCGCCTTCTGGCGGCATGTCCAGCAGGACCGGCGGGAAGCGCCCCCTCCGGCGCACGCTGTGTTGGGAGAGGCTTGAGGAGATGAGGCCTGCAGCAGTGCCCGGATGGGGCAGAGGAATCCTCGGGCACTGGCGACTAAAGGAAAAGGCGGATTGGGAGGCCAAAAATACTACAGCACCCGGTTTTCCGAGGTGGTCTCCCATCCAGGTACTAAACAAACCCGACCCTGCTTAGCTTCAGGGATCAGACGAGATGGGGTGCGTTTAGGGTGGTATGGCTGCAGAAGGCAACGGGCGCCACGGGGTGCCTCTTGAGCCTCAGCTTAGCTGGTGCTGGCGAATTACCGCCAGTCTGGTGACCAGCCCTCGGCAGCACGGCCCTGCCGCCCACCCAGGCAGGCGACAGCAGTCCTCGGGGTCCAGGGGGTGGTGGATTCTTGGGCGACCTCGCAACTCTGTTCAGGCGGCAACATCCAGGCTTGTAGGTGTTTGACGCTCTGCCCCAGATCCCACTTGACGCTCACAAGGTCTGGGACTCAGAGGCTTAAGGGCCAGTGGCCTGCTGTCCCTTGGGCATTTCCCACCGTGTCCACCCCCGCAGTGCTTGGCGCAGCCCAGCCATGGCCGCGCCGGCCCTCCTGCCCGACGGCGGTTGGCCCAAAGCCACTGGGAGCCACCATTGGGCCGGCACGGCCCCTTAGCCCCAGCAAAGCCACCCTTTTACCCACGACACCCAAAAAGCACAGTTCTCGGCTTTGGAGGTCAGGCGACCTGGAAAACCGGTCATGGCCCACGACACCACTCCTGCCTCCAGCTGTGGCGAAACAGCAGAGGGTGGGCTTTTTCCGGAGGTAGCTGTATAGAGACACGCGGGCAGATAGTTGGCTGGGGCGTGCATGTGCGCTGGTGGGGGCGGCCAGGTGTAGGTCGAAGGCCTCGTGGGCCTATCGGCCGTCAGCCGGGCCTACGGTGCAGTCTGGGTGTAGGCCAGCCACCCCGGGAGCGGCTGGTTTATGGTTATCTACCAGGGGAACCTTCTGGCCGCATGTCCAACCAGACCAGCGGGGTGCGCCCCCTCCAGAGCACGCTGTGTTGGGAGGGGCCTGAGGAGGTGAGGCCTGCAGCGGTGCCAGGCGGAGGTGATGGCGGCCTCGGCCGTGGGCGACTAAAGGAGAATTTATAGTGGGAGGCAAAAATGCATACAGAACCCGGTATTCCAATGTGGTCTCCCATCCAAGTACTAACCAGGCCCGACCCTGCTTAGCTTCCAGGGTCAGACGAGATGGGGCGCGTTCAGGGTGGTATGGCCGTAGAAGGCAGCGGGAGCCACGGGGCACCTCTTGAGGCTCAGCTTCGCTGGTGCTGCCGACATACCGCCAGCCCGGCAACCAACCATCTCCAGCACGGCCCTGCCGTCTGCCAAGGCAGGAGACAGGAGGCCTCGGGGACCCTGGGTTGGCGGACACGTGGGTGACCTCGCAGCTCAGGTCAGGCGGGACCCTCCAGGCCCGTAGGCACTTGGCCCTCCACCCCAGATCCCTCTTGACGCTCACAAGGACGTGGCCTTGGAGGCTTAAGGGCACGTGGCCCGCGGTTCCTTGGGCATTCACCACTCTGTCTGCCCACACAGCTCTAGGCAAAGGCCAGCCGCCGCCTGGCCGGCCCTACTGCCTGACGGCAGTTGGCCCGAAGCCACTGGGAGACACCATTGAGTCGGCACGACCCCTTAGACCCAGCAAGGCCACCCTTGCCCGCACGCCAACTGCCGAACAAAGTTGCCTGTGCCTGGTGAACGGCTGGGCCAGAGGACCGGTCCCGGCCCAAGAACCCACTCCCGCCCACGGCCGTGGCAAAACGGCGGAGGGTGGGCTTTTTCCGGAGGGAGCTGTGGAGAGACACACAGGCAGAAAGGTGGCGGCAGCGCGGATGGGCGCTGGTGCTGTCGGCCAGGTGCAGGTCGAAGGCCTTGCGGGCCTCCCGATCATCAGCCGGGCCTGCGGCAGAGTCTGGGTCAGAGCCAGCCACCCCGGGAGCGGCTGGGGTGCGGCTGCCTCCCAGGGCCGCCTTCTGGCGGCATGTCCAGCAGGACCGGCGGGAAGCGCCCCCTCCGGCGCACGCTGTGTTGGGAGAGGCTTGAGGAGATGAGGCCTGCAGCAGTGCCCGGATGGGGCAGAGGAATCCTCGGGCACCGGCGACTAAAGGAAAAGGCGGATTGGGAGGCCAAAAATACTACAGCACCCGGTTTTCCCAGGTGGTCTCCCATCCAGGTACTAAACAGACCCGACCCTGCTTAGCTTCAGGGATCAGACGAGATGGGGTGCGTTTAGGGTGGTATGGCTGCAGAAGGCAACGGGCGCCACGGGGTGCCTCTTGAGCCTCAGCTTAGCTGGTGCTGGCGAATTACCGCCGGTCTGGTGACCAGCCCTCGGCAGCACGGCCCTGCCGCCCACCCAGGCAGGCGACAGCAGGCCTCGGGGTCCAGGGGGTGGTGGATTCTTGGGCGACCTCGCAACTCCGTTCAGGCGGCAACATCCAGGCTTGTAGGTGTTTGACGCTCTGCCCCAGATCCCACTTGACGCTCACAAGGTCTGTGACTCAGAGGCTTAAGGGCCAGTGGCCTGCTGTCCCTTGGGCATTTCCCACCGTGTCCACCCCCGCAGTGCTTGGCGCAGCCCAGCCTTGGCCGCGCCGGCCCTCCTGCCCGACGGCGGTTGGCCCAAAGCCACTGGGAGCCACCATTGGGCCGGCAAGGCCCCTTAGCCCCAGCAAAGCCACCCTTGTACCCACGCCACCCAAAAAGCACAGTTCTCGGCTTTGGAGGTCAGGCGACCTGGAGAACCGGTCATGGCCCACAACCCCACTCCTGCCTCCAGCTGTGGCGAAACAGCAGAGGGTGGGCTTTTTCCGGAGGTAGCTGTATAGAGACACACGGGCAGATAGGTGGCTGGGGCGTGCATGTGCGCTGGTGGGGGCGGCCAGGTGTAGCTCGAAGGCCTCGTGGGCCTATCGGCCGTCAGCCGGGCCTACGGTGCAGTCTGGGTGTAGGCCAGCCACCCCGGGACCGGCTGGTTTATGGTTATCTACCAGGGCCGCCTTCTGGCCGCATGTCCAACCAGACCGGCGGGGTGCGCCCCCTCCAGAGCACGCTGTGTTGGGAGGGGCCTGAGGAGGTGAGGCCTGCAGCGGTGCCAGGCGGAGGTGATGGCGGCCTCGGCCGTGGGCGACTAAAGGAGAATTTATAGTGGGAGGCAAAAATGCATACAGAACCCGGTATTCCAATGTGGTCTCCCATCCAAGTACTAACCAGGCCCGACCCTGCTTAGCTTCCAGGATCAGACGAGATGGGGCGCGTTCAGGGTGGTATGGCCGTAGAAGGCAGCGGGAGCCACGGGGCACCTCTTGAGGCTCAGCTTCGCTGGTGCTGCCGACATACCGCCAGCCCGGCAGCCAACCATCTCCAGCACGGCCCTGCCGTCTGCCAAGGCAGGCGACAGGAGGCCTCGGGGACCCTGGGTTGGCGGACACGTGGGTGACCTCGCAGCTCAGGTCAGGCGGGACCCTCCAGGCCCGTAGGCGCTTGGCCCTCCACCCCAGATCCCTCTTGACGCTCACAAGGACGTGGCCTTGGAGGCTTAAGGGCACGTGGCCCGCGTTTCCTTGGGCATTCACCACTCTGTCTGCCCACACAGCTCTAGGCAAAGGCCAGCCGCCGCCTGGCCGGCCCTACTGCCTGACGGCAGTTGGCCCGAAACCACTGGGAGACACCATTGAGTCGGCACGACCCCTTAGACCCAGCAAGGCCACCCTTGACCCACGCCAACTGCCGAACAAAGTTGCCTGTGCCTGGTGACCGGCTGGGCCAGAGGACCGGTCCCGGCCCAAGAACCCACTCCCGCCCACGGCCGTGGCGAAACGGCGGAGGGTGGGCTTTTTCCGGAGGGAGCTGTGGAGAGACAAACAGGCAGACAGGTGGCGGCAGCGCGGATGGGCGCTGGTGCTGTCGGCCAGGTGCAGGTCGAAGGCCTTGCGGGCCTCCCGATCATCAGCCGGGCCTGCGGCAGAGTCTGGGTCAGAGCCAGCCACCCCGGGAGCGGCTGGGTTGCGGCTGCCTCCCAGGGCCGCCTTCTGGCGGCATGTCCAGCAGGACCGGCGGGAAGCGCCCCCTCCGGCGCACGCTGTGTTGGGAGAGGCTTGAGGAGATGAGGCCTGCAGCAGTGCCCGGATGGGGCAGAGGAATCCTCGGGCACCGGCGACTAAAGGAAAAGGCGGATTGGGAGGCCAAAAATACTACAGCACCCGGTTTTCCCAGGTGGTCTCCCATCCAGGTACTAAACAGACCCGACCCTGCTTAGCTTCAGGGATCAGACGAGATGGGGTGCGTTTAGGGTGGTATGGCTGCAGAAGGCAACGGGCGCCACGGGGTGCCTCTTGAGCCTCAGCTTAGCTGGTGCTGGCGAATTACCGCCGGTCTGGTGACCAGCCCTCGGCAGCACGGCCCTGCCGCCCACCCAGGCAGGCGACAGCAGGCCTCGGGGTCCAGGGGGTGGTGGATTCTTGGGCGACCTCGCAACTCCGTTCAGGCGGCAACATCCAGGCTTGTAGGTGTTTGACGCTCTGCCCCAGATCCCACTTGAAGCTCACAAGGTCTGGGACTCAGAGGCTTAAGGGCCAGTGGCCTGCTGTCCCTTGGGCATTTCCCACCGTGTCCACCCCCGCAGTGCTTGGCGCAGCCCAGCCATGGCCGCGACGGCCCTCCTGCCCGACGGCGGTTGGCCCAAAGCCACTGGGAGCCACCATTGGGCCGGCACGGCCCCTTAGCCCCAGCAAAGCCACCCTTGTACCCACGCCACCCAAAAAGCACAGTTCTCGGCTTTGGAGGTCAGGCGACCTGGAGAACCGGTCATGGCCCACGACCCCACTCCTGCCTCCAGCTGTGGCGAAACAGCAGAGGGTGGGCTTTTTCCGGAGGTAGCTGTATAGAGACACACGGGCAGATAGGTGGCTGGGGCGTGCATGTGCGCTGGTGGGGGCGGCCAGGTGTAGCTCGAAGGCCTCGTGGGCCTATCGGCCGTCAGCCGGGCCTACGGTGCAGTCTGGGTGTAGGCCAGCCACCCCGGGAGCGGCTGGTTTATGGTTATCTACCAGGGCCGCCTTCTGGCCGCATGTCCAACCAGACCGGCGGGGTGCGCCCCCTCCAGAGCACGCTGTGTTGGGAGGGGCCTGAGGAGGTGAGGCCTGCAGCGGTGCCAGGCGGAGGTGATGGCGGCCTCGGCCGTGGGCGACTAAAGGAGAATTTGTAGTGGGAGGCAAAAATGCATACAGAACCTGGTATTCCAATGTGGTCTCCCATCCAAGTACTAACCAGGCCCGACCCTGCTTAGCTTCCAGGATCAGACGAGATGGGGCGCGTTCAGGGTGGTATGGCCGTAGAAGGCAGCAGGAGCCACGGGGCACCTCTTGAGGCTCAGCTTCGCTGGTGCTGCCGACATACCGCCAGCCCGGCAGCCAACCATCTCCAGCACGGCCCTGCCGTCTGCCAAGGCAGGCGACAGGAGGCCTCGGGGACCCTGGGTTGGCGGACACGTGGGTGACCTCGCAGCTCAGGTCAGGCGGGACCCTCCAGGCCCGTAGGCGCTTGGCCCTCCACCCCATATACCTCTTGACGCTCACAAAGACGTGGCCTTGGAGGCTTAAGGGCACGTGGCCCGCGGTTCCTTGGGCATTCACCACTCTGTCTGCCCACACAGTTCTAGGCAAAGGCCAGCCGCCGCCTGGCCAGCCCTACTGCCTGACGGCAGTTGGCCCGAAACCACTGGGAGACACCATTGAGTCGGCACGACCCCTTAGACCCAGCAAGGCCACCCTTGACCCACGCCAACTGCCGAACAAAGTTGCCTGTGCCTGGTGACCGGCTGGGCCAGAGGACCGGTCCCGGCCCAAGAACCCACTGCCGCCCACGGCCGTGTCGAAACGGCAGAGGGTGGGCTTTTTCCGGAGGGAGCTGTGGAGAGACACACAGGCAGACAGGTGGCGGCAGCGCGGATGGGCGCTGGTGCTGTCGGCCAGGTGCAGGTCGAAGGCCTTGCGGGCCTCCCGATCATCAGCCGGGCCTGCGGCAGAGTCTGGGTCAGAGCCAGCCACCCCGGGAGCGGCTGGGGTGCGGCTGCCTCCCAGGGCCGCCTTCTGGCGGCATGTCCAGCAGGACCGGCGGGAAGCGCCCCCTCCGGCGCACGCTGTGTTGGGAGAGGCTTGAGGAGATGAGGCCTGCAGCAGTGCCCGGATGGGGCAGAGGAATCCTCGGGCACCGGCGACTAAAGGAAAATGCGGATTGGGAGGCCAAAAATACTACAGCACCCGGTTTTCCCAGGTGGTCTCCCATCCAGGTACTAAACAGACCCGACCCTGCTTAGCTTCAGGGATCAGACGAGATGGGGTGCGTTTAGGGTGGTATGGCTGCAGAAGGCAACGGGCGCCACGGGGTGCCTCTTGAGCCTCAGCTTAGCTGGTGCTGGCGAATTACCGCCAGTCTGGTGACCAGCCCTCGGCAGCACGGCCCTGCCGCCCACCCAGGCAGGCGACAGCAGGCCTCAGGGTCCAGGGGGTGGTGGATTCTTGGGCGACCTCGCAACTCCGTTCAGGCGGCAACATCCAGGCTTGTAGGAGTTTGACGCTCTGCCCCAGATCCCACTTGACGCTCACAAGGTCTGGGACTCAGAGGCTTAAGGGCCAGTGGCCTGCTGTCCCCTGGGCATTTCCCACCGTGTCCACCCACGCAGTGCTTGGCGCAGCCCAGCCATGGCCGCGCCGGCCCTCCTGCCCGACGGCGGTTGGCCCAAAGCCACTGGGAGCCACCATTGGGCCGGCACGGCCCCTTAGCCCCAGCAAAGCCACCCTTGTACCCACGCCACCCAAAAAGCACAGTTCTCGGCTTTGGAGGTCAGGCGACCTGGAGAACCGGTCATGGCCCACGACCCCACTCCTGCCTCCAGCTGTGGCGAAACAGCAGAGGGTGGGCTTTTTCCGGAGGTAGCTGTATAGAGACACGCGGGCAGATAGTTGGCTGGGGCGTGCATGTGCGCTGGTGGGGGCGGCCAGGTGTAGGTCGAAGGCCTCGTGGGCCTATCGGCCGTCAGCCGGGCCTACGGTGCAGTCTGGGTGTAGGCCAGCCACCCCGGGAGCGGCTGGTTTATGGTTATCTACCAGGGCCGCCATCTGGCCGCATGTCCAACCAGACCGGCGGGGTGCGCCCCCTCCAGAGCACGCTGTGTTGGGAGGGGCCTGAGGAGGTGAGGCCTGCAGCGGTGCCAGGCGGAGGTGATGGCGGCCTCGGCCGTGGGCGACTAAACGAGAATTTATAGTGGGAGACAAAAATGCATACAGAACCCGGTATTCCAATGTGGTCTCCCATCCAAGTCCTAACCAGGCCCGACCCTGCTTAGCTTCCAGGATCAGACGAGATGGGGCGCGTTCAGGGTGGTATGGCCGTAGAAGGCAGCGGGAGCCACGGGGCACCTCTTGAGGCTCAGCTTCGCTGGTGATGCCGACATACCGCCAGCCCGGCAGCCAACCATCTCCAGCACGGCCCTGCCGTCTGCCAAGGCAGGCGACAGGAGGCCTCGGGGACCCTGGGTTGGCGGACACGTGGGTGACCTCGCAGCTCAGGTCAGGCGGGACCCTCCAGGCCCGTAGGCGCTTGGCCCTCCACCCCAGATCCCTCTTGACGCTCACAAGGACGTGGCCTTGGAGGCTTAAGGGCACGTGGCCCGCGGTTCCTTGGGCATTCACCACTCTGTCTGCACACACAGCTCTAGGCAAAGGCCAGCCGCCGCCTGGCCGGCCTTACTGCCTGACAGCAGTTGGCCCGAAGCCACTGGGAGACACCATTGAGTCGGCACGACCCCTTTGACCCAGCAAGGCCACCCTTGCCCCCACGCCAACTCCCGAACAAACTTGCCTGTGCCTGGTGACCTGCTGGGCCAGAGGACCGGTCCCGGCCCAAGAACCCACTCCCGCCCACGGCCGTGGCGAATCGGCGGAGGGTGGGCTTTTTCCGGAGGGAGCTGTGGAGAGACACACAGGCAGACAGGTGGCGGCAGCGCGGATGGGCGCTGGTGCTGTCGGCCAGGTGCAGGTCGAAGGCCTTGCGGGCCTCCCGATCATCAGCCGGGCCTGCGGCAGAGTCTGGGTCAGAGCCAGCCACCCCGGGAGCGGCTGGGGTGCGGCTGCCTCCCAGGGCCGCCTTCTGGCGGCATGTCCAGCAGGACCGGCGGGAAGCGCCCCCTCCGGCGCACGCTGTGTTGGGAGAGGCTTGAGGAGATGAGGCCTGCAGCAGTGCCCGGATGGGGCAGAGGAATCCTCGGGCACCGGCGACTAAAGGAAAAGGCGGATTGGGAGGCCAAAAATACTACAGCACCCGGTTTTCCCAGGTGGTCTCCCATCCAGGTACTAAACAGACCAGACCCTGCTTAGCTTCAGGGATCAGACGAGATGGGGTGCGTTTAGGGTGGTATGGCTGCAGAAGGCAACAGGCGCCACGGGGTGCCTCTTGAGCCTCAGCTTAGCTGGTGCTGGCGAATTACCGCCAGTCTGGTGACCAGCCCTCGGCAGCACGGCCCTGCCGCCCACCCAGGCAGGCGACAGCAGGCCTCAGGGTCCAGGGGGTGGTGGATTCTTGGGCGACCTCGCAACTCCGTTCAGGCGGCAACATCCAGGCTTGTAGGTGTTTGACGCTCTGCCCCAGATCCCACTTGACGCTCACAAGGTCTGGGACTCAGAGGCTTAAGGGCCAGTGGCCTGATGTCCCTTGGGCATTTCCCACCGTGTCCACCCCCGCAGTGCTTGGCGCAGCCCAGCCATGGCCGCGCCGGCCCTCCTGCCCGACGGCGGTTGGCCCAAAGCCACTGGGAGCCACCATTGGGCCGGCACGGCCCCTTAGCCCCAGCAAAGCCACCCTTGTACCCACGCCACCCAAAAAGCACAGTTCTCGGCTTTGGAGGTCAGGCGACCTGGAGACCCGGTCATGGCCCACGACCCCACTCCTGCCTCCAGCTGTGGCGAAACAGCAGAGGGTGGGCTTTTTCCGGAGGTATCTGTAAAGAGACACGCGGGCAGATAGGTGGCTGGGGCGTGCATGTGCGCTGGTGGGGGCGGCCAGGTGTAGCTCGAAGGCCTCGTGGGCCTATCGGCCATCAGCCGGGCCTACGGTGCAGTCTGGGTGTAGGCCAGCCACCCCGGGAGCGGCTGGTTTATGGTTATCTACCAGGGCCGCCTTCTGGCCGCATGTCCAACCAGACCAGCGGGGTGCGCCCCCTCCAGAGCACGCTGTGTTGGGAGGGGCCTGAGGAGGTGAGGCCTGCAGCGGTGCCAGGCGGAGGTGATGGCGGCCTCGGCCGTGGGCGACTAAAGGAGAATTTATAGTGGGAGGCAAAAATGCATACAGAACCCGGTATTCCAATGTGGACTCCCATCCAAGTACTAACCAGGCCCGACCCTGCTTAGCTTCCAGGATCAGACGAGATGGGGCGCGTTCAGGGTGGTATGGCCGTAGAAGGCAGCGGGAGCCACGGGGCACCTCTTGAGGCTCAGCTTCGCTGGTGCTGCCGACATACCGCCAGCCCGGCAGCCAACCATCTCCAGCACGGCCCTGCCGTCTGCCAAGGCAGGCGACAGGAGGCCTCGGGGACCCTGGGTTGGCTGACACTTGGGTGACCTCGCAGCTCAGGTCAGGCGGGACCCTCCAGGCCCGTAGGCACTTGGCCCTCCACCCCAGATCCCTCTTGACGCTCACACGGACGTGGCCTTGGAGGCTTAAGGGCACGTGGCCCGCGGTTCCTTGGGCATTCACCACTCTGTCTGCCCACACAGCTCTAGGCAAAGGCCAGCCGCCGCCTGGCCGGCCCTACTGCCTGACGGCAGTTGGCCCGAAGCCACTGGGAGACACCATTGAGTCGGCACGACCCCTTAGACCCAGCAAGGCCACCCTTGCCCCCACGCCAACGGCCGAAGAAAGTTCCCTGTGCCTGGTGACCGGCTGGGCCAGAGGACCGGTCCCGGCCCAAGAACCCACTCCCGCCCATGGCCGTGGCGAAACGGCGGAGGGTGGGCTTTTTCCGGAGGGAGCTGTGGAGAGACACACAGGCAGACAGGTGGCGGCAGCGCGGATGGGCGCTGGTGCTGTCGGCCAGATGCAGGTCGAAGGCCTTGCGGGCCTCCCGATCATCAGCCGGGCCTGCGGCAGAGTCTGGGTCAGAGCCAGCCACCCCGGGAGCGGCTGGGGTGCGGCTGCCTCCCAGGGCCGCCTTCTGGCGGCATGTCCAGCAGGACCGGCGGGAAGCGCCCCCTCCGGCGCACGCTGTGTTGGGAGAGGCTTGAGGAGATGAGGCCTGCAGCAGTGCCCGGATGGGGCAGAGGAATCCTCGGGCACTGGCGACTAAAGGAAAAGGCGGATTGGGAGGCCAAAAATACTACAGCACCCGGTTTTCCGAGGTGGTCTCCCATCCAGGTACTAAACAAACCCGACCCTGCTTAGCTTCAGGGATCAGACGAGATGGGGTGCGTTTAGGGTGGTATGGCTGCAGAAGGCAACGGGCGCCACGGGGTGCCTCTTGAGCCTCAGCTTAGCTGGTGCTGGCGAATTACCGCCAGTCTGGTGACCAGCCCTCGGCAGCACGGCCCTGCCGCCCACCCAGGCAGGCGACAGCAGTCCTCGGGGTCCAGGGGGTGGTGGATTCTTGGGCGACCTCGCAACTCTGTTCAGGCGGCAACATCCAGGCTTGTAGGTGTTTGACGCTCTGCCCCAGATCCCACTTGACGCTCACAAGGTCTGGGACTCAGAGGCTTAAGGGCCAGTGGCCTGCTGTCCCTTGGGCATTTCCCACCGTGTCCACCCCCGCAGTGCTTGGCGCAGCCCAGCCATGGCCGCGCCGGCCCTCCTGCCCGACGGCGGTTGGCCCAAAGCCACTGGGAGCCACCATTGGGCCGGCACGGCCCCTTAGCCCCAGCAAAGCCACCCTTTTACCCACGACACCCAAAAAGCACAGTTCTCGGCTTTGGAGGTCAGGCGACCTGGAAAACCGGTCATGGCCCACGACACCACTCCTGCCTCCAGCTGTGGCGAAACAGCAGAGGGTGGGCTTTTTCCGGAGGTAGCTGTATAGAGACACGCGGGCAGATAGTTGGCTGGGGCGTGCATGTGCGCTGGTGGGGGCGGCCAGGTGTAGGTCGAAGGCCTCGTGGGCCTATCGGCCGTCAGCCGGGCCTACGGTGCAGTCTGGGTGTAGGCCAGCCACCCCGGGAGCGGCTGGTTTATGGTTATCTACCAGGGGAACCTTCTGGCCGCATGTCCAACCAGACCAGCGGGGTGCGCCCCCTCCAGAGCACGCTGTGTTGGGAGGGGCCTGAGGAGGTGAGGCCTGCAGCGGTGCCAGGCGGAGGTGATGGCGGCCTCGGCCGTGGGCGACTAAAGGAGAATTTATAGTGGGAGGCAAAAATGCATACAGAACCCGGTATTCCAATGTGGTCTCCCATCCAAGTACTAACCAGGCCCGACCCTGCTTAGCTTCCAGGGTCAGACGAGATGGGGCGCGTTCAGGGTGGTATGGCCGTAGAAGGCAGCGGGAGCCACGGGGCACCTCTTGAGGCTCAGCTTCGCTGGTGCTGCCGACATACCGCCAGCCCGGCAACCAACCATCTCCAGCACGGCCCTGCCGTCTGCCAAGGCAGGAGACAGGAGGCCTCGGGGACCCTGGGTTGGCGGACACGTGGGTGACCTCGCAGCTCAGGTCAGGCGGGACCCTCCAGGCCCGTAGGCACTTGGCCCTCCACCCCAGATCCCTCTTGACGCTCACAAGGACGTGGCCTTGGAGGCTTAAGGGCACGTGGCCCGCGGTTCCTTGGGCATTCACCACTCTGTCTGCCCACACAGCTCTAGGCAAAGGCCAGCCGCCGCCTGGCCGGCCCTACTGCCTGACGGCAGTTGGCCCGAAGCCACTGGGAGACACCATTGAGTCGGCACGACCCCTTAGACCCAGCAAGGCCACCCTTGCCCGCACGCCAACTGCCGAACAAAGTTGCCTGTGCCTGGTGAACGGCTGGGCCAGAGGACCGGTCCCGGCCCAAGAACCCACTCCCGCCCACGGCCGTGGCAAAACGGCGGAGGGTGGGCTTTTTCCGGAGGGAGCTGTGGAGAGACACACAGGCAGAAAGGTGGCGGCAGCGCGGATGGGCGCTGGTGCTGTCGGCCAGGTGCAGGTCGAAGGCCTTGCGGGCCTCCCGATCATCAGCCGGGCCTGCGGCAGAGTCTGGGTCAGAGCCAGCCACCCCGGGAGCGGCTGGGGTGCGGCTGCCTCCCAGGGCCGCCTTCTGGCGGCATGTCCAGCAGGACCGGCGGGAAGCGCCCCCTCCGGCGCACGCTGTGTTGGGAGAGGCTTGAGGAGATGAGGCCTGCAGCAGTGCCCGGATGGGGCAGAGGAATCCTCGGGCACCGGCGACTAAAGGAAAAGGCGGATTGGGAGGCCAAAAATACTACAGCACCCGGTTTTCCCAGGTGGTCTCCCATCCAGGTACTAAACAGACCCGACCCTGCTTAGCTTCAGGGATCAGACGAGATGGGGTGCGTTTAGGGTGGTATGGCTGCAGAAGGCAACGGGCGCCACGGGGTGCCTCTTGAGCCTCAGCTTAGCTGGTGCTGGCGAATTACTGCCAGTCTGGTGACCAGCCCTCGGCAGCACGGCCCTGCCGCCCACCCAGGCAGGCGACAGCAGGCCTCGGGGTCCAGGGGGTGGTGGATTCTTGGGCGACCTTGCAACTCTGTTCAGGCGGCAACATCCAGGCTTGTAGGTGTTTGACGCTCTGCCCCAGATCCCACTTGACGCTCACAAGGTCTGGGACTCAGAGGCTTAAGGGCCAGTGGCCTGCTGTCCCTTGGGCATTTCCCACCGTGTCCACCCCCGCAGTGCTTGGCGCAGCCCAGCCATGGCCACGCCGGCCCTCCTGCCCGACGGCGGTTGGCCCAAAGCCACTGGGAGCCACCATTGGGCCGGCACGGCCCCTTAGCCCCAGCAAAGCCACCCTTGTACCCACGCCACCCAAAAAGCACAGTTCTCGGCTTTGGAGGTCAGGCGACCTGGAGAACCGGTCATGGCCCACGACCCCACTCCTGCCTCCAGCTGTGGCGAAACAGCAGAGGGTGGGCTTTTTCCGGAGGTAGCTGTATAGAGACACACGGGCAGATAGGTGGCTGGGGCGTGCATGTGCGCTGGTGGGGGCGGCCAGGTGTAGGTCGAAGGCCTCGTGGGCCTATCGGCCGTCAGCCGGGCCTACGGTGCAGTCTGGGTGTAGGCCAGCCACCCCGGGAGCGGCTGGTTTATGGTTATCTACCAGGGCCGCCTTCTGGCCGCATGTCCAACCAGACCGGCGGTGTGCGCCCCCTCCAGAGCACGCTGTGTTGGGAGGGGCCTGAGGAGGTGAGGCCTGCAGCGGTGCCAGGCGGAGGTGATGGCGGCCTCGGCCGTGGGCGACTAAAGGAGAATTTATAGTGGGAGGCAAAAATGCATACAGAACCCGGTATTCCAATGTGGTCTCCCATCCAAGTACTAACCAGGCCCGACCCTGCTTAGCTTCCAGGATCAGACGAGATGGGGCGCGTTCAGGGTGGTATGGCCGTAGAAGGCAGCGGGAGCCACGGGGCACCTCTTGAGGCTCAGCTTCGCTGGTGCTGCCGACATACCGCCAGCCCGGCAGCCAACCATCTCCAGCACGGCCCTGCCGTCTGCCAAGGCAGGCGACAGGAGGCCTCGGGGACCCTGGGTTGGCGGACACATGGGTGACCTCGCAGCTCAGGTCAGGCGGGACCCTCCAGGCCCGTAGGCGCTTGGCCCTCCACCCCAGATCCCTCTTGACGCTCACATGGATGTGGCCTTGGAGGCTTAAGGGCACGTGGCCCGCGGTTCCTTGGGCATTCACCACTCTGTCTGCCCACACAGCTCTAGGCAAAGGCCAGCCGCCGCCTGGCCGGCCCTACTGCCTGACGGCAGTTGGCCCGAAGCCACTGGGAGACACCATTGAGTCGGCACGACCCCTGAGAGCCAGCAAGGCCACCCTTGCCCCCACGCCAACTGCCGAACAAAGTTGCCTGTGCCTGGTGACCGGCTGGGCCAGAGGACCGGTCCCGGCCCAAGAACCCACTCCCGCCCACAGCCGTGGCGAAACGGCGGAGGGTGGGCTTTTTCCGGAGGGAGCTGTGGAGAGACACACAGGCAGACAGGTGGCGGCAGCGCGGATGGGCGCTGGTGCTGTCGGCCAGGTGCAGGTCGAAGGCCTTGCGGGCCTCCCGATCATCAGCCGGGCCTGCGGCAGAGTCTGGGTCAGAGCCAGCCACCCCGGGAGCGGCTGGGGTGCGGCTGCCTCCCAGGGCCGCCTTCTGGCGGCATGTCCAGCAGGACCGGCGGGAAGCGCCCCCTCCGGCGCACGCTGTGTTGGGAGAGGCTTGAGGAGATGAGGCCTGCAGCAGTGCCCGGATGGGACAGAGGAATCCTCGGGCACCGGCGACTAAAGGAAAAGGCGGATTAGGAGGCCAAAAATACTACAGCACCCGGTTTTCCCAGGTGGTCTCCCATCCAGGTACTAAAAAGACCCGACCCTGCTTAGCTTCAGGGATCAGACGAGATGGGGTGCGTTTAGGGTGGTATGGCTGTAGAAGGCAACGGGGGCCACGGGGTGCCTCTTGAGCCTCAGCTTAGCTGGTGCTGGCGAATTACCGCCAGTCTGGTGACCAGCCGTCGGCAGCACGGCCCTGCCGCCCACCCACGCAGGCGACAGCAGGCCTCGGGGTCCAGGGGGTGGTGGATTCTTGGGCGACCTTGCAAGTCCGTTCAGGCGGAAATATCCAGGCTTGTAGGTGTTTGACGCTCTGCCCCAGATCCCACTTGACGCTCACAAGGTCTGGGACTCAGAGGCTTAAGGGCCAGTGGCCTGCTGTCCCTTGGGCATTTCCCACCGTGTCCACCCCCGCAGTGCTTGGCGCAGCCCAGCCATGGCCGCGCCGGCCCTCCTGCCCGATGGCGGTTGGCCCAAAGCCACTGGGAGCCACCATTGGGCCGGCACGGCCCCTTAGCCCCAGCAAAGCCACCCTTGTACCCACGCCACCCAAAAAGCACAGTTCTCGGCTTTGGAGGTCAGGCGACCTGGAGAACCGGTCATGGCCCACGACCCCACTCCTGCCTCCAGCTGTGGCGAAACAGCAGAGGGTGGGCTTTTTCCGGAGGTAGCTGTATAGAGACACACGGGCAGATAGGTGGCTGGGGCGTGCATGTGCGCTGGTGGGGGCGGCCAGGTGTAGGTCGAAGGCCTCGTGGGCCTATCGGCCGTCAGCCGGGCCTACGGTGCAGTCTGGGTGTAGGCCAGCCACCCCGGGAGCGGCTGGTTTATGGTTATCTACCAGGGCCGCCTTCTGGCCGCATGTCCAACCAGACCGGCGGGGTGCGCCCCCTCCAGAGCACGCTGTGTTGGGAGGGGCCTGAGGAGGTGAGGCCTGCAGCGGTGCCAGGCGGAGGTGATGGCGGCCTCGGCCGTGGGCGACTAAAGGAGAATTTATAGTGGGAGGCAAAAATGCATACAGAACCCGGTATTCCAATGTGGTCTCCCATCCAAGTACTAACCAGGCCCGACCCTGCTTAGCTTCCAGGATCAGACGAGATGGGGCGCGTTCAGGGTGGTATGGCCGTAGAAGGCAGCGGGAGCCACGGGACACCTCTTGAGGCTCAGCTTCGCTGGTGATGCCGACATACCGCCAGCCCGGCAGCCAACCATCTCCAGCACGGCCCTGCCGTCTGCCAAGGCAGGCGACAGGAGGCCTCGGGGACCCTGGGTTGGCGGACACGTGGGTGACCTCGCAGCTCAGGTCAGGCGGGACCCTCCAGGCCCGTAGACGCTTGGCCCTCCACCCCAGATCCCTCTTGACGCTCACAAGGACGTGGCCTTGGAGGCTTAAGGGCACGTGGCCCGCGGTTCCTTGGGCATTCACCACTCTGTCTGCCCACACAGCTCTAGGCAAAGGCCAGCCGCCGCCTGGCCGGCCCTACTGCCTGACGGCAGTTGGCCCGAAACCACTGGGAGACACCATTGAGTCGGCACGACCCCTTAGACCCAGCAAGGCCACCCTTGACCCAGGCCAACTGCCGAACAATGTTCCCTGTGCCTGGTGACCGGCTGGGCCAGAGGACCGGTCCGGGCCCAAGAATCCACTCCCGCCCAGGGCCGTGGCGAAACGGCGGAGGGTGGGCTTTTTCCGGAGGGAGCTGTGGAGAGACACACAGGCAGACAGGTGGCGGCAGCGCGGATGGGCGCTGGTGCTGTCGGCCAGGTGCAGGTCGAAGGCCTTGCGGGCCTCCCGATCATCAGCCGGTCCTGCGGCAGACTCTGGGTCAGAGCCAGCCACCCCGGGAGTGGCTGGGGTGCGGCTGCCTCCCAGGGCCGCCTTCTGGCGGCATGTCCAGCAGGACCGGCGGGAAGCGCCCCCTCCGGCGCACGCTGTGTTGGGAGAGGCTTGAGGAGATGAGGCCTGCAGCAGTGCCCGGATGGGGCAGAGGAATCCTCGGGCACCGGCGACTAAACGAAAAGGCGGATTGGGAGGCCAAAAATACTACAGCACCCGGTTTTCCCAGGTGGTCTCCCATCCAGGTACTAAACAGACCCGACCCTGCTTAGCTTCAGGGATCAGACGAGATGGGGTGCGTTTAGGGTGGTATGGCTGCAGAAGGCAACGGGCGCCACGGGGTGCCTCTTGAGCCTCAGCTTAGCTGGTGCTGGCGAATTACTGCCAGTCTGGTGACCAGCCCTCGGCAGCACGGCCCTGCCGCCCACCCAGGCAGGCGACAGCAGGCCTCGGGGTCCAGGGGGTGGTGGATTCTTGGGCGACCTTGCAACTCTGTTCAGGCGGCAACATCCAGGCTTGTAGGTGTTTGACGCTCTGCCCCAGATCCCACTTGACGCTCACAAGGTCTGGGACTCAGAGGCTTAAGGGCCAGTGGCCTGCTGTCCCTTGGGCATTTCCCACCGTGTCCACCCCCGCAGTGCTTGGCGCAGCCCAGCCATGGCCACGCCGGCCCTCCTGCCCGACGGCGGTTGGCCCAAAGCCACTGGGAGCCACCATTGGGCCGGCACGGCCCCTTAGCCCCAGCAAAGCCACCCTTGTACCCACGCCACCCAAAAAGCACAGTTCTCGGCTTTGGAGGTCAGGCGACCTGGAGAACCGGTCATGGCCCACGACCCCACTCCTGCCTCCAGCTGTGGCGAAACAGCAGAGGGTGGGCTTTTTCCGGAGGTAGCTGTATAGAGACACACGGGCAGATAGGTGGCTGGGGCGTGCATGTGCGCTGGTGGGGGCGGCCAGGTGTAGGTCGAAGGCCTCGTGGGCCTATCGGCCGTCAGCCGGGCCTACGGTGCAGTCTGGGTGTAGGCCAGCCACCCCGGGAGCGGCTGGTTTATGGTTATCTACCAGGGCCGCCTTCTGGCCGCATGTCCAACCAGACCGGCGGGGTGCGCCCCCTCCAGAGCACGCTGTGTTGGGAAGGGCCTGAGGAGGTGAGGCCTGCAGCGGTGCCAGGCGGAGGTGATGGCGGCCTCGGCCGTGGGCGACTAAAGGAGAATTTATAGTGGGAGGCAAAAATGCATACAGAACCCGGTATTCCAATGTGGTCTCCCATCCAAGTACTAACCAGGCCCGACCCTGCTTAGCTTCCAGGATCAGACAAGATGGGGCGCGTTCAGGGTGGTATGGCCGTAGAAGGCAGCGGGAGCCACGGGGCACCTCTTGAGGCTCAGCTTCGCTGGTGCTGCCGACATACCGCCAGCCCGGCAGCCAACCATCTCCAGCACGGCCCTGCCGTCTGCCAAGGCAGGCGACAGGAGGCCTCGGGGACCCTGGGTTGGCGGACACGTGGGTGACCTCGCAGCTCAGGTCAGGCGGGACCCTCCAGGCCCGTAGGCGCTTGGCCCTCCACCCCAGATCCCTCTTGACGCTCACAAGGACGTGGCCTTGGAGGCTTAAGGGCACGTGGCCCGCGGTTCCTTGGGCATTCACCACTCTGTCTGCCCACACAGCTCTAGGCAAAGGCCAGCCGCCGCCTGGCCGGCCCTACTGCCTGACGGCAGTTGGCCCGAAGCCACTGGGAGACACCATTGAGTCGGCACGACCCCTTTGACACAGCAAGGCCACCCTTGCCCCCACGCCAACTGCCGAACAAACTTGCCTGTGCCTGGTGACCGGCTGGGCCAGAGGACCGGTCCCGGCCCAAGAACCCACTCCCGCCCACGGCCGTGGCGAATCGGCGGAGGGTGGGCTTTTTCCGGAGGGAGCTGTGGAGAGACACACAGGCAGACAGGTGGCGGCAGCGTGGATGGGCGCTGGTGCTGTCGGCCAGGTGCAGGTCGAAGGCCTTGCGGGCCTCCCGATCATCAGCCGGGCCTGCGGCAGAGTCTGGGTCAGAGCCAGCCACCCCGGGAGCGGCTGGGGTGTGGCTGCCTCCCAGGGCCGCCTTCTGGCGGCATGTCCAGCAGGACCGGCGGGAAGCGCCCCCTCCGGCGCACGCTGTGTTGGGAGAGGCTTGAGGAGATGAGGCCTGCAGCAGTGCCCGGATGGGGCAGAGGAATCCTCGGGCACCGGCGACTAAAGGAAACGGCGGATTGGGAGGCCAAAAATACTACAGCACCCGGTTTTCCCAGGTGGTCTCCCATCCAGGTACTAAACAGACCCGACCCTGCTTAGCTTCAGGGATCAGACGAGATGGGGTGCGTTTAGGGTGGTATGGCTGCAGAAGGAAACGGGCGCCACGGGGTGCCTCTTGAGCCTCAGCTTAGCTGGTGCTGGCGAATTACCGCCGGTCTGGTGAACAGCCCTCGGAAGCACGGCCCTGCCGCCCACCCAGGCAGGCGACAGCAGGCCTCGGGGTCCAGGGGGTGGTGGATTCTTGGGCGACCTCGCAACTCCGTTCAGGCGGCAACATCCAGGCTTGTAGGTGTTTGACGCTCTGCCCCAGATCCCACTTGACGCTCACAAGGTCTGGGACTCAGAGGCTTAAGGGCCAGTGGCCTGCTGTCCCTTGGGCATTTCCCACCGTGTCCACCCACGCAGTGCTTGGCGCAGCCCAGCCATGGCCGCGCCGGCCCTCCTGCCCGACGGCGGTTGGCCCAAAGCCACTGGGAGCCACCATTGGGCCGGCACGGCCCCTTAGCCCCAGCAAAGCCACCCTTGTACCCACGCCACCCAAAAAGCACAGTTCTCGGCTTTGGAGGTCAGGCGACCTGGAGAACCGGTCATGGCCCACGACCCCACTCCTGCCTCCAGCTGTGGCGAAACAGCAGAGGGTGGGCTTTTTCCGGAGGTAGCTGTATAGAGACACACGGGCAGATAGGTGGCTGGGGCGTGCATGTGCGCTGGTGGGGGCGGCCAGGTGTAGCTCGAAGGCCTCGTGGGCCTATCGGCCGTCAGCCGGGCCTACGGTGCAGTCTGGGTGTAGGCCAGCCACCCCGGGAGCGGCTGGTTTATGGTTATCTACCAGGGCCGCCTTCTGGCCGCATGTCCAACCAGACCGGCGGGGTGCGCCCCCTCCAGAGCACGCTGTGTTGGGAGGGGCCTGAGGAGGTGAGGCCTGCAGCGGTGCCAGACGGAGGTGATGGCGGCCTCGGCCGTGGGCGACTAAAGGAGAATTTATAGTGGGAGGCAAAAATGCATACAGAACCCGGTATTCCAATGTGGTCTCCCATCCAAGTACTAACCAGGCCCGACCCTGCTTAGCTTCCAGGATCAGACGAGATGGGGCGCGTTCAGGGTGGTATGGCCGTAGAAGGCAGCGGGAGCCACGGGGCACCTCTTGAGGCTCAGCTTCGCTGGTGCTGCCGACATACCGCCAGCCCGGCAGCCAACCATCTCCAGCACGGCCCTGCCGTCTGCCAAGGCAGGCGACAGGAGGCCTCGGGGACCCTGGGTTGGCGGACACGTGGGTGACCTCGCAGCTCAGGTCAGGCGGGACCCTCCAGGCCCGTAGGCGCTTGGCCCTCCACCCCAGATCCCTCTTGACGCTCACAAGGACGTGGCCTTGGAGGCTTAAGGGCACGTGGCCCGCGGTTCCTTGGGCATTCACCACTCTGTCTGCCCACACAGCTCTAGGCAAAGGCCAGCCGCCGCCTGGCCGGCCCTACTGCCTGACGGCAGTTGGCCCGAAACCACTGGGAGACACCATTGAGTCGGCACGACACCTTAGACCCAGCAAGGCCACCCTTGACCCACGCCAACTGCCGAACAAAGTTGCCTGTGCCTGGTGACCGGCTGGGCCAGAGGACCGGTCCCGGCCCAAGAACCCACTCCCGTCCACGGCCGTGGCGAAACGGCGGAGGGTGGGCTTTTTCCGGAGGGAGCTGTGGAGAGACACACAGGCAGACAGGTGGCGGCAGCGCTGATGGGCGCTGGTGCTGTCGGCCAGGTGCAGGTCGAAGGCCTTGCGGGCCTCCCGATCATCAGCCGGGCCTGCGGCAGAGTCTGGGTCAGAGCCAGCCACCCCGGGAGCGGCTGGGGTGCGGCTGCCTCCCAGGGCCGCCTTCTGGCGGCATGTCCAGCAGGACCGGCGGGAAGCGCCCCCTCCGGCGCACGCTGTGTTGGGAGAGGCTTGAGGAGATGAGGCCTGCAGCAGTGCCCGGATGGGGCAGAGGAATCCTCGGGCACCGGCGACTAAAGGAAAAGGCGGATTGGGAGGCCAAAAATACTACAGCACCCGGTTTTCCCAGGTGGTCTCCCATCCAGGTACTAAACAGACCCGACCCTGCTTAGCTTCAGGGATCAGACGAGATGGGGTGCGTTTAGGGTGGTATGGCTGCAGAAGGCAACGGGCGCCACGGGGTGCCTCTTGAGCCTCAGCTTAGCTGGTGCTGGCGAATTACCGCCGGTCTGCTGACCAGCCCTCGGCAGCACGGCCCTGCCGCCCACCCAGGCAGGCGACAGCAGGCCTCGGGGTCCAGGGGGTGGTGGATTCTTGGGCGACCTCGCAACTCCGTTCAGGCGGCAACATCCAGGCTTGTAGGTGTTTGACGCTCTGCCCCAGATCCCACTTGACGCTCACAAGGTCTGGGACTCAGAGGCTTAAGGGCCAGTGGCCTGCTGTCCCTTGGGCATTTCCCACCGTGTCCACCCCCGCAGTGCTTGGCGCAGCCCAGCCATGGCCGCGCCGGCCCTCCTGCCCGACGGCGGTTGGCCCAAAGCCACTGGGAGCCACCATTGGGCCGGCACGGCCCCTTAGCCCCAGCAAAGCCACCCTTGTACCCACGCCACCCAAAAAGCACAGTTCTCGGCTTTGGAGGTCAGGCGACCTGGAGAACCGGTCATGGCCCACGACCCCACTCCTGCCTCCAGCTGTGGCGAAACAGCAGAGGGTGGGCTTTTTCCGGAGGTAGCTGTATAGAGACACACGGGCAGATAGGTGGCTGGGGCGTGCATGTGCGCTGGTGGGGGCGGCCAGGTGTAGGTCGAAGGCCTCGTGGGCCTATCGGCCGTCAGCCGGGCCTACGGTGCAGTCTGGGTGTAGGCCAGCCACCCCGGGAGCGGCTGGTTTATGGTTATCTACCAGGGCCGCCTTCTGGCCGCATGTCCAACCAGACCGGCGGGGTGCGCCCCCTCCAGAGCACGCTGTGTTGGGAGGGGCCTGAGGAGGTGAGGCCTGCAGCGGTGCCAGGCGGAGGTGATGGCGGCCTCGGCCGTGGGCGACTAAAGGAGAATTTATAGTGGGAGGCAAAAATGCATACAGAACCCGGTATTCCAATGTGATCTCCCATCCAAGTACTAACCAGGCCCGACCCTGCTTAGCTTCCAGGATCAGACGAGATGGGGCGCGTTCAGGGTGGTATGGCCGTAGAAGGCAGCGGGAGCCACGGGGCACCTCTTGAGGCTCAGCTTCGCTGGTGCTGCTGACATACCGCCAGCCCGGCAGCCAACCATCTCCAGCACGGCCCTGCCGTCTGCCAAGGCAGGCGACAGGAGGCCTCGGGGACCCTGGGTTGGTAGACACGTGGGTGACCTCGCAGCTCAGGTCAGGCGGGACCCTCCAGGCCCGTAGGCGCTTGGCCCTCCACCCAGGTTCCCTCTTGACGCTCACAAGGACGTGGCCTTGGAGGCTTAAGGGCACGTGGCCCGCGGTTCCTTGGGCATTCACCACTCTGTCTGCACACACAGCTCTAGGCAAAGGCCAGCCGCCGCCTGGCCGGCCTTACTGCCTGACGGCAGTTGGCCCGAAGCCACTGGGAGACACCATTGAGTCGGCACGACCCCTTTGACCCAGCAAGGCCACCCTTGCCCCCACGCCAACTGCCGAACAAACTTGCCTGTGCCTGGTGACCGGCTGGGCCAGAGGACCGGTCCCGGCCCAAGAACCCACTCCCGCCCACGGCCGTGGCGAATCGGCGGAGGGTGGGCTTTTTCCGGAGGGAGCTGTGGAGAGACACACAGGCAGACAGGTGGCGGCAGCGCGGATGGGCCCTGGTGCTGTCGGCCAGGTGCAGGTCGAAGGCCTTGCGGGCCTCCCGATCATCAGCCGGGCCTGCGGCAGAGTCTGGGTCAGAGCCAGCCACCCCGGGAGCGGCTGGGGTGCGGCTGCCTCCCAGGGCCGCCTTCTGGCGGCATGTCCAGCAGGACCGGCGGGAAGCGCCCCCTCCGGCGCACGCTGTGTTGGGAGAGGCTTGAGGAGATGAGGCCTGCAGCAGTGCCCGGATGGGGCAGAGGAATCCTCGGGCACCGGCGACTAAAGGAAAAGGCGGATTGGGAGGCCAAAAATACTACAGCACCCGGTTTTCCCAGGTGGTCTCCCATCCAGGTACTAAACAGACCCGACCCTGCTTAGCTTCAGGGATCAGACGAGATGGGGTGCGTTTAGGGTGGTATGGCTGCAGAAGGCAACGGGCGCCACGGGGTGCCTCTTGAGCCTCAGCTTAGCTGGTGCTGGCGAATTACCGCCGGTCTGGTGACCAGCCCTCGGCAGCACGGCCCTGCCGCCCACCCAGGCAGGCGACAGCAGGCCTCGGGGTCCAGGGGGTGGTGGATTCTTGGGCGACCTCGCAACTCCGTTCAGGCGGCAACATCCAGGCTTGTAGGTGTTTGACGCTCTGCCCCAGATCCCACTTGACGCTCACAAGGTCTGTGACTCAGAGGCTTAAGGGCCAGTGGCCTGCTGTCCCTTGGGCATTTCCCACCGTGTCCACCCCCGCAGTGCTTGGCGCAGCCCAGCCTTGGCCGCGCCGGCCCTCCTGCCCGACGGCGGTTGGCCCAAAGCCACTGGGAGCCACCATTGGGCCGGCAAGGCCCCTTAGCCCCAGCAAAGCCACCCTTGTACCCACGCCACCCAAAAAGCACAGTTCTCGGCTTTGGAGGTCAGGCGACCTGGAGAACCGGTCATGGCCCACAACCCCACTCCTGCCTCCAGCTGTGGCGAAACAGCAGAGGGTGGGCTTTTTCCGGAGGTAGCTGTATAGAGACACACGGGCAGATAGGTGGCTGGGGCGTGCATGTGCGCTGGTGGGGGCGGCCAGGTGTAGCTCGAAGGCCTCGTGGGCCTATCGGCCGTCAGCCGGGCCTACGGTGCAGTCTGGGTGTAGGCCAGCCACCCCGGGACCGGCTGGTTTATGGTTATCTACCAGGGCCGCCTTCTGGCCGCATGTCCAACCAGACCGGCGGGGTGCGCCCCCTCCAGAGCACGCTGTGTTGGGAGGGGCCTGAGGAGGTGAGGCCTGCAGCGGTGCCAGGCGGAGGTGATGGCGGCCTCGGCCGTGGGCGACTAAAGGAGAATTTATAGTGGGAGGCAAAAATGCATACAGAACCCGGTATTCCAATGTGGTCTCCCATCCAAGTACTAACCAGGCCCGACCCTGCTTAGCTTCCAGGATCAGACGAGATGGGGCGCGTTCAGGGTGGTATGGCCGTAGAAGGCAGCGGGAGCCACGGGGCACCTCTTGAGGCTCAGCTTCGCTGGTGCTGCCGACATACCGCCAGCCCGGCAGCCAACCATCTCCAGCACGGCCCTGCCGTCTGCCAAGGCAGGCGACAGGAGGCCTCGGGGACCCTGGGTTGGC
Organism: Balaenoptera physalus; assembly: GCF_965194825.1. Lineage (NCBI taxonomy): Eukaryota > Metazoa > Chordata > Mammalia > Artiodactyla > Balaenopteridae > Balaenoptera > Balaenoptera physalus. The sequence goes on along the minus strand of NW_028126340.1, from coordinate 699,423 downwards.
GGACACGTGGGTGACCTCGCAGCTCAGGTCAGGCGGGACCCTCCAGGCCCGTAGGCGCTTGGCCCTCCACCCCAGATCCCTCTTGACGCTCACAAGGACGTGGCCTTGGAGGCTTAAGGGCACGTGGCCCGCGTTTCCTTGGGCATTCACCACTCTGTCTGCCCACACAGCTCTAGGCAAAGGCCAGCCGCCGCCTGGCCGGCCCTACTGCCTGACGGCAGTTGGCCCGAAACCACTGGGAGACACCATTGAGTCGGCACGACCCCTTAGACCCAGCAAGGCCACCCTTGACCCACGCCAACTGCCGAACAAAGTTGCCTGTGCCTGGTGACCGGCTGGGCCAGAGGACCGGTCCCGGCCCAAGAACCCACTCCCGCCCACGGCCGTGGCGAAACGGCGGAGGGTGGGCTTTTTCCGGAGGGAGCTGTGGAGAGACAAACAGGCAGACAGGTGGCGGCAGCGCGGATGGGCGCTGGTGCTGTCGGCCAGGTGCAGGTCGAAGGCCTTGCGGGCCTCCCGATCATCAGCCGGGCCTGCGGCAGAGTCTGGGTCAGAGCCAGCCACCCCGGGAGCGGCTGGGTTGCGGCTGCCTCCCAGGGCCGCCTTCTGGCGGCATGTCCAGCAGGACCGGCGGGAAGCGCCCCCTCCGGCGCACGCTGTGTTGGGAGAGGCTTGAGGAGATGAGGCCTGCAGCAGTGCCCGGATGGGGCAGAGGAATCCTCGGGCACCGGCGACTAAAGGAAAAGGCGGATTGGGAGGCCAAAAATACTACAGCACCCGGTTTTCCCAGGTGGTCTCCCATCCAGGTACTAAACAGACCCGACCCTGCTTAGCTTCAGGGATCAGACGAGATGGGGTGCGTTTAGGGTGGTATGGCTGCAGAAGGCAACGGGCGCCACGGGGTGCCTCTTGAGCCTCAGCTTAGCTGGTGCTGGCGAATTACCGCCGGTCTGGTGACCAGCCCTCGGCAGCACGGCCCTGCCGCCCACCCAGGCAGGCGACAGCAGGCCTCGGGGTCCAGGGGGTGGTGGATTCTTGGGCGACCTCGCAACTCCGTTCAGGCGGCAACATCCAGGCTTGTAGGTGTTTGACGCTCTGCCCCAGATCCCACTTGAAGCTCACAAGGTCTGGGACTCAGAGGCTTAAGGGCCAGTGGCCTGCTGTCCCTTGGGCATTTCCCACCGTGTCCACCCCCGCAGTGCTTGGCGCAGCCCAGCCATGGCCGCGACGGCCCTCCTGCCCGACGGCGGTTGGCCCAAAGCCACTGGGAGCCACCATTGGGCCGGCACGGCCCCTTAGCCCCAGCAAAGCCACCCTTGTACCCACGCCACCCAAAAAGCACAGTTCTCGGCTTTGGAGGTCAGGCGACCTGGAGAACCGGTCATGGCCCACGACCCCACTCCTGCCTCCAGCTGTGGCGAAACAGCAGAGGGTGGGCTTTTTCCGGAGGTAGCTGTATAGAGACACACGGGCAGATAGGTGGCTGGGGCGTGCATGTGCGCTGGTGGGGGCGGCCAGGTGTAGCTCGAAGGCCTCGTGGGCCTATCGGCCGTCAGCCGGGCCTACGGTGCAGTCTGGGTGTAGGCCAGCCACCCCGGGAGCGGCTGGTTTATGGTTATCTACCAGGGCCGCCTTCTGGCCGCATGTCCAACCAGACCGGCGGGGTGCGCCCCCTCCAGAGCACGCTGTGTTGGGAGGGGCCTGAGGAGGTGAGGCCTGCAGCGGTGCCAGGCGGAGGTGATGGCGGCCTCGGCCGTGGGCGACTAAAGGAGAATTTGTAGTGGGAGGCAAAAATGCATACAGAACCTGGTATTCCAATGTGGTCTCCCATCCAAGTACTAACCAGGCCCGACCCTGCTTAGCTTCCAGGATCAGACGAGATGGGGCGCGTTCAGGGTGGTATGGCCGTAGAAGGCAGCAGGAGCCACGGGGCACCTCTTGAGGCTCAGCTTCGCTGGTGCTGCCGACATACCGCCAGCCCGGCAGCCAACCATCTCCAGCACGGCCCTGCCGTCTGCCAAGGCAGGCGACAGGAGGCCTCGGGGACCCTGGGTTGGCGGACACGTGGGTGACCTCGCAGCTCAGGTCAGGCGGGACCCTCCAGGCCCGTAGGCGCTTGGCCCTCCACCCCATATACCTCTTGACGCTCACAAAGACGTGGCCTTGGAGGCTTAAGGGCACGTGGCCCGCGGTTCCTTGGGCATTCACCACTCTGTCTGCCCACACAGTTCTAGGCAAAGGCCAGCCGCCGCCTGGCCAGCCCTACTGCCTGACGGCAGTTGGCCCGAAACCACTGGGAGACACCATTGAGTCGGCACGACCCCTTAGACCCAGCAAGGCCACCCTTGACCCACGCCAACTGCCGAACAAAGTTGCCTGTGCCTGGTGACCGGCTGGGCCAGAGGACCGGTCCCGGCCCAAGAACCCACTGCCGCCCACGGCCGTGTCGAAACGGCAGAGGGTGGGCTTTTTCCGGAGGGAGCTGTGGAGAGACACACAGGCAGACAGGTGGCGGCAGCGCGGATGGGCGCTGGTGCTGTCGGCCAGGTGCAGGTCGAAGGCCTTGCGGGCCTCCCGATCATCAGCCGGGCCTGCGGCAGAGTCTGGGTCAGAGCCAGCCACCCCGGGAGCGGCTGGGGTGCGGCTGCCTCCCAGGGCCGCCTTCTGGCGGCATGTCCAGCAGGACCGGCGGGAAGCGCCCCCTCCGGCGCACGCTGTGTTGGGAGAGGCTTGAGGAGATGAGGCCTGCAGCAGTGCCCGGATGGGGCAGAGGAATCCTCGGGCACCGGCGACTAAAGGAAAATGCGGATTGGGAGGCCAAAAATACTACAGCACCCGGTTTTCCCAGGTGGTCTCCCATCCAGGTACTAAACAGACCCGACCCTGCTTAGCTTCAGGGATCAGACGAGATGGGGTGCGTTTAGGGTGGTATGGCTGCAGAAGGCAACGGGCGCCACGGGGTGCCTCTTGAGCCTCAGCTTAGCTGGTGCTGGCGAATTACCGCCAGTCTGGTGACCAGCCCTCGGCAGCACGGCCCTGCCGCCCACCCAGGCAGGCGACAGCAGGCCTCAGGGTCCAGGGGGTGGTGGATTCTTGGGCGACCTCGCAACTCCGTTCAGGCGGCAACATCCAGGCTTGTAGGAGTTTGACGCTCTGCCCCAGATCCCACTTGACGCTCACAAGGTCTGGGACTCAGAGGCTTAAGGGCCAGTGGCCTGCTGTCCCCTGGGCATTTCCCACCGTGTCCACCCACGCAGTGCTTGGCGCAGCCCAGCCATGGCCGCGCCGGCCCTCCTGCCCGACGGCGGTTGGCCCAAAGCCACTGGGAGCCACCATTGGGCCGGCACGGCCCCTTAGCCCCAGCAAAGCCACCCTTGTACCCACGCCACCCAAAAAGCACAGTTCTCGGCTTTGGAGGTCAGGCGACCTGGAGAACCGGTCATGGCCCACGACCCCACTCCTGCCTCCAGCTGTGGCGAAACAGCAGAGGGTGGGCTTTTTCCGGAGGTAGCTGTATAGAGACACGCGGGCAGATAGTTGGCTGGGGCGTGCATGTGCGCTGGTGGGGGCGGCCAGGTGTAGGTCGAAGGCCTCGTGGGCCTATCGGCCGTCAGCCGGGCCTACGGTGCAGTCTGGGTGTAGGCCAGCCACCCCGGGAGCGGCTGGTTTATGGTTATCTACCAGGGCCGCCATCTGGCCGCATGTCCAACCAGACCGGCGGGGTGCGCCCCCTCCAGAGCACGCTGTGTTGGGAGGGGCCTGAGGAGGTGAGGCCTGCAGCGGTGCCAGGCGGAGGTGATGGCGGCCTCGGCCGTGGGCGACTAAACGAGAATTTATAGTGGGAGACAAAAATGCATACAGAACCCGGTATTCCAATGTGGTCTCCCATCCAAGTCCTAACCAGGCCCGACCCTGCTTAGCTTCCAGGATCAGACGAGATGGGGCGCGTTCAGGGTGGTATGGCCGTAGAAGGCAGCGGGAGCCACGGGGCACCTCTTGAGGCTCAGCTTCGCTGGTGATGCCGACATACCGCCAGCCCGGCAGCCAACCATCTCCAGCACGGCCCTGCCGTCTGCCAAGGCAGGCGACAGGAGGCCTCGGGGACCCTGGGTTGGCGGACACGTGGGTGACCTCGCAGCTCAGGTCAGGCGGGACCCTCCAGGCCCGTAGGCGCTTGGCCCTCCACCCCAGATCCCTCTTGACGCTCACAAGGACGTGGCCTTGGAGGCTTAAGGGCACGTGGCCCGCGGTTCCTTGGGCATTCACCACTCTGTCTGCACACACAGCTCTAGGCAAAGGCCAGCCGCCGCCTGGCCGGCCTTACTGCCTGACAGCAGTTGGCCCGAAGCCACTGGGAGACACCATTGAGTCGGCACGACCCCTTTGACCCAGCAAGGCCACCCTTGCCCCCACGCCAACTCCCGAACAAACTTGCCTGTGCCTGGTGACCTGCTGGGCCAGAGGACCGGTCCCGGCCCAAGAACCCACTCCCGCCCACGGCCGTGGCGAATCGGCGGAGGGTGGGCTTTTTCCGGAGGGAGCTGTGGAGAGACACACAGGCAGACAGGTGGCGGCAGCGCGGATGGGCGCTGGTGCTGTCGGCCAGGTGCAGGTCGAAGGCCTTGCGGGCCTCCCGATCATCAGCCGGGCCTGCGGCAGAGTCTGGGTCAGAGCCAGCCACCCCGGGAGCGGCTGGGGTGCGGCTGCCTCCCAGGGCCGCCTTCTGGCGGCATGTCCAGCAGGACCGGCGGGAAGCGCCCCCTCCGGCGCACGCTGTGTTGGGAGAGGCTTGAGGAGATGAGGCCTGCAGCAGTGCCCGGATGGGGCAGAGGAATCCTCGGGCACCGGCGACTAAAGGAAAAGGCGGATTGGGAGGCCAAAAATACTACAGCACCCGGTTTTCCCAGGTGGTCTCCCATCCAGGTACTAAACAGACCAGACCCTGCTTAGCTTCAGGGATCAGACGAGATGGGGTGCGTTTAGGGTGGTATGGCTGCAGAAGGCAACAGGCGCCACGGGGTGCCTCTTGAGCCTCAGCTTAGCTGGTGCTGGCGAATTACCGCCAGTCTGGTGACCAGCCCTCGGCAGCACGGCCCTGCCGCCCACCCAGGCAGGCGACAGCAGGCCTCAGGGTCCAGGGGGTGGTGGATTCTTGGGCGACCTCGCAACTCCGTTCAGGCGGCAACATCCAGGCTTGTAGGTGTTTGACGCTCTGCCCCAGATCCCACTTGACGCTCACAAGGTCTGGGACTCAGAGGCTTAAGGGCCAGTGGCCTGATGTCCCTTGGGCATTTCCCACCGTGTCCACCCCCGCAGTGCTTGGCGCAGCCCAGCCATGGCCGCGCCGGCCCTCCTGCCCGACGGCGGTTGGCCCAAAGCCACTGGGAGCCACCATTGGGCCGGCACGGCCCCTTAGCCCCAGCAAAGCCACCCTTGTACCCACGCCACCCAAAAAGCACAGTTCTCGGCTTTGGAGGTCAGGCGACCTGGAGACCCGGTCATGGCCCACGACCCCACTCCTGCCTCCAGCTGTGGCGAAACAGCAGAGGGTGGGCTTTTTCCGGAGGTATCTGTAAAGAGACACGCGGGCAGATAGGTGGCTGGGGCGTGCATGTGCGCTGGTGGGGGCGGCCAGGTGTAGCTCGAAGGCCTCGTGGGCCTATCGGCCATCAGCCGGGCCTACGGTGCAGTCTGGGTGTAGGCCAGCCACCCCGGGAGCGGCTGGTTTATGGTTATCTACCAGGGCCGCCTTCTGGCCGCATGTCCAACCAGACCAGCGGGGTGCGCCCCCTCCAGAGCACGCTGTGTTGGGAGGGGCCTGAGGAGGTGAGGCCTGCAGCGGTGCCAGGCGGAGGTGATGGCGGCCTCGGCCGTGGGCGACTAAAGGAGAATTTATAGTGGGAGGCAAAAATGCATACAGAACCCGGTATTCCAATGTGGACTCCCATCCAAGTACTAACCAGGCCCGACCCTGCTTAGCTTCCAGGATCAGACGAGATGGGGCGCGTTCAGGGTGGTATGGCCGTAGAAGGCAGCGGGAGCCACGGGGCACCTCTTGAGGCTCAGCTTCGCTGGTGCTGCCGACATACCGCCAGCCCGGCAGCCAACCATCTCCAGCACGGCCCTGCCGTCTGCCAAGGCAGGCGACAGGAGGCCTCGGGGACCCTGGGTTGGCTGACACTTGGGTGACCTCGCAGCTCAGGTCAGGCGGGACCCTCCAGGCCCGTAGGCACTTGGCCCTCCACCCCAGATCCCTCTTGACGCTCACACGGACGTGGCCTTGGAGGCTTAAGGGCACGTGGCCCGCGGTTCCTTGGGCATTCACCACTCTGTCTGCCCACACAGCTCTAGGCAAAGGCCAGCCGCCGCCTGGCCGGCCCTACTGCCTGACGGCAGTTGGCCCGAAGCCACTGGGAGACACCATTGAGTCGGCACGACCCCTTAGACCCAGCAAGGCCACCCTTGCCCCCACGCCAACGGCCGAAGAAAGTTCCCTGTGCCTGGTGACCGGCTGGGCCAGAGGACCGGTCCCGGCCCAAGAACCCACTCCCGCCCATGGCCGTGGCGAAACGGCGGAGGGTGGGCTTTTTCCGGAGGGAGCTGTGGAGAGACACACAGGCAGACAGGTGGCGGCAGCGCGGATGGGCGCTGGTGCTGTCGGCCAGATGCAGGTCGAAGGCCTTGCGGGCCTCCCGATCATCAGCCGGGCCTGCGGCAGAGTCTGGGTCAGAGCCAGCCACCCCGGGAGCGGCTGGGGTGCGGCTGCCTCCCAGGGCCGCCTTCTGGCGGCATGTCCAGCAGGACCGGCGGGAAGCGCCCCCTCCGGCGCACGCTGTGTTGGGAGAGGCTTGAGGAGATGAGGCCTGCAGCAGTGCCCGGATGGGGCAGAGGAATCCTCGGGCACTGGCGACTAAAGGAAAAGGCGGATTGGGAGGCCAAAAATACTACAGCACCCGGTTTTCCGAGGTGGTCTCCCATCCAGGTACTAAACAAACCCGACCCTGCTTAGCTTCAGGGATCAGACGAGATGGGGTGCGTTTAGGGTGGTATGGCTGCAGAAGGCAACGGGCGCCACGGGGTGCCTCTTGAGCCTCAGCTTAGCTGGTGCTGGCGAATTACCGCCAGTCTGGTGACCAGCCCTCGGCAGCACGGCCCTGCCGCCCACCCAGGCAGGCGACAGCAGTCCTCGGGGTCCAGGGGGTGGTGGATTCTTGGGCGACCTCGCAACTCTGTTCAGGCGGCAACATCCAGGCTTGTAGGTGTTTGACGCTCTGCCCCAGATCCCACTTGACGCTCACAAGGTCTGGGACTCAGAGGCTTAAGGGCCAGTGGCCTGCTGTCCCTTGGGCATTTCCCACCGTGTCCACCCCCGCAGTGCTTGGCGCAGCCCAGCCATGGCCGCGCCGGCCCTCCTGCCCGACGGCGGTTGGCCCAAAGCCACTGGGAGCCACCATTGGGCCGGCACGGCCCCTTAGCCCCAGCAAAGCCACCCTTTTACCCACGACACCCAAAAAGCACAGTTCTCGGCTTTGGAGGTCAGGCGACCTGGAAAACCGGTCATGGCCCACGACACCACTCCTGCCTCCAGCTGTGGCGAAACAGCAGAGGGTGGGCTTTTTCCGGAGGTAGCTGTATAGAGACACGCGGGCAGATAGTTGGCTGGGGCGTGCATGTGCGCTGGTGGGGGCGGCCAGGTGTAGGTCGAAGGCCTCGTGGGCCTATCGGCCGTCAGCCGGGCCTACGGTGCAGTCTGGGTGTAGGCCAGCCACCCCGGGAGCGGCTGGTTTATGGTTATCTACCAGGGGAACCTTCTGGCCGCATGTCCAACCAGACCAGCGGGGTGCGCCCCCTCCAGAGCACGCTGTGTTGGGAGGGGCCTGAGGAGGTGAGGCCTGCAGCGGTGCCAGGCGGAGGTGATGGCGGCCTCGGCCGTGGGCGACTAAAGGAGAATTTATAGTGGGAGGCAAAAATGCATACAGAACCCGGTATTCCAATGTGGTCTCCCATCCAAGTACTAACCAGGCCCGACCCTGCTTAGCTTCCAGGGTCAGACGAGATGGGGCGCGTTCAGGGTGGTATGGCCGTAGAAGGCAGCGGGAGCCACGGGGCACCTCTTGAGGCTCAGCTTCGCTGGTGCTGCCGACATACCGCCAGCCCGGCAACCAACCATCTCCAGCACGGCCCTGCCGTCTGCCAAGGCAGGAGACAGGAGGCCTCGGGGACCCTGGGTTGGCGGACACGTGGGTGACCTCGCAGCTCAGGTCAGGCGGGACCCTCCAGGCCCGTAGGCACTTGGCCCTCCACCCCAGATCCCTCTTGACGCTCACAAGGACGTGGCCTTGGAGGCTTAAGGGCACGTGGCCCGCGGTTCCTTGGGCATTCACCACTCTGTCTGCCCACACAGCTCTAGGCAAAGGCCAGCCGCCGCCTGGCCGGCCCTACTGCCTGACGGCAGTTGGCCCGAAGCCACTGGGAGACACCATTGAGTCGGCACGACCCCTTAGACCCAGCAAGGCCACCCTTGCCCGCACGCCAACTGCCGAACAAAGTTGCCTGTGCCTGGTGAACGGCTGGGCCAGAGGACCGGTCCCGGCCCAAGAACCCACTCCCGCCCACGGCCGTGGCAAAACGGCGGAGGGTGGGCTTTTTCCGGAGGGAGCTGTGGAGAGACACACAGGCAGAAAGGTGGCGGCAGCGCGGATGGGCGCTGGTGCTGTCGGCCAGGTGCAGGTCGAAGGCCTTGCGGGCCTCCCGATCATCAGCCGGGCCTGCGGCAGAGTCTGGGTCAGAGCCAGCCACCCCGGGAGCGGCTGGGGTGCGGCTGCCTCCCAGGGCCGCCTTCTGGCGGCATGTCCAGCAGGACCGGCGGGAAGCGCCCCCTCCGGCGCACGCTGTGTTGGGAGAGGCTTGAGGAGATGAGGCCTGCAGCAGTGCCCGGATGGGGCAGAGGAATCCTCGGGCACCGGCGACTAAAGGAAAAGGCGGATTGGGAGGCCAAAAATACTACAGCACCCGGTTTTCCCAGGTGGTCTCCCATCCAGGTACTAAACAGACCCGACCCTGCTTAGCTTCAGGGATCAGACGAGATGGGGTGCGTTTAGGGTGGTATGGCTGCAGAAGGCAACGGGCGCCACGGGGTGCCTCTTGAGCCTCAGCTTAGCTGGTGCTGGCGAATTACTGCCAGTCTGGTGACCAGCCCTCGGCAGCACGGCCCTGCCGCCCACCCAGGCAGGCGACAGCAGGCCTCGGGGTCCAGGGGGTGGTGGATTCTTGGGCGACCTTGCAACTCTGTTCAGGCGGCAACATCCAGGCTTGTAGGTGTTTGACGCTCTGCCCCAGATCCCACTTGACGCTCACAAGGTCTGGGACTCAGAGGCTTAAGGGCCAGTGGCCTGCTGTCCCTTGGGCATTTCCCACCGTGTCCACCCCCGCAGTGCTTGGCGCAGCCCAGCCATGGCCACGCCGGCCCTCCTGCCCGACGGCGGTTGGCCCAAAGCCACTGGGAGCCACCATTGGGCCGGCACGGCCCCTTAGCCCCAGCAAAGCCACCCTTGTACCCACGCCACCCAAAAAGCACAGTTCTCGGCTTTGGAGGTCAGGCGACCTGGAGAACCGGTCATGGCCCACGACCCCACTCCTGCCTCCAGCTGTGGCGAAACAGCAGAGGGTGGGCTTTTTCCGGAGGTAGCTGTATAGAGACACACGGGCAGATAGGTGGCTGGGGCGTGCATGTGCGCTGGTGGGGGCGGCCAGGTGTAGGTCAAAGGCCTCGTGGGCCTATCGGCCGTCAGCCGGGCCTACGGTGCAGTCTGGGTGTAGGCCAGCCACCCCGGGAGCGGCTGGTTTATGGTTATCTACCAGGGCCGCCTTCTGGCCGCATGTCCAACCAGACCGGCGGGGTGCGCCCCCTCCAGAGCACGCTGTGTTGGGAAGGGCCTGAGGAGGTGAGGCCTGCAGCGGTGCCAGGCGGAGGTGATGGCGGCCTCGGCCGTGGGCGACTAAAGGAGAATTTATAGTGGGAGGCAAAAATGCATACAGAACCCGGTATTCCAATGTGGTCTCCCATCCAAGTACTAACCAGGCCCGACCCTGCTTAGCTTCCAGGATCAGACAAGATGGGGCGCGTTCAGGGTGGTATGGCCGTAGAAGGCAGCGGGAGCCACGGGGCACCTCTTGAGGCTCAGCTTCGCTGGTGCTGCCGACATACCGCCAGCCCGGCAGCCAACCATCTCCAGCACGGCCCTGCCGTCTGCCAAGGCAGGCGACAGGAGGCCTCGGGGACCCTGGGTTGGCGGACACGTGGGTGACCTCGCAGCTCAGGTCAGGCGGGACCCTCCAGGCCCGTAGGCGCTTGGCCCTCCACCCCAGATCCCTCTTGACGCTCACAAGGACGTGGCCTTGGAGGCTTAAGGGCACGTGGCCCGCGGTTCCTTGGGCATTCACCACTCTGTCTGCCCACACAGCTCTAGGCAAAGGCCAGCCGCCGCCTGGCCGGCCCTACTGCCTGACGGCAGTTGGCCCGAAGCCACTGGGAGACACCATTGAGTCGGCACGACCCCTTTGACCCAGCAAGGCCACCCTTGCCCCCACGCCAACTGCCGAACAAACTTGCCTGTGCCTGGTGACCGGCTGGGCCAGAGGACCGGTCCCGGCCCAAGAACCCACTCCCGCCCACGGCCGTGGCGAATCGGCGGAGGGTGGGCTTTTTCCGGAGGGAGCTGTGGAGAGACACACAGGCAGACAGGTGGCGGCAGCGTGGATGGGCGCTGGTGCTGTCGGCCAGGTGCAGGTCGAAGGCCTTGCGGGCCTCCCGATCATCAGCCGGGCCTGCGGCAGAGTCTGGGTCAGAGCCAGCCACCCCGGGAGCGGCTGGGGTGTGGCTGCCTCCCAGGGCCGCCTTCTGGCGGCATGTCCAGCAGGACCGGCGGGAAGCGCCCCCTCCGGCGCACGCTGTGTTGGGAGAGGCTTGAGGAGATGAGGCCTGCAGCAGTGCCCGGATGGGGCAGAGGAATCCTCGGGCACCGGCGACTAAAGGAAACGGCGGATTGGGAGGCCAAAAATACTACAGCACCCGGTTTTCCCAGGTGGTCTCCCATCCAGGTACTAAACAGACCCGACCCTGCTTAGCTTCAGGGATCAGACGAGATGGGGTGCGTTTAGGGTGGTATGGCTGCAGAAGGCAACGGGCGCCACGGGGTGCCTCTTGAGCCTCAGCTTAGCTGGTGCTGGCGAATTACCGCCGGTCTGGTGAACAGCCCTCGGCAGCACGGCCCTGCCGCCCACCCAGGCAGGCGACAGCAGGCCTCGGGGTCCAGGGGGTGGTGGATTCTTGGGCGACCTCGCAACTCCGTTCAGGCGGCAACATCCAGGCTTGTAGGTGTTTGACGCTCTGCCCCAGATCCCACTTGACGCTCACAAGGTCTGGGACTCAGAGGCTTAAGGGCCAGTGGCCTGCTGTCCCTTGGGCATTTCCCACCGTGTCCACCCACGCAGTGCTTGGCGCAGCCCAGCCATGGCCGCGCCGGCCCTCCTGCCCGACGGCGGTTGGCCCAAAGCCACTGGGAGCCACCATTGGGCCGGCACGGCCCCTTAGCCCCAGCAAAGCCACCCTTGTACCCACGCCACCCAAAAAGCACAGTTCTCGGCTTTGGAGGTCAGGCGACCTGGAGAACCGGTCATGGCCCACGACCCCACTCCTGCCTCCAGCTGTGGCGAAACAGCAGAGGGTGGGCTTTTTCCGGAGGTAGCTGTATAGAGACACACGGGCAGATAGGTGGCTGGGGCGTGCATGTGCGCTGGTGGGGGCGGCCAGGTGTAGCTCGAAGGCCTCGTGGGCCTATCGGCCGTCAGCCGGGCCTACGGTGCAGTCTGGGTGTAGGCCAGCCACCCCGGGAGCGGCTGGTTTATGGTTATCTACCAGGGCCGCCTTCTGGCCGCATGTCCAACCAGACCGGCGGGGTGCGCCCCCTCCAGAGCACGCTGTGTTGGGAGGGGCCTGAGGAGGTGAGGCCTGCAGCGGTGCCAGACGGAGGTGATGGCGGCCTCGGCCGTGGGCGACTAAAGGAGAATTTATAGTGGGAGGCAAAAATGCATACAGAACCCGGTATTCCAATGTGGTCTCCCATCCAAGTACTAACCAGGCCCGACCCTGCTTAGCTTCCAGGATCAGACGAGATGGGGCGCGTTCAGGGTGGTATGGCCGTAGAAGGCAGCGGGAGCCACGGGGCACCTCTTGAGGCTCAGCTTCGCTGGTGCTGCCGACATACCGCCAGCCCGGCAGCCAACCATCTCCAGCACGGCCCTGCCGTCTGCCAAGGCAGGCGACAGGAGGCCTCGGGGACCCTGGGTTGGCGGACACGTGGGTGACCTCGCAGCTCAGGTCAGGCGGGACCCTCCAGGCCCGTAGGCGCTTGGCCCTCCACCCCAGATCCCTCTTGACGCTCACAAGGACGTGGCCTTGGAGGCTTAAGGGCACGTGGCCCGCGGTTCCTTGGGCATTCACCACTCTGTCTGCCCACACAGCTCTAGGCAAAGGCCAGCCGCCGCCTGGCCGGCCCTACTGCCTGACGGCAGTTGGCCCGAAACCACTGGGAGACACCATTGAGTCGGCACGACACCTTAGACACAGCAAGGCCACCCTTGACCCACGCCAACTGCCGAACAAAGTTGCCTGTGCCTGGTGACCGGCTGGGCCAGAGGACCGGTCCCGGCCCAAGAACCCACTCCCGCCCACGGCCGTGGCGAAACGGCGGAGGGTGGGCTTTTTCCGGAGGGAGCTGTGGAGAGACACACAGGCAGACAGGTGGCGGCAGCGCGGATGGGCGCTGGTGCTGTCGGCCAGGTGCAGGTCGAAGGCCTTGCGGGCCTCCCGATCATCAGCCGGGCCTGCGGCAGAGTCTGGGTCAGAGCCAGCCACCCCGGGAGCGGCTGGGGTGCGGCTGCCTCCCAGGGCCGCCTTCTGGCGGCATGTCCAGCAGGACCGGCGGGAAGCGCCCCCTCCGGCGCACGCTGTGTTGGGAGAGGCTTGAGGAGATGAGGCCTGCAGCAGTGCCCGGATGGGGCAGAGGAATCCTCGGGCACCGGCGACTAAAGGAAAAGGCGGATTGGGAGGCCAAAAATACTACAGCACCCGGTTTTCCCAGGTGGTCTCCCATCCAGGTACTAAACAGACCCGACCCTGCTTAGCTTCAGGGATCAGACGAGATGGGGTGCGTTTAGGGTGGTATGGCTGCAGAAGGCAACGGGCGCCACGGGGTGCCTCTTGAGCCTCAGCTTAGCTGGTGCTGGCGAATTACCGCCGGTCTGCTGACCAGCCCTCGGCAGCACGGCCCTGCCGCCCACCCAGGCAGGCGACAGCAGGCCTCGGGGTCCAGGGGGTGGTGGATTCTTGGGCGACCTCGCAACTCCGTTCAGGCGGCAACATCCAGGCTTGTAGGTGTTTGACGCTCTGCCCCAGATCCCACTTGACGCTCACAAGGTCTGGGACTCAGAGGCTTAAGGGCCAGTGGCCTGCTGTCCCTTGGGCATTTCCCACCGTGTCCACCCCCGCAGTGCTTGGCGCAGCCCAGCCATGGCCGCGCCGGCCCTCCTGCCCGACGGCGGTTGGCCCAAAGCCACTGGGAGCCACCATTGGGCCGGCACGGCCCCTTAGCCCCAGCAAAGCCACCCTTGTACCCACGCCACCCAAAAAGCACAGTTCTCGGCTTTGGAGGTCAGGCGACCTGGAGAACCGGTCATGGCCCACGACCCCACTCCTGCCTCCAGCTGTGGCGAAACAGCAGAGGGTGGGCTTTTTCCGGAGGTAGCTGTATAGAGACACACGGGCAGATAGGTGGCTGGGGCGTGCATGTGCGCTGGTGGGGGCGGCCAGGTGTAGGTCGAAGGCCTCGTGGGCCTATCGGCCGTCAGCCGGGCCTACGGTGCAGTCTGGGTGTAGGCCAGCCACCCCGGGAGCGGCTGGTTTATGGTTATCTACCAGGGCCGCCTTCTGGCCGCATGTCCAACCAGACCGGCGGGGTGCGCCCCCTCCAGAGCACGCTGTGTTGGGAGGGGCCTGAGGAGGTGAGGCCTGCAGCGGTGCCAGGCGGAGGTGATGGCGGCCTCGGCCGTGGGCGACTAAAGGAGAATTTATAGTGGGAGGCAAAAATGCATACAGAACCCGGTATTCCAATGTGATCTCCCATCCAAGTACTAACCAGGCCCGACCCTGCTTAGCTTCCAGGATCAGACGAGATGGGGCGCGTTCAGGGTGGTATGGCCGTAGAAGGCAGCGGGAGCCACGGGGCACCTCTTGAGGCTCAGCTTCGCTGGTGCTGCCGACATACCGCCAGCCCGGCAGCCAACCATCTCCAGCACGGCCCTGCCGTCTGCCAAGGCAGGCGACAGGAGGCCTCGGGGACCCTGGGTTGGTAGACACGTGGGTGACCTCGCAGCTCAGGTCAGGCGGGACCCTCCAGGCCCGTAGGCGCTTGGCCCTCCACCCAGGTTCCCTCTTGACGCTCACAAGGACGTGGCCTTGGAGGCTTAAGGGCACGTGGCCCGCGGTTCCTTGGGCATTCACCACTCTGTCTGCACACACAGCTCTAGGCAAAGGCCAGCCGCCGCCTGGCCGGCCTTACTGCCTGACGGCAGTTGGCCCGAAGCCACTGGGAGACACCATTGAGTCGGCACGACCCCTTTGACCCAGCAAGGCCACCCTTGCCCCCACGCCAACTGCCGAACAAACTTGCCTGTGCCTGGTGACCGGCTGGGCCAGAGGACCGGTCCCGGCCCAAGAACCCACTCCCGCCCACGGCCGTGGCGAATCGGCGGAGGGTGGGCTTTTTCCGGAGGGAGCTGTGGAGAGACACACAGGCAGACAGGTGGCGGCAGCGCGGATGGGCGCTGGTGCTGTCGGCCAGGTGCAGGTCGAAGGCCTTGCGGGCCTCCCGATCATCAGCCGGGCCTGCGGCAGAGTCTGGGTCAGAGCCAGCCACCCCGGGAGCGGCTGGGGTGCGGCTGCCTCCCAGGGCCGCCTTCTGGCGGCATGTCCAGCAGGACCGGCGGGAAGCGCCCCCTCCGGCGCACGCTGTGTTGGGAGAGGCTTGAGGAGATGAGGCCTGCAGCAGTGCCCGGATGGGGCAGAGGAATCCTCGGGCACCGGCGACTAAAGGAAAAGGCGGATTGGGAGGCCAAAAATACTACAGCACCCGGTTTTCCCAGGTGGTCTCCCATCCAGGTACTAAACAGACCCGACCCTGCTTAGCTTCAGGGATCAGACGAGATGGGGTGCGTTTAGGGTGGTATGGCTGCAGAAGGCAACGGGCGCCACGGGGTGCCTCTTGAGCCTCAGCTTAGCTGGTGCTGGCGAATTACCGCCGGTCTGGTGACCAGCCCTCGGCAGCACGGCCCTGCCGCCCACCCAGGCAGGCGACAGCAGGCCTCGGGGTCCAGGGGGTGGTGGATTCTTGGGCGACCTCGCAACTCCGTTCAGGCGGCAACATCCAGGCTTGTAGGTGTTTGACGCTCTGCCCCAGATCCCACTTGACGCTCACAAGGTCTGTGACTCAGAGGCTTAAGGGCCAGTGGCCTGCTGTCCCTTGGGCATTTCCCACCGTGTCCACCCCCGCAGTGCTTGGCGCAGCCCAGCCTTGGCCGCGCCGGCCCTCCTGCCCGACGGCGGTTGGCCCAAAGCCACTGGGAGCCACCATTGGGCCGGCAAGGCCCCTTAGCCCCAGCAAAGCCACCCTTGTACCCACGCCACCCAAAAAGCACAGTTCTCGGCTTTGGAGGTCAGGCGACCTGGAGAACCGGTCATGGCCCACAACCCCACTCCTGCCTCCAGCTGTGGCGAAACAGCAGAGGGTGGGCTTTTTCCGGAGGTAGCTGTATAGAGACACACGGGCAGATAGGTGGCTGGGGCGTGCATGTGCGCTGGTGGGGGCGGCCAGGTGTAGCTCGAAGGCCTCGTGGGCCTATCGGCCGTCAGCCGGGCCTACGGTGCAGTCTGGGTGTAGGCCAGCCACCCCGGGACCGGCTGGTTTATGGTTATCTACCAGGGCCGCCTTCTGGCCGCATGTCCAACCAGACCGGCGGGGTGCGCCCCCTCCAGAGCACGCTGTGTTGGGAGGGGCCTGAGGAGGTGAGGCCTGCAGCGGTGCCAGGCGGAGGTGATGGCGGCCTCGGCCGTGGGCGACTAAAGGAGAATTTATAGTGGGAGGCAAAAATGCATACAGAACCCGGTATTCCAATGTGGTCTCCCATCCAAGTACTAACCAGGCCCGACCCTGCTTAGCTTCCAGGATCAGACGAGATGGGGCGCGTTCAGGGTGGTATGGCCGTAGAAGGCAGCGGGAGCCACGGGGCACCTCTTGAGGCTCAGCTTCGCTGGTGCTGCCGACATACCGCCAGCCCGGCAGCCAACCATCTCCAGCACGGCCCTGCCGTCTGCCAAGGCAGGCGACAGGAGGCCTCGGGGACCCTGGGTTGGCGGACACGTGGGTGACCTCGCAGCTCAGGTCAGGCGGGACCCTCCAGGCCCGTAGGCGCTTGGCCCTCCACCCCAGATCCCTCTTGACGCTCACAAGGACGTGGCCTTGGAGGCTTAAGGGCACGTGGCCCGCGTTTCCTTGGGCATTCACCACTCTGTCTGCCCACACAGCTCTAGGCAAAGGCCAGCCGCCGCCTGGCCGGCCCTACTGCCTGACGGCAGTTGGCCCGAAACCACTGGGAGACACCATTGAGTCGGCACGACCCCTTAGACCCAGCAAGGCCACCCTTGACCCACGCCAACTGCCGAACAAAGTTGCCTGTGCCTGGTGACCGGCTGGGCCAGAGGACCGGTCCCGGCCCAAGAACCCACTCCCGCCCACGGCCGTGGCGAAACGGCGGAGGGTGGGCTTTTTCCGGAGGGAGCTGTGGAGAGACAAACAGGCAGACAGGTGGCGGCAGCGCGGATGGGCGCTGGTGCTGTCGGCCAGGTGCAGGTCGAAGGCCTTGCGGGCCTCCCGATCATCAGCCGGGCCTGCGGCAGAGTCTGGGTCAGAGCCAGCCACCCCGGGAGCGGCTGGGTTGCGGCTGCCTCCCAGGGCCGCCTTCTGGCGGCATGTCCAGCAGGACCGGCGGGAAGCGCCCCCTCCGGCGCACGCTGTGTTGGGAGAGGCTTGAGGAGATGAGGCCTGCAGCAGTGCCCGGATGGGGCAGAGGAATCCTCGGGCACCGGCGACTAAAGGAAAAGGCGGATTGGGAGGCCAAAAATACTACAGCACCCGGTTTTCCCAGGTGGTCTCCCATCCAGGTACTAAACAGACCCGACCCTGCTTAGCTTCAGGGATCAGACGAGATGGGGTGCGTTTAGGGTGGTATGGCTGCAGAAGGCAACGGGCGCCACGGGGTGCCTCTTGAGCCTCAGCTTAGCTGGTGCTGGCGAATTACCGCCGGTCTGGTGACCAGCCCTCGGCAGCACGGCCCTGCCGCCCACCCAGGCAGGCGACAGCAGGCCTCGGGGTCCAGGGGGTGGTGGATTCTTGGGCGACCTCGCAACTCCGTTCAGGCGGCAACATCCAGGCTTGTAGGTGTTTGACGCTCTGCCCCAGATCCCACTTGAAGCTCACAAGGTCTGGGACTCAGAGGCTTAAGGGCCAGTGGCCTGCTGTCCCTTGGGCATTTCCCACCGTGTCCACCCCCGCAGTGCTTGGCGCAGCCCAGCCATGGCCGCGACGGCCCTCCTGCCCGACGGCGGTTGGCCCAAAGCCACTGGGAGCCACCATTGGGCCGGCACGGCCCCTTAGCCCCAGCAAAGCCACCCTTGTACCCACGCCACCCAAAAAGCACAGTTCTCGGCTTTGGAGGTCAGGCGACCTGGAGAACCGGTCATGGCCCACGACCCCACTCCTGCCTCCAGCTGTGGCGAAACAGCAGAGGGTGGGCTTTTTCCGGAGGTAGCTGTATAGAGACACACGGGCAGATAGGTGGCTGGGGCGTGCATGTGCGCTGGTGGGGGCGGCCAGGTGTAGCTCGAAGGCCTCGTGGGCCTATCGGCCGTCAGCCGGGCCTACGGTGCAGTCTGGGTGTAGGCCAGCCACCCCGGGAGCGGCTGGTTTATGGTTATCTACCAGGGCCGCCTTCTGGCCGCATGTCCAACCAGACCGGCGGGGTGCGCCCCCTCCAGAGCACGCTGTGTTGGGAGGGGCCTGAGGAGGTGAGGCCTGCAGCGGTGCCAGGCGGAGGTGATGGCGGCCTCGGCCGTGGGCGACTAAAGGAGAATTTATAGTGGGAGGCAAAAATGCATACAGAACCTGGCATTCCAATGTGGTCTCCCATCCAAGTACTAACCAGGCCCGACCCTGCTTAGCTTCCAGGATCAGACGAGATGGGGCGCGTTCAGGGTGGTATGGCCGTAGAAGGCAGCAGGAGCCACGGGGCACCTCTTGAGGCTCAGCTTCGCTGGTGCTGCCGACATACCGCCAGCCCGGCAGCCAACCATCTCCAGCACGGCCCTGCCGTCTGCCAAGGCAGGCGACAGGAGGCCTCGGGGACCCTGGGTTGGCGGACACGTGGGTGACCTCGCAGCTCAGGTCAGGCGGGACCCTCCAGGCCCGTAGGCGCTTGGCCCTCCACCCCATATACCTCTTGACGCTCACAAAGACGTGGCCTTGGAGGCTTAAGGGCACGTGGCCCGCGGTTCCTTGGGCATTCACCACTCTGTCTGCCCACACAGTTCTAGGCAAAGGCCAGCCGCCGCCTGGCCAGCCCTACTGCCTGACGGCAGTTGGCCCGAAACCACTGGGAGACACCATTGAGTCGGCACGACCCCTTAGACCCAGCAAGGCCACCCTTGACCCACGCCAACTGCCGAACAAAGTTGCCTGTGCCTGGTGACCGGCTGGGCCAGAGGACCGGTCCCGGCCCAAGAACCCACTGCCGCCCACGGCCGTGTCGAAACGGCAGAGGGTGGGCTTTTTCCGGAGGGAGCTGTGGAGAGACACACAGGCAGACAGGTGGCGGCAGCGCGGATGGGCGCTGGTGCTGTCGGCCAGGTGCAGGTCGAAGGCCTTGCGGGCCTCCCGATCATCAGCCGGGCCTGCGGCAGAGTCTGGGTCAGAGCCAGCCACCCCGGGAGCGGCTGGGGTGCGGCTGCCTCCCAGGGCCGCCTTCTGGCGGCATGTCCAGCAGGACCGGCGGGAAGCGCCCCCTCCGGCGCACGCTGTGTTGGGAGAGGCTTGAGGAGATGAGGCCTGCAGCAGTGCCCGGATGGGGCAGAGGAATCCTCGGGCACCGGCGACTAAAGGAAAATGCGGATTGGGAGGCCAAAAATACTACAGCACCCGGTTTTCCCAGGTGGTCTCCCATCCAGGTACTAAACAGACCCGACCCTGCTTAGCTTCAGGGATCAGACGAGATGGGGTGCGTTTAGGGTGGTATGGCTGCAGAAGGCAACGGGCGCCACGGGGTGCCTCTTGAGCCTCAGCTTAGCTGGTGCTGGCGAATTACCGCCAGTCTGGTGACCAGCCCTCGGCAGCACGGCCCTGCCGCCCACCCAGGCAGGCGACAGCAGGCCTCAGGGTCCAGGGGGTGGTGGATTCTTGGGCGACCTCGCAACTCCGTTCAGGCGGCAACATCCAGGCTTGTAGGAGTTTGACGCTCTGCCCCAGATCCCACTTGACGCTCACAAGGTCTGGGACTCAGAGGCTTAAGGGCCAGTGGCCTGATGTCCCCTGGGCATTTCCCACCGTGTCCACCCACGCAGTGCTTGGCGCAGCCCAGCCATGGCCGCGCCGGCCCTCCTGCCCGACGGCGGTTGGCCCAAAGCCACTGGGAGCCACCATTGGGCCGGCACGGCCCCTTAGCCCCAGCAAAGCCACCCTTGTACCCACGCCACCCAAAAAGCACAGTTCTCGGCTTTGGAGGTCAGGCGACCTGGAGAACCGGTCATGGCCCACGACCCCACTCCTGCCTCCAGCTGTGGCGAAACAGCAGAGGGTGGGCTTTTTCCGGAGGTAGCTGTATAGAGACACGCGGGCAGATAGTTGGCTGGGGCGTGCATGTGCGCTGGTGGGGGCGGCCAGGTGTAGGTCGAAGGCCTCGTGGGCCTATCGGCCGTCAGCCGGGCCTACGGTGCAGTCTGGGTGTAGGCCAGCCACCCCGGGAGCGGCTGGTTTATGGTTATCTACCAGGGCCGCCATCTGGCCGCATGTCCAACCAGACCGGCGGGGTGCGCCCCCTCCAGAGCACGCTGTGTTGGGAGGGGCCTGAGGAGGTGAGGCCTGCAGCGGTGCCAGGCGGAGGTGATGGCGGCCTCGGCCGTGGGCGACTAAAGGAGAATTTATAGTGGGAGACAAAAATGCATACAGAACCCGGTATTCCAATGTGGTCTCCCATCCAAGTCCTAACCAGGCCCGACCCTGCTTAGCTTCCAGGATCAGACGAGATGGGGCGCGTTCAGGGTGGTATGGCCGTAGAAGGCAGCGGGAGCCACGGGGCACCTCTTGAGGCTCAGCTTCGCTGGTGATGCCGACATACCGCCAGCCCGGCAGCCAACCATCTCCAGCACGGCCCTGCCGTCTGCCAAGGCAGGCGACAGGAGGCCTCGGGGACCCTGGGTTGGCGGACACGTGGGTGACCTCGCAGCTCAGGTCAGGCGGGACCCTCCAGGCCCGTAGGCGCTTGGCCCTCCACCCCAGATCCCTCTTGACGCTCACAAGGACGTGGCCTTGGAGGCTTAAGGGCACGTGGCCCGCGGTTCCTTGGGCATTCACCACTCTGTCTGCACACACAGCTCTAGGCAAAGGCCAGCCGCCGCCTGGCCGGCCTTACTGCCTGACAGCAGTTGGCCCGAAGCCACTGGGAGACACCATTGAGTCGGCACGACCCCTTTGACCCAGCAAGGCCACCCTTGCCCCCACGCCAACTCCCGAACAAACTTGCCTGTGCCTGGTGACCTGCTGGGCCAGAGGACCGGTCCCGGCCCAAGAACCCACTCCCGCCCACGGCCGTGGCGAATCGGCGGAGGGTGGGCTTTTTCCGGAGGGAGCTGTGGAGAGACACACAGGCAGACAGGTGGCGGCAGCGCGGATGGGCGCTGGTGCTGTCGGCCAGGTGCAGGTCGAAGGCCTTGCGGGCCTCCCGATCATCAGCCGGGCCTGCGGCAGAGTCTGGGTCAGAGCCAGCCACCCCGGGAGCGGCTGGGGTGCGGCTGCCTCCCAGGGCCGCCTTCTGGCGGCATGTCCAGCAGGACCGGCGGGAAGCGCCCCCTCCGGCGCACGCTGTGTTGGGAGAGGCTTGAGGAGATGAGGCCTGCAGCAGTGCCCGGATGGGGCAGAGGAATCCTCGGGCACCGGCGACTAAAGGAAAAGGCGGATTGGGAGGCCAAAAATACTACAGCACCCGGTTTTCCCAGGTGGTCTCCCATCCAGGCACTAAACAGACCAGACCCTGCTTAGCTTCAGGGATCAGACGAGATGGGGTGCGTTTAGGGTGGTATGGCTGCAGAAGGCAACAGGCGCCACGGGGTGCCTCTTGAGCCTCAGCTTAGCTGGTGCTGGCGAATTACCGCCAGTCTGGTGACCAGCCCTCGGCAGCACGGCCCTGCCGCCCACCCAGGCAGGCGACAGCAGGCCTCAGGGTCCAGGGGGTGGTGGATTCTTGGGCGACCTCGCAACTCCGTTCAGGCGGCAACATCCAGGCTTGTAGGTGTTTGACGCTCTGCCCCAGATCCCACTTGACGCTCACAAGGTCTGGGACTCAGAGGCTTAAGGGCCAGTGGCCTGATGTCCCTTGGGCATTTCCCACCGTGTCCACCCCCGCAGTGCTTGGCGCAGCCCAGCCATGGCCGCGCCGGCCCTCCTGCCCGACGGCGGTTGGCCCAAAGCCACTGGGAGCCACCATTGGGCCGGCACGGCCCCTTAGCCCCAGCAAAGCCACCCTTGTACCCACGCCACCCAAAAAGCACAGTTCTCGGCTTTGGAGGTCAGGCGACCTGGAGACCCGGTCATGGCCCACGACCCCACTCCTGCCTCCAGCTGTGGCGAAACAGCAGAGGGTGGGCTTTTTCCGGAGGTATCTGTAAAGAGACACGCGGGCAGATAGGTGGCTGGGGCGTGCATGTGCGCTGGTGGGGGCGGCCAGGTGTAGCTCGAAGGCCTCGTGGGCCTATCGGCCGTCAGCCGGGCCTACGGTGCAGTCTGGGTGTAGGCCAGCCACCCCGGGAGCGGCTGGTTTATGGTTATCTACCAGGGCCGCCTTCTGGCCGCATGTCCAACCAGACCAGCGGGGTGCGCCCCCTCCAGAGCACGCTGTGTTGGGAGGGGCCTGAGGAGGTGAGGCCTGCAGCGGTGCCAGGCGGAGGTGATGGCGGCCTCGGCCGTGGGCGACTAAAGGAGAATTTATAGTGGGAGGCAAAAATGCATACAGAACCCGGTATTCCAATGTGGACTCCCATCCAAGTACTAACCAGGCCCGACCCTGCTTAGCTTCCAGGATCAGACGAGATGGGGCGCGTTCAGGGTGGTATGGCCGTAGAAGGCAGCGGGAGCCACGGGGCACCTCTTGAGGCTCAGCTTCGCTGGTGCTGCCGACATACCGCCAGCCCGGCAGCCAACCATCTCCAGCACGGCCCTGCCGTCTGCCAAGGCAGGCGACAGGAGGCCTCGGGGACCCTGGGTTGGCTGACACTTGGGTGACCTCGCAGCTCAGGTCAGGCGGGACCCTCCAGGCCCGTAGGCACTTGGCCCTCCACCCCAGATCCCTCTTGACGCTCACACGGACGTGGCCTTGGAGGCTTAAGGGCACGTGGCCCGCGGTTCCTTGGGCATTCACCACTCTGTCTGCCCACACAGCTCTAGGCAAAGGCCAGCCGCCGCCTGGCCGGCCCTACTGCCTGACGGCAGTTGGCCCGAAGCCACTGGGAGACACCATTGAGTCGGCACGACCCCTTAGACCCAGCAAGGCCACCCTTGCCCCCACGCCAACGGCCGAAGAAAGTTCCCTGTGCCTGGTGACCGGCTGGGCCAGAGGACCGGTCCCGGCCCAAGAACCCACTCCCGCCCATGGCCGTGGCGAAACGGCGGAGGGTGGGCTTTTTCCGGAGGGAGCTGTGGAGAGACACACAGGCAGACAGGTGGCGGCAGCGCGGATGGGCGCTGGTGCTGTCGGCCAGATGCAGGTCGAAGGCCTTGCGGGCCTCCCGATCATCAGCCGGGCCTGCGGCAGAGTCTGGGTCAGAGCCAGCCACCCCGGGAGCGGCTGGGGTGCGGCTGCCTCCCAGGGCCGCCTTCTGGCGGCATGTCCAGCAGGACCGGCGGGAAGCGCCCCCTCCGGCGCACGCTGTGTTGGGAGAGGCTTGAGGAGATGAGGCCTGCAGCAGTGCCCGGATGGGGCAGAGGAATCCTCGGGCACTGGCGACTAAAGGAAAAGGCGGATTGGGAGGCCAAAAATACTACAGCACCCGGTTTTCCGAGGTGGTCTCCCATCCAGGTACTAAACAAACCCGACCCTGCTTAGCTTCAGGGATCAGACGAGATGGGGTGCGTTTAGGGTGGTATGGCTGCAGAAGGCAACGGGCGCCACGGGGTGCCTCTTGAGCCTCAGCTTAGCTGGTGCTGGCGAATTACCGCCAGTCTGGTGACCAGCCCTCGGCAGCACGGCCCTGCCGCCCACCCAGGCAGGCGACAGCAGTCCTCGGGGTCCAGGGGGTGGTGGATTCTTGGGCGACCTCGCAACTCTGTTCAGGCGGCAACATCCAGGCTTGTAGGTGTTTGACGCTCTGCCCCAGATCCCACTTGACGCTCACAAGGTCTGGGACTCAGAGGCTTAAGGGCCAGTGGCCTGCTGTCCCTTGGGCATTTCCCACCGTGTCCACCCCCGCAGTGCTTGGCGCAGCCCAGCCATGGCCGCGCCGGCCCTCCTGCCCGACGGCGGTTGGCCCAAAGCCACTGGGAGCCACCATTGGGCCGGCACGGCCCCTTAGCCCCAGCAAAGCCACCCTTTTACCCACGACACCCAAAAAGCACAGTTCTCGGCTTTGGAGGTCAGGCGACCTGGAAAACCGGTCATGGCCCACGACACCACTCCTGCCTACAGCTGTGGCGAAACAGCAGAGGGTGGGCTTTTTCCGGAGGTAGCTGTATAGAGACACGCGGGCAGATAGTTGGCTGGGGCGTGCATGTGCGCTGGTGGGGGCGGCCAGGTGTAGGTCGAAGGCCTCGTGGGCCTATCGGCCGTCAGCCGGGCCTACGGTGCAGTCTGGGTGTAGGCCAGCCACCCCGGGAGCGGCTGGTTTATGGTTATCTACCAGGGGAACCTTCTGGCCGCATGTCCAACCAGACCGGCGGGGTGCGCCCCCTCCAGAGCACGCTGTGTTGGGAGGGGCCTGAGGAGGTGAGGCCTGCAGCGGTGCCAGGCGGAGGTGATGGCGGCCTCGGCCGTGGGCGACTAAAGGAGAATTTATAGTGGGAGGCAAAAATGCATACAGAACCCGGTATTCCAATGTGGTCTCCCATCCAAGTACTAACCAGGCCCGACCCTGCTTAGCTTCCAGGATCAGACGAGATGGGGCGCGTTCAGGGTGGTATGGCCGTAGAAGGCAGCGGGAGCCACGGGGCACCTCTTGAGGCTCAGCTTCGCTGGTGCTGCCGACATACCGCCAGCCCGGCAACCAACCATCTCCAGCACGGCCCTGCCGTCTGCCAAGGCAGGAGACAGGAGGCCTCGGGGACCCTGGGTTGGCGGACACGTGGGTGACCTCGCAGCTCAGGTCAGGCGGGACCCTCCAGGCCCGTAGGCACTTGGCCCTCCACCCCAGATCCCTCTTGACGCTCACAAGGACGTGGCCTTGGAGGCTTAAGGGCACGTGGCCCGCGGTTCCTTGGGCATTCACCACTCTGTCTGCCCACACAGCTCTAGGCAAAGGCCAGCCGCCGCCTGGCCGGCCCTACTGCCTGACGGCAGTTGGCCCGAAGCCACTGGGAGACACCATTGAGTCGGCACGACCCCTTAGACCCAGCAAGGCCACCCTTGCCCGCACGCCAACTGCCGAACAAAGTTGCCTGTGCCTGGTGACCGGCTGGGCCAGAGGACCGGTCCCGGCCCAAGAACCCACTCCCGCCCACGGCCGTGGCAAAACGGCGGAGGGTGGGCTTTTTCCGGAGGGAGCTGTGGAGAGACACACAGGCAGAAAGGTGGCGGCAGCGCGGATGGGCGCTGGTGCTGTCGGCCAGGTGCAGGTCGAAGGCCTTGCGGGCCTCCCGATCATCAGCCGGGCCTGCGGCAGAGTCTGGGTCAGAGCCAGCCACCCCGGGAGCGGCTGGGGTGCGGCTGCCTCCCAGGGCCGCCTTCTGGCGGCATGTCCAGCAGGACCGGCGGGAAGCGCCCCCTCCGGCGCACGCTGTGTTGGGAGAGGCTTGAGGAGATGAGGCCTGCAGCAGTGCCCGGATGGGGCAGAGGAATCCTCGGGCACCGGCGACTAAAGGAAAAGGCGGATTGGGAGGCCAAAAATACTACAGCACCCGGTTTTCCCAGGTGGTCTCCCATCCAGGTACTAACCAGACCCGACGCTGCTTAGCTTCAGGGATCAGACGAGATGGGGTGCGTTTAGGGTGGTATGGCTGCAGAAGGCAACAGGCGCCACGGGGTGCCTCTTGAGCCTCAGCTTAGCTGGTGCTGGCGAATTACCGCCAGTCTGGTGACCAGCCCTCGGCAGCACGGCCCTGCCGCCCACCCAGGCAGGCGACAGCAGGCCTCGGGGTCCAGGGGGTGGTGGATTCTTGGGCGACCTCGCAACTCTGTTCAGGCGGCAACATCCAGGCTTGTAGGTGTTTGATGCTCTGCCCCAGATCCCACTTGACGCTCACAAGGTCTGGGACTCAGAGGCTTAAGGGCCAGTGGCCTGCTGTCCCTTGGGCATTTCCCACCGTGTCCACCCCCGCAGTGCTTGGCGCAGCCCAGCCATGGCCGCGCCGGCCCTCCTGCCCGACGGCGGTTGGCCCAAAGCCACTGGGAGCCACCATTGGGCCGGCACGGCCCCTTAGCCCCAGCAAAGCCACCCTTGTACCCACGCCACCCAAAAAGCACAGTTCTCGGCTTTGGAGGTCAGGCGACCTGGAGAACCGGTCATGGCCCACGACCCCACTCCTGCCTCCAGCTGTGGCGAAACAGCAGAGGGTGGGCTTTTTCCGGAGGTAGCTGTATAGAGACACACGGGCAGATAGGTGGCTGGGGCGTGCATGTGCGCTGGTGGGGGCGGCCAGGTGTAGTTCGAAGGCCTCGTGGGCCTATCGGCCGTCAGCCGGGCCTACGGTGCAGTCTGGGTGTAGGCCAGCCACCCCGGGAGCGGCTGGTTTATGGTTATCTACCAGGGCCGCCTTCTGGCCGCATGTCCAACCAGACCGGCGGGGTGCACCCCCTCCAGAGCACGCTGTGTTGGGAGGGGCCTGAGGAGGTGAGGCCTGCAGCGGTGCCAGGAGGAGGTGATGGCGGCCTCGGCCGTGGGCGACTAAAGGAGAATTTATAGTGGGAGGCAAAAATGCATACAGAACCCGGTATTCCAATGTGGTCTCCCATCCAAGTACTAACCAGGCCCGACCCTGCTTAGCTTCCAGGATCAGACGAGATGGGGCGCGTTCAGGGTGGTATGGCCGTAGAAGGCAGCGGGAGCCACGGGGCACCTCTTGAGGCTCAGCTTCGCTGGTGCTACCGACATACCGCCAGCCCGGCAGCCAACCATCTCCAGCACGGCCCTGCCGTCTGCCAAGGCAGGTGACAGGAGGCCTCGGGGACCCTGGGTGGGCGGACACGTGGGTGACCTCGCAGCTCAGGTCAGGCGGGACCCTCCAGGCCCGTAGGCGCTTGGCCCTCCACCCCAGATCCCTCTTGACGCTCACAAGGACGTGGCCTTGGAGGCTTAAGGGCACGTGGCCCGCGGTTCCTTGGGCATTCACCACTCTGTCTGCCCACACAGCTCTAGGCAAAGGCCAGCCGCCGCCTGGCCGGCCCTACTGCCTGACGGCAGTTGGCCCGAAGCCACTGGGAGACACCATTGAGTCGGCACGACCCCTTAGACCCAGCAAGGCCACCCTTGCCCCCACGCCAACTGCCGAACAAAGTTGCCTGTGCCTGGTGACCGGCTGGGCCAGAGGACCGGTCCCGGCCCAAGAACCCACTCCCGCCCACGGCCGTGGCAAAACGGCGGAGGGTGGGCTTTTTCCGGAGGGAGCTGTGGAGAGACACACAGGCAGAAAGGTGGCGGCAGCGCGGATGGGCGCTGGTGCTGTCGGCCAGGTGCAGGTCGAAGGCCTTGCGGGCCTCCCGATCATCAGCCGGGCCTGCGGCAGAGTCTGGGTCAGAGCCAGCCACCCCGGGAGCGGCTGGGGTGCGGCTGCCTCCCAGGGCCGCCTTCTGGCGGCATGTCCAGCAGGACCGGCGGGAAGCGCCCCCTCCGGCGCACGCTGTGTTGGGAGAGGCTTGAGGAGATGAGGCCTGCAGCAGTGCCCGGATGGGGCAGAGGAATCCTCGGGCACCGGCGACTAAAGGAAAAGGCGGATTGGGAGGCCAAAAATACTACAGCACCCGGTTTTCCCAGGTGGTCTCCCATCCAGGTACTAACCAGACCCGACGCTGCTTAGCTTCAGGGATCAGACGAGATGGGGTGCGTTTAGGGTGGTATGGCTGCAGAAGGCAACAGGCGCCACGGGGTGCCTCTTGAGCCTCAGCTTAGCTGGTGCTGGCGAATTACCGCCAGTCTGGTGACCAGCCATCGGCAGCACGGCCCTGCCGCCCACCCAGGCAGGCGACAGCAGGCCTCGGGGTCCAGGGGGTGGTGGATTCTTGGGCGACCTCGCAACTCTGTTCAGGCGGCAACATCCAGGCTTGTAGGTGTTTGATGCTCTGCCCCAGATCCCACTTGACGCTCACAAGGTCTGGGACTCAGAGGCTTAAGGGCCAGTGGCCTGCTGTCCCTTGGGCATTTCCCACCGTGTCCACCCCCGCAGTGCTTGGCGCAGCCCAGCCATGGCCGCGCCGGCCCTCCTGCCCGACGGCGGTTGGCCCAAAGCCACTGGGAGCCACCATTGGGCCGGCACGGCCCCTTAGCCCCAGCAAAGCCACCCTTGTACCCACGCCACCCAAAAAGCACAGTTCTCGGCTTTGGAGGTCAGGCGACCTGGAGAACCGGTCATGGCCCACGACCCCACTCCTGCCTCCAGCTGTGGCGAAACAGCAGAGGGTGGGCTTTTTCCGGAGGTAGCTGTATAGAGACACACGGGCAGATAGGTGGCTGGGGCGTGCATGTGCGCTGGTGGGGGCGGCCAGGTGTAGTTCGAAGGCCTCGTGGGCCTATCGGCCGTCAGCCGGGCCTACGGTGCAGTCTGGGTGTAGGCCAGCCACCCCGGGAGCGGCTGGTTTATGGTTATCTACCAGGGCCGCCTTCTGGCCGCATGTCCAACCAGACCGGCGGGGTGCACCCCCTCCAGAGCACGCTGTGTTGGGAGGGGCCTGAGGAGGTGAGGCCTGCAGCGGTGCCAGGAGGAGGTGATGGCGGCCTCGGCCGTGGGCGACTAAAGGAGAATTTATAGTGGGAGGCAAAAATGCATACAGAACCCGGTATTCCAATGTGGTCTCCCATCCAAGTACTAACCAGGCCCGACCCTGCTTAGCTTCCAGGATCAGACGAGATGGGGCGCGTTCAGGGTGGTATGGCCGTAGAAGGCAGCGGGAGCCACGGGGCACCTCTTGAGGCTCAGCTTCGCTGGTGCTACCGACATACCGCCAGCCCGGCAGCCAACCATCTCCAGCACGGCCCTGCCGTCTGCCAAGGCAGGTGACAGGAGGCCTCGGGGACCCTGGGTGGGCGGACACGTGGGTGACCTCGCAGCTCAGGTCAGGCGGGACCCTCCAGGCCCGTAGGCGCTTGGCCCTCCACCCCAGATCCCTCTTGACGCTCACAAGGACGTGGCCTTGGAGGTTTAAGGGCACGTGGCCCGCGGTTCCTTGGGCATTCACCACTCTGTCTGCCCACACAGCTCTAGGCAAAGGCCAGCCGCCGCCTGGCCGGCCCTACTGCCTGACGGCAGTTGGCCCGAAGCCACTGGGAGACACCATTGAGTCGGCACGACCCCTTAGACCCAGCAAGGCCACCCTTGCCCCCACGCCAACTGCCGAACAAAGTTGCCTGTGCCTGGTGACCGGCTGGGCCAGAGGACCGGTCCCGGCCCAAGAACCCACTCCCGCCCACGGCCGTGGCGAAACGGCGGAGGGTGGGCTTTTTCCGGAGGGAGCTGTGGAGAGACACACAGGCAGACAGGTGGCGGCAGCGCGGATGGGCGCTGGTGCTGTCGGCCAGGTGCAGGTCGAAGGCCTTGCGGGCCTCCCGATCATCAGCCGGGCCTGCGGCAGAGTCTGGGTCAGAGCCAGCCACCCCGGGAGCGGCTGGGGTGCGGCTGCCTCCCAGGGCCGCCTTCTGGCGGCATGTCCAGCAGGACCGGCGGGAAGCGCCCCCTCCGGCGCACGCTGTGTTGGGAGAGGCTTGAGGAGATGAGGCCTGCAGCAGTGCCCGGATGGGGCAGAGGAATCCTCGGGCACCGGCGACTAAAGGAAAAGGCGGATTGGGAGGCCAAAAATACTACAGCACCCGGTTTTCCCAGGTGGTCTCCCATCCAGGTACTAAACAGACCCGACCCTGCTTAGCTTCAGGGATCAGACGAGATGGGGTGCGTTTAGGGTGGTATGGCTGCAGAAGGCAACAGGCGCCACGGGGTGCCTCTTGAGCCTCAGCTTAGCTGGTGCTGGCGAATTACCGCCAGTCTGGTGA
The DNA here is from genome assembly GCF_965194825.1 of Balaenoptera physalus. Taxonomy (NCBI): domain Eukaryota; kingdom Metazoa; phylum Chordata; class Mammalia; order Artiodactyla; family Balaenopteridae; genus Balaenoptera; species Balaenoptera physalus. The sequence continues at coordinate 669,644 of NW_028126340.1, read as the reverse complement.
CCAGCCCTCGGCAGCACGGCCCTGCCGCCCACCCAGGCAGGCGACAGCAGGCCTCGGGGTCCAGGGGGTGGTGGATTCTTGGGCGACCTCGCAACTCCGTGCAGGCGGCAACATCCAGGCTTGTAGGTGTTTGACGCTCTGCCCCAGATCCCACTTGACGCTCACAAGGTCTGGGACTCAGAGGCTTAAGGGCCAGTGGCCTGCTGTCCCTTGGGCATTTCCCACCGTGTCCACCCACGCAGTGCTTGGCGCAGCACAGCCATGGCCGCGCCAGCCCTCCTGCCCGACGGCGGTTGGCCCAAAGCCACTGGGAGCCACCATTGGGCCGGCACGGCCCCTTAGCCCCAGCAAAGCCACCCTTGTACCCACGCCACCCAAAAAGCACAGTTCTCGGCTTTGGAGGTCAGGCGACCTGGAGAACCGGTCATGGCCCACGACCCCACTCCTGCCTCCAGCTGTGGCGAAACAGCAGAGGGTGGGCTTTTTCCGGAGGTAGCTGTATAGAGACACACGGGCAGATAGGTGCCTGGGGCGTGCATGTGCGCTGGTGGGGGCGGCCAGGTGTAGTTCGAAGGCCTCGTGGGCCTATCGGCCGTCAGCCGGGCCTACGGTGCAGTCTGGGTGTAGGCCAGCCACCCCGGGAGCGGCTGGTTTATGGTTATCTACCAGGGCCGCCTTCTGGCCGCATGTCCAACCAGACCGGCGGGGTGCACCCCCTCCAGAGCACGCTGTGTTGGGAGGGGCCTGAGGAGGTGAGGCCTGCAGCGGTGCCAGGAGGAGGTGATGGCGGCCTCGGCCGTGGGCGACTAAAGGAGAATTTATAGTGGGAGGCAAAAATGCATACAGAACCCGGTATTCCAATGTGGTCTCCCATCCAAGTACTAACCAGGCCCGACCCTGCTTAGCTTCCAGGATCAGACGAGATGGGGCGCGTTCAGGGTGGTATGGCCGTAGAAGGCAGCGGGAGCCACGGGGCACCTCTTGAGGCTCAGCTTCGCTGGTGCTACCGACCTACCGCCAGCCCGGCAGCCAACCATCTCCAGCACGGCCCTGCCGTCTGCCAAGGCAGGTGACAGGAGGCCTCGGGGACCCTGGGTGGGCGGACACGTGGGTGACCTCGCAGCTCAGGTCAGGCGGGACCCTCCAGGCCCGTAGGCGCTTGGCCCTCCACCCCAGATCCCTCTTGACGCTCACAAGGACGTGGCCTTGGAGGTTTAAGGGCACGTGGCCCGCGGTTCCTTGGGCATTCACCACTCTGTCTGCCCACACAGCTCTAGGCAAAGGCCAGCCGCCGCCTGGCCGGCCCTACTGCCTGACGGCAGTTGGCCCGAAGCCACTGGGAGACACCATTGAGTCGGCACGACCCCTTAGACCCAGCAAGGCCACCCTTGCCCCCACGCCAACTGCCGAACAAAGTTGCCTGTGCCTGGTGACCGGCTGGGCCAGAGGACCGGTCCCGGCCCAAGAACCCACTCCCGCCCACGGCCGTGGCGAAACGGCGGAGGGTGGGCTTTTTCCGGAGGGAGCTGTGGAGAGACACACAGGCAGACAGGTGGCGGCAGCGCGGATGGGCGCTGGTGCTGTCGGCCAGGTGCAGGTCGAAGGCCTTGCGGGCCTCCCGATCATCAGCCGGGCCTGCGGCAGAGTCTGGGTCAGAGCCAGCCACCCCGGGAGCGGCTGGGGTGCGGCTGCCTCCCAGGGCCGCCTTCTGGCGGCATGTCCAGCAGGACCGGCGGGAAGCGCCCCCTCCGGCGCACGCTGTGTTGGGAGAGGCTTGAGGAGATGAGGCCTGCAGCAGTGCCCGGATGGGGCAGAGGAATCCTCGGGCACCGGCGACTAAAGGAAAAGGCGGATTGGGAGGCCAAAAATACTACAGCACCCGGTTTTCCCAGGTGGTCTCCCATCCAGGTACTAAACAGACCCGACCCTGCTTAGCTTCAGGGATCAGACGAGATGGGGTGCGTTTAGGGTGGTATGGCTGCAGAAGGCAACAGGCGCCACGGGGTGCCTCTTGAGCCTCAGCTTAGCTGGTGCTGGCGAATTACCGCCAGTCTGGTGACCAGCCCTCGGCAGCACGGCCCTGCCGCCCACCCAGGCAGGCGACAGCAGGCCTCGGGGTCCAGGGGGTGGTGGATTCTTGGGCGACCTCGCAACTCCGTGCAGGCGGCAACATCCAGGCTTGTAGGTGTTTGACGCTCTGCCCCAGATCCCACTTGACGCTCACAAGGTCTGGGACTCAGAGGCTTAAGGGCCAGTGGCCTGCTGTCCCTTGGGCATTTCCCACCGTGTCCACCCACGCAGTGCTTGGCGCAGCACAGCCATGGCCGCGCCAGCCCTCCTGCCCGACGGCGGTTGGCCCAAAGCCACTGGGAGCCACCATTGGGCCGGCACGGCCCCTTAGCCCCAGCAAAGACACCCTTGTACCCACGCCACCCAAAAAGCACAGTTCTCGGCTTTGGAGGTCAGGCGACCTGGAGAACCGGTCATGGCCCACGACCCCACTCCTGCCTCCAGCTGTGGCGAAACAGCAGAGGGTGGGCTTTTTCCGGAGGTAGCTGTATAGAGACACACGGGCAGATAGGTGCCTGGGGCGTGCATGTGCGCTGGTGGGGGCGGCTAGGTGTAGGTCGAAGGCCTCGTGGGCCTATTGGCCGTCAGCCGGGCCTACGGTGCAGTCTGGGTGTAGGCCAGCCACCCCGGGAGCGGCTGGTTTATGGTTATCTACCAGGGCCGCCTTCTGGCCGCATGTCCAACCAGACCAGCGGGGTGCGCCCCCTCCAGAGCACGCTGTGTTGGGAGGGGCCTGAGGAGGTGAGGCCTGCAGCGGTGCCAGGCGGAGGTGATGGCGGCCTCGGCCGTGGGCGACTAAAGGAGAATTTATAGTGGGAGGCAAAAATGCATACAGAACCCGGTATTCCAATGTGGTCTCCCATCCAAGTACTAACCAGGCCCGACCCTGCTTAGCTTCCAGGATCAGACGAGATGGGGCGCGTTCAGGGTGGTATGGCCGTAGAAGGCAGCGGGAGCCACGGGGCACCTCTTGAGGCTCAGCTTCGCTGGTGCTGCCGACATACCGCCAGCCCGGCAGCCAACCATCTCCAGCACGGCCCTGCCGTCTGCCAAGGCAGGCGACAGGAGGCCTCGGGGACCCTGGGTTGGCGGACACGTGGGTGACCTCGCAGCTCAGGTCAGGCGGGACCCTCCAGGCCCGTAGGCGCTTGGCCCTCCACCCCAGATCCCTCTTGACGCTCACAAGGACGTGGCCTTGGAGGCTTAAGGGCACGTGGCCCGCGGTTCCTTGGGCATTCACCACTCTGTCTGCCCACACAGCTCTAGGCAAAGGCCAGCCGCCGCCTGGCCGGCCCTACTGCCTGACGGCAGTTGGCCCGAAGCCACTGGGAGACACCATTGAGTCGGCACGACCCCTTAGACCCAGCAAGGCCACCCTTGCCCCCACGCCAACTGCCGAACAAAGTTGCCTTTGCCTGGTGACCGGCTGGGCCAGAGGACCGGTCCCGGCCCAAGAACCCACTCCCGCCCACGGCCGTGGCGAAACGGCGGAGGGTGGGCTTTTTCCGGAGGGAGCTGTGGAGAGACACACAGGCAGACAGGTGGCGGCAGCGCGGATGGGCGCTGGTGCTGTCGGCCAGGTGCAGGTCGAAGGCCTTGCGGGCCTCCCGATCATCAGCCGGGCCTGCGGCAGAGTCTGGGTCAGAGCCAGCCACCCCGGGAGCGGCTGGGGTGCGGCTGCCTCCCAGGGCCGCCTTCTGGCGGCATGTCCAGCAGGACCGGCGGGAAGCGCCCCCTCCGGCGCACGCTGTGTTGGGAGAGGCTTGAGGAGATGAGGCCTGCAGCAGTGCCCGGATGGGGCAGAGGAATCCTCGGGCACCGGCGACTAAAGGAAAAGGCGGATTGGGAGGCCAAAAATACTACAGCACCCGGTTTTCCCAGGTGGTCTCCCATCCAGGTACTAAACAGACCCGACCCTTCTTAGCTTCAGGGATCAGACGAGATGGGGTGCGTTTAGGGTGGTATGGCTGCAGAAGGCAACGGGCGCCACGGGGTGCCTCTTGAGCCTCAGCTTAGCTGGTGCTGGCGAATTACCGCCAGTCTGGTGAACAGCCCTCCGCAGCACGGCCCTGCCGCCCACCCAGGCAGGCGACAGCAGGCCTCGGGGTCCAGGGGGTGGTGGATTCTTGGGCGACCTCGCAACTCCGTGCAGGCGGCAACATCCAGGCTTGTAGGTGTTTGACGCTCTGCCCCAGATCCCACTTGACGCTCACAAGGTCTGGGACTCAGAGGCTTAAGGGCCAGTGGCCTGCTGTCCCTTGGGCATTTCCCACCGTGTCCACCCACGCAGTGCTTGGCGCAGCCCAGCCATGGCCGCGCCGGCCCTCCTGCCCGACGGCGGTTGGCCCAAAGCCACTGGGAGCCACCATTGGGCCGGCACGGCCCCTTAGCCCCAGCAAAGCCACCCTTGTACCCACGCCACCCAAAAAGCACAGTTCTCGGCTTTGGAGGTCAGGCGACCTGGAGAACCGGTCATGGCCCACGACCCCACTCCTGCCTCCAGCTGTGGCGAAACAGCAGAGGGTGGGCTTTTTCCGGAGGTAGCTGTATAGAGACACACGGGCAGATAGGTGGCTGGGGCGTGCATGTGCGCTGGTGGGGGCGGCCAGGTGTAGGTCGAAGGCCTCGTGGGCCTATCGGCCGTCAGCCGGGCCTACGGTGCAGTCTGGGTGTAGGCCAGCCACCCCGGGAGCGGCTGGTTTATGGTTATCTACCAGGGCCGCCTTCTGGCCGCATGTCCAACCAGACCGGCGGTGTGCGCCCCCTCCAGAGCACGCTGTGTTGGGAGGGGCCTGAGGAGGTGAGGCCTGCAGCGGTGCCAGGTGGAGGTGATGGCGGCCTCGGCCGTGGGCGACTAAAGGAGAATTTATAGTGGGAGGCAAAAATGCATACAGAACCCGGTATTCCAATGTGGTCTCCCATCCAAGTACTAACCAGGCCCGACCCTGCTTAGCTTCCAGGATCAGACGAGATGGGGCGCGTTCAGGGTGGTATGGCCGTAGAAGGCAGCGGGAGCCACGGGGCACCTCTTGAGGCTCAGCTTCGCTGGTGCTGCCGACATACCGCCAGCCCAGCAGCCAACCATCTCCAGCACGGCCCTGCCGTCTGCCAAGGCAGGCGACAGGAGGCCTCGGGGACCCTGGGTTGGCGGACACGTGGGTGACCTCGCAGCTCAGGTCAGGCGGGACCCTCCAGGCCCGTAGGCGCTTGGCCCTCCACCCCAGATCCCTCTTGACGCTCACAAGGACGTGGCCTTGGAGGCTTAAGGGCACGTGGCCCGCGGTTCCTTGGGCATTCACCACTCTGTCTGCCCACACTGCTCTAGGCAAAGGCCAGCCGCTGCCTGGCCGGCCCTACTGCCTGACGGCAGTTGGCCTGAAGCCACTGGGAGACACCATTGAGTCGGCACGACCCCTGAGAGCCAGCAAGGCCACCCTTGCCCCCACGCCAACTGCCGAACAAAGTTCCCTGTGCCTGGTGACCGGCTGGGCCAGAGGACCGGTCCCGGCCCAAGAACCCACTCCCGCCCACGGCCGTGGCGAAACGGCGGAGGGTGGGCTTTTTCCGGAGAGAGCTGTGGAGAGACACACAGGCAGACAGGTGGCGGCAGCGCAGATGGGCGCTGGTGCTGTCGGCCAGGTGCAGGTCGAAGGCCTTGCGGGCCTCCCGATCATCAGCCGGGCCTGCGGCAGAGTCTGGGTCAGAGCCAGCCACCCCGGGAGCGGCTGGGCTGCGGCTGCCTCCCAGGGCCGCCTTCTGGCGGCATGTCCAGCAGGACCGGCGGGAAGCGCCCCCTCCGGCGCACGCTGTGTTGGGAGAGGCTTGAGGAGATGAGGCCTGCAGCAGTGCCCGGATGGGGCAGAGGAATCCTCGGGCACCGGCGACTAAAGGAAAAGGCGGATTGGGAGGCCAAAAATACTACAGCACCCGGTTTTCCCAGGTGGTCTCCCATCCAGGTACTAAAGAGACCCGACCCTGCTTAGCTTCAGGGATCAGACGACATGTGGTGCGTTTAGGGTGGTATGGCTGCAGAAGGCAACGGGCGCCACGGGGTGCCTCTTGAGCCTCAGCTTAGCTGGTGCTGGCGAATTACCGCCAGTCTGGTGACCAGCCCTCGGCAGCACGGCCCTGCCGCCCACCCAGGCAGGCGACAGCAGGCCTCGGGGTCCAGGGGGTGGTGGATTCTTGGGCGACCTCGCAACTCCGTGCAGGCGGCAACATCCAGGCTTGTAGGTGTTTGACGCTCTGCCCCAGATCCCACTTGACGCTCACAAGGTCTGGGACTCAGAGGCTTAAGGGCCAGTGGCCTGCTGTCCCTTGGGCATTTCCCACCGTGTCCACCCACGCAGTGCTTGGCGCAGCACAGCTATGGCCGCGCCAGCCCTCCTGCCCGACGGCGGTTGGCCCAAAGCCACTGGGAGCCACCATTGGGCCGGCACGGCCCCTTAGCCCCAGCAAAGCCACCCTTGTACCCACGCCACCCAAAAAGCACAGTTCTCGGCTTTGGAGGTCAGGCGACCTGGAGAACCGGTCATGGCCCACGACCCCACTCCTGCCTCCAGCTGTGGCGAAACAGCAGAGGGTGGGCTTTTTCCGCAGGTAGCAGTATAGAGACACGCGGGCAGATAGGTGGCTGGTGCGTGCATGTGCGCTGGTGGGGGCGGCCAGGTGTAGGTCGAAGGCCTCGTGGGCCTATCGGCCGTCAGCCGGGCCTACGGTGCAGTCTGGGTGTAGGCCAGCCACCCCGGGAGCGGCTGCTTTATGGTTATCTACCAGGGCCGCCTTCTGGCCGCATGTCCAACCAGACCGGCGGGGTGCGCCCCCTCCAGAGCACGCTGTGTTGGGAGGGGCCTGAGGAGGTGAGGCCTGCAGCGGTGCCAGGTGGAGGTGATGGCGGCCTCGGCCGTGGGCGACTAAAGGAGAATTTATAGTGGGAGGCAAAAATGCATACAGAACCCGGTATTCCAATGTGGTCTCCCATCCAAGTACTAACCAGGCCCGACCCTGCTTAGCTTCCAGGATCAGATGAGATGGGGCGCGTTCAGGGTGGTATGGCCGTAGAAGGCAGCGGGAGCCACGGGGCACCTCTTGAGGCTCAGCTTCGCTGGTGCTGCCGACATACCGCCAGCCCGGCAGCCAACCATCTCCAGCACGGCCCTGCCGTCTGCCAAGGCAGGCGACAGGAGGCCTCGGGGACCCTGGGTTGGCGGACACGTGGGTGACCTCGCAGCTCAGGTCAGGCGGGACCCTCCAGGTCCGTAGGCGCTTGGCCCTCCACCCCAGATCCCTCTTGACGCTCACAAGGACGTGGCCTTGGAGGCTTAAGGGCACGTGGCCCGCGGTTCCTTGGGCATTCACCACTCTGTCTGCCCACACAGCTCTAGGCAAAGGCCAGCCGCCGCCTGGCCGGCCCTACTGCCTGACGGCAGTTGGCCCGAAGCCACTGGGAGACACCATTGAGTCGGCACGACCCCTTAGACCCAGCAAGGCCACCCTTGCCCCCACGCCAACTGCCGAACAAAGTTGCCTTTGCCTGGTGACCGGCTGGGCCAGAGGACCGGTCCCGGCCCAAAAACCCACTCCCGCCCACGGCCGTGGCGAAACGGCGGAGGGTGGGCTTTTTCCGGAGGGAGCTGTGGAGAGACACACAGGCAGACAGGTGGCGGCAGCGCGGATGGGCGCTGGTGCTGTCGGCCAGGTGCAGGTCGAAGGCCTTGCGGGCCTCCCGATCATCAGCCGGGCCTGCGGCAGAGTCTGGGTCAGAGCCAGCCACCCCGGGAGCGGCTGGGGTGCGGCTGCCTCCCAGGGCCGCCTTCTGGCGGCATGTCCAGCAGGACCGGCGGGAAGCGCCCCCTCCGGCGCACGCTGTGTTGGGAGAGGCTTGAGGAGATGAGGCCTGCAGCAGTGCCCGGATGGGGCAGAGGAATCCTCGGGCACCGGCGACTAAAGGAAAAGGCGGATTGGGAGGCCAAAAATACTACAGCACCCGGTTTTCCCAGGTGGTCTCCCATCCAGGTACTAAACAGACCCGACCCTGCTTAGCTTCAGGGATCAGACGAGATGGGGTGCGTTTAGGGTGGTATGGCTGCAGAAGGCAACGGGCGCCACGGGGTGCCTCTTGAGCCTCAGCTTAGCTGGTGCTGGCGAATTACCGCCAGTCTGGTGACCAGCCCTCCGCAGCACGGCCCTGCCGCCCACCCAGGCAGGCGACAGCAGGCCTCGGGGTCCAGGGGGTGGTGGATTCTTGGGCGACCTCGCAACTCCGTGCAGGCGGCAACATCCAGGCTTGTAGGTGTTTGACGCTCTGCCCCAGATCCCACTTGACGCTCACAAGGTCTGGGACTCAGAGGCTTAAGGGCCAGTGGCCTGCTGTCCCTTGGGCATTTCCCACCGTGTCCACCCACGCAGTGCTTGGCGCAGCCCAGCCATGGCCGCGCCGGCCCTCCTGCCCGACGGCGGTTGGACCAAAGCCACTGGGAGCCACCATTGGGCCGGCACGGCCCCTTAGCCCCAGCAAAGCCACCCTTGTACCCACGCCACCCAAAAAGCACAGTTCTCGGCTTTGGAGGTCAGGCGACCTGGAGAACCGGTCATGGCCCACGACCCCACTCCTGCCTCCAGCTGTGGCGAAACAGCAGAGGGTGGGCTTTTTCCGGAGGTAGCTGTATAGAGACACACGGGCAGATAGGTGGCTGGGGCGTGCATGTGCGCTGGTGGGGGCGGCCAGGTGTAGGTCGAAGGCCTCGTGGGCCTATCGGCCGTCAGCCGGGCCTACGGTGCAGTCTGGGTGTAGGCCAGCCACCCCGGGAGCGGCTGGTTTATGGTTATCTACCAGGGCCGCCTTCTGGCCGCATGTCCAACCAGACCGGCGGTGTGCGCCCCCTCCAGAGCACGCTGTGTTGGGAGGGGCCTGAGGAGGTGAGGCCTGCAGCGGTGCCAGGCGGAGGTGATGGCGGCCTCGGCCGTGGGCGACTAAAGGAGAATTTATAGTGGGAGGCAAAAATGCATACAGAACCCGGTATTCCAATGTGGTCTCCCATCCAAGTACTAACCAGGCCCGACCCTGCTTAGCTTCCAGGATCAGACGAGATGGGGCGCGTTCAGGGTGGTATGGCCGTAGAAGGCAGCGGGAGCCACGGGGCACCTCTTGAGGCTCAGCTTCGCTGGTGCTGCCGACATACCGCCAGCCCGGCAGCCAACCATCTCCAGCACGGCCCTGCCGTCTGCCAAGGCAGGCGACAGGAGGCCTCGGGGACCCTGGGTTGGCGGACACGTGGGTGACCTCGCAGCTCAGGTCAGGCGGGACCCTCCAGGCCCGTAGGCGCTTGGCCCTCCACCCCAGATCCCTCTTGACGCTCACAAGGACGTGGCCTTGGAGGCTTAAGGGCACGTGGCCCGCGGTTCCTTGGGCATTCACCACTCTGTCTGCCCACACAGCTCTAGGCAAAGGCCAGCCGCCGCCTGGCCGGCCCTACTGCCTGACGGCAGTTGGCCCGAAGCCACTGGGAGACACCATTGAGTCGGCACGACCCCTTAGACCCAACAAGGCCACCCTTGCCCCCACGCCAACTGCCGAACAAAGTTGCCTTTGCCTGGTGACCGGCTGGGCCAGAGGACCGGTCCCGGCCCAAGAACCCACTCCCGCCCACGGCCGTGGCGAAACGGCGGAGGGTGGGCTTTTTCCGGAGGGAGCTGTGGAGAGACACACAGGCAGACAGGTGGCGGCAGCGCGGATGGGCGCTGGTGCTGTCGGCCAGGTGCAGGTCGAAGGCCTTGCGGGCCTCCCGATCATCAGCCGGGCCTGCGGCAGAGTCTGGGTCAGAGCCAGCCACCCCGGGAGCGGCTGGGGTGCGGCTGCCTCCCAGGGCCGCCTTCTGGCGGCATGTCCAGCAGGACCGGCGGGAAGCGCCCCCTCCGGCGCACGCTGTGTTGGGAGAGGCTTGAGGAGATGAGGCCTGCAGCAGTGCCCGGATGGGGCAGAGGAATCCTCGGGCACCGGCGACTAAAGGAAAAGGCGGATTGGGAGGCCAAAAATACTACAGCACCCGGTTTTCCCAGGTGGTCTCCCATCCAGGTACTAAACAGACCCGACCCTTCTTAGCTTCAGGGATCAGACGAGATGGGGTGCGTTTAGGGTGGTATGGCTGCAGAAGGCAACGGGCGCCACGGGGTGCCTCTTGAGCCTCAGCTTAGCTGGTGCTGGCGAATTACCGCCAGTCTGGTGAACAGCCCTCCGCAGCACGGCCCTGCCGCCCACCCAGGCAGGCGACAGCAGGCCTCGGGGTCCAGGGGGTGGTGGATTCTTGGGCGACCTCGCAACTCCGTGCAGGCGGCAACATCCAGGCTTGTAGGTGTTTGACGCTCTGCCCCAGATCCCACTTGACGCTCACAAGGTCTGGGACTCAGAGGCTTAAGGGCCAGTGGCCTGCTGTCCCTTGGGCATTTCCCACCGTGTCCACCCACGCAGTGCTTGGCGCAGCCCAGCCATGGCCGCGCCGGCCCTCCTGCCCGACGGCGGTTGGCCCAAAGCCACTGGGAGCCACCATTGGGCCGGCACGGCCCCTTAGCCCCAGCAAAGCCACCCTTGTACCCACGCCACCCAAAAAGCACAGTTCTCGGCTTTGGAGGTCAGGCGACCTGGAGAACCGGTCATGGCCCACGACCCCACTCCTGCCTCCAGCTGTGGCGAAACAGCAGAGGGTGGGCTTTTTCCGGAGGTAGCTGTATAGAGACACACGGGCAGATAGGTGGCTGGGGCGTGCATGTGCGCTGGTGGGGGCGGCCAGGTGTAGGTCGAAGGCCTCGTGGGCCTATCGGCCGTCAGCCGGGCCTACGGTGCAGTCTGGGTGTAGGCCAGCCACCCCGGGAGCGGCTGGTTTATGGTTATCTACCAGGGCCGCCTTCTGGCCGCATGTCCAACCAGACCGGCGGTGTGCGCCCCCTCCAGAGCACGCTGTGTTGGGAGGGGCCTGAGGAGGTGAGGCCTGCAGCGGTGCCAGGTGGAGGTGATGGCGGCCTCGGCCGTGGGCGACTAAAGGAGAATTTATAGTGGGAGGCAAAAATGCATACAGAACCCGGTATTCCAATGTGGTCTCCCATCCAAGTACTAACCAGGCCCGACCCTGCTTAGCTTCCAGGATCAGACGAGATGGGGCGCGTTCAGGGTGGTATGGCCGTAGAAGGCAGCGGGAGCCACGGGGCACCTCTTGAGGCTCAGCTTCGCTGGTGCTGCCGACATACCGCCAGCCCAGCAGCCAACCATCTCCAGCACGGCCCTGCCGTCTGCCAAGGCAGGCGACAGGAGGCCTCGGGGACCCTGGGTTGGCGGACACGTGGGTGACCTCGCAGCTCAGGTCAGGCGGGACCCTCCAGGCCCGTAGGCGCTTGGCCCTCCACCCCAGATCCCTCTTGACGCTCACAAGGACGTGGCCTTGGAGGCTTAAGGGCACGTGGCCCGCGGTTCCTTGGGCATTCACCACTCTGTCTGCCCACACTGCTCTAGGCAAAGGCCAGCCGCTGCCTGGCCGGCCCTACTGCCTGACGGCAGTTGGCCTGAAGCCACTGGGAGACACCATTGAGTCGGCACGACCCCTGAGAGCCAGCAAGGCCACCCTTGCCCCCACGCCAACTGCCGAACAAAGTTCCCTGTGCCTGGTGACCGGCTGGGCCAGAGGACCGGTCCCGGCCCAAGAACCCACTCCCGCCCACGGCCGTGGCGAAACGGCGGAGGGTGGGCTTTTTCCGGAGAGAGCTGTGGAGAGACACACAGGCAGACAGGTGGCGGCAGCGCAGATGGGCGCTGGTGCTGTCGGCCAGGTGCAGGTCGAAGGCCTTGCGGGCCTCCCGATCATCAGCCGGGCCTGCGGCAGAGTCTGGGTCAGAGCCAGCCACCCCGGGAGCGGCTGGGGTGCGGCTGCCTCCCAGGGCCGCCTTCTGGCGGCATGTCCAGCAGGACCGGCGGGAAGCGCCCCCTCCGGCGCACGCTGTGTTGGGAGAGGCTTGAGGAGATGAGGCCTGCAGCAGTGCCCGGATGGGGCAGAGGAATCCTCGGGCACCGGCGACTAAAGGAAAAGGCGGATTGGGAGGCCAAAAATACTACAGCACCCGGTTTTCCCAGGTGGTCTCCCATCCAGGTACTAAAGAGACCCGACCCTGCTTAGCTTCAGGGATCAGACGACATGTGGTGCGTTTAGGGTGGTATGGCTGCAGAAGGCAACGGGCGCCACGGGGTGCCTCTTGAGCCTCAGCTTAGCTGGTGCTGGCGAATTACCGCCAGTCTGGTGACCAGCCCTCGGCAGCACGGCCCTGCCGCCCACCCAGGCAGGCGACAGCAGGCCTCGGGGTCCAGGGGGTGGTGGATTCTTGGGCGACCTCGCAACTCCGTGCAGGCGGCAACATCCAGGCTTGTAGGTGTTTGACGCTCTGCCCCAGATCCCACTTGACGCTCACAAGGTCTGGGACTCAGAGGCTTAAGGGCCAGTGGCCTGCTGTCCCTTGGGCATTTCCCACCGTGTCCACCCACGCAGTGCTTGGCGCAGCACAGCCATGGCCGCGCCAGCCCTCCTGCCCGACGGCGGTTGGCCCAAAGCCACTGGGAGCCACCATTGGGCCGGCACGGCCCCTTAGCCCCAGCAAAGCCACCCTTGTACCCACGCCACCCAAAAAGCACAGTTCTCGGCTTTGGAGGTCAGGCGACCTGGAGAACCGGTCATGGCCCACGACCCCACTCCTGCCTCCAGCTGTGGCGAAACAGCAGAGGGTGGGCTTTTTCCGCAGGTAGCAGTATAGAGACACGCGGGCAGATAGGTGGCTGGTGCGTGCATGTGCGCTGGTGGGGGCGGCCAGGTGTAGGTCGAAGGCCTCGTGGGCCTATCGGCCGTCAGCCGGGCCTACGTTGCAGTCTGGGTGTAGGCCAGCCACCCCGGGAGCGGCTGCTTTATGGTTATCTACCAGGGCCGCCTTCTGGCCGCATGTCCAACCAGACCGGCGGGGTGCGCCCCCTCCAGAGCACGCTGTGTTGGGAGGGGCCTGAGGAGGTGAGGCCTGCAGCGGTGCCAGGCGGAGGTGATGGCGGCCTCGGCCGTGGGCGACTAAAGGAGAATTTATAGTGGGAGGCAAAAATGCATACAGAACCCGGTGTTCCAATGTGGTCTCCCATCCAAGTACTAACCAGGCCCGACCCTGCTTAGCTTCCAGGATCAGATGAGATGGGGCGCGTTCAGGGTGGTATGGCCGTAGAAGGCAGCGGGAGCCACGGGGCACCTCTTGAGGCTCAGCTTCGCTGGTGCTGCCGACATACCGCCAGCCCGGCAGCCAACCATCTCCAGCACGGCCCTGCCGTCTGCCAAGGCAGGCGACAGGAGGCCTCGGGGACCCTGGGTTGGTGGACACGTGGGTGACCTCGCAGCTCAGGTCAGGCGGGACCCTCCAGGTCCGTAGGCGCTTGGCCCTCCACCCCAGATCCCTCTTGACGCTCACAAGGACGTGGCCTTGGAGGCTTAAGGGCACGTGGCCCGCGGTTCCTTGGGCATTCACCACTCTGTCTGCCCACACAGCTCTAGGCAAAGGCCAGCCGCCGCCTGGCCGGCCCTACTGCCTGACGGCAGTTGGCCCGAAGCCACTGGGAGACACCATTGAGTCGGCACGACCCCTTAGACCCAGCAAGGCCACCCTTGCCCCCACGCCAACTGCCGAACAAAGTTGCCTTTGCCTGGTGACCGGCTGGGCCAGAGGACCGGTCCCGGCCCAAAAACCCACTCCCGCCCACGGCCGTGGCCAAACGGCGGAGGGTGGGCTTTTTCCGGAGGGAGCTGTGGAGAGACACACAGGCAGACAGGTGGCGGCAGCGCGGATGGGCGCTGGTGCTGTCGGCCAGGTGCAGGTCGAAGGCCTTGCGGGCCTCCCGATCATCAGCCGGGCCTGCGGCAGAGTCTGGGTCAGAGCCAGCCACCCCGGGAGCGGCTGGGGTGCGGCTGCCTCCCAGGGCCGCCTTCTGGCGGCATGTCCAGCAGGACCGGCGGGAAGCGCCCCCTCCGGCGCACGCTGTGTTGGGAGAGGCTTGAGGAGATGAGGCCTGCAGCAGTGCCCGGATGGGGCAGAGGAATCCTCGGGCACCGGCGACTAAAGGAAAAGGCGGATTGGGAGGCCAAAAATACTACAGCACCCGGTTTTCCCAGGTGGTCTCCCATCCAGGTACTAAACAGACCCGACCCTGCTTAGCTTCAGGGATCAGACGAGATGGGGTGCGTTTAGGGTGGTATGGCTGCAGAAGGCAACGGGCGCCACGGGGTGCCTCTTGAGCCTCAGCTTAGCTGGTGCTGGCGAATTACCGCCAGTCTGGTGACCAGCCCTCCGCAGCACGGCCCTGCCGCCCACCCAGGCAGGCGACAGCAGGCCTCGGGGTCCAGGGGGTGGTGGATTCTTGGGCGACCTCGCAACTCCGTGCAGGCGGCAACATCCAGGCTTGTAGGTGTTTGACGCTCTGCCCCAGATCCCACTTGACGCTCACAAGGTCTGGGACTCAGAGGCTTAAGGGCCAGTGGCCTGCTGTCCCTTGGGCATTTCCCACCGTGTCCACCCACGCAGTGCTTGGCGCAGCCCAGCCATGGCCGCGCCGGCCCTCCTGCCCGACGGCGGTTGGCCCAAAGCCACTGGGAGCCACCATTGGGCCGGCACGTCCCCTTAGCCCCAGCAAAGCCACCCTTGTACCCACGCCACCCAAAAAGCACAGTTCTCGGCTTTGGAGGTCAGGCGACCTGGAGAACCGGTCATGGCCCACGACCCCACTCCTGCCTCCAGCTGTGGCGAAACAGCAGAGGGTGGGCTTTTTCCGGAGGTAGCTGTATAGAGACACACGGGCAGATAGGTGGCTGGGGCGTGCATGTGCGCTGGTGGGGGCGGCCAGGTGTAGGTCGAAGGCCTCGTGGGCCTATCGGCCGTCAGCCGGGCCTACGGTGCAGTCTGGGTGTAGGCCAGCCACCCCGGGAGCGGCTGGTTTATGGTTATCTACCAGGGCCGCCTTCTGGCCGCATGTCCAACCAGACCGGCGGTGTGCGCCCCCTCCAGAGCACGCTGTGTTGGGAGGGGCCTGAGGAGGTGAGGCCTGCAGCGGTGCCAGGCGGAGGTGATGGCGGCCTCGGCCGTGGGCGACTAAAGGAGAATTTATAGTGGGAGGCAAAAATGCATACAGAACCCGGTATTCCAATGTGGTCTCCCATCCAAGTACTAACCAGGCCCGACCCTGCTTAGCTTCCAGGATCAGACGAGATGGGGCGCGTTCAGGGTGGTATGGCCGTAGAAGGCAGCGGGAGCCACGGGGCACCTCTTGAGGCTCAGCTTCGCTGGTGCTGCCGACATACCGCCAGCCCGGCAGCCAACCATCTCCAGCACGGCCCTGCCGTCTGCCAAGGCAGGCGACAGGAGGCCTCGGGGACCCTGGGTTGGCGGACACGTGGGTGACCTCGCAGCTCAGGTCAGGCGGGACCCTCCAGGCCCGTAGGCGCTTGGCCCTCCACCCCAGATCCCTCTTGACGCTCACAAGGACGTGGCCTTGGAGGCTTAAGGGCACGTGGCCCGCGGTTCCTTGGGCATTCACCACTCTGTCTGCCCACACTGCTCTAGGCAAAGGCCAGCCGCTGCCTGGCCGGCCCTACTGCCTGACGGCAGTTGGCCTGAAGCCACTGGGAGACACCATTGAGTCGGCACGACCCCTGAGAGCCAGCAAGGCCACCCTTGCCCCCACGCCAACTGCCGAACAAAGTTCCCTGTGCCTGGTGACCGGCTGGGCCAGAGGACCGGTCCCGGCCCAAGAACCCACTCCCGCCCACGGCCGTGGCGAAACGGCGGAGGGTGGGCTTTTTCCGGAGAGAGCTGTGGAGAGACACACAGGCAGACAGGTGGCGGCAGCGCAGATGGGCGCTGGTGCTGTCGGCCAGGTGCAGGTCGAAGGCCTTGCGGGCCTCCCGATCATCAGCCGGGCCTGCGGCAGAGTCTGGGTCAGAGCCAGCCACCCCGGGAGCGGCTGGGGTGCGGCTGCCTCCCAGGGCCGCCTTCTGGCGGCATGTCCAGCAGGACCGGCGGGAAGCGCCCCCTCCGGCGCACGCTGTGTTGGGAGAGGCTTGAGGAGATGAGGCCTGCAGCAGTGCCCGGATGGGGCAGAGGAATCCTCGGGCACCGGCGACTAAAGGAAAAGGCGGATTGGGAGGCCAAAAATACTACAGCACCCGGTTTTCCCAGGTGGTCTCCCATCCAGGTACTAAAGAGACCCGACCCTGCTTAGCTTCAGGGATCAGACGACATGTGGTGCGTTTAGGGTGGTATGGCTGCAGAAGGCAACGGGCGCCACGGGGTGCCTCTTGAGCCTCAGCTTAGCTGGTGCTGGCGAATTACCGCCAGTCTGGTGACCAGCCCTCGGCAGCACGGCCCTGCCGCCCACCCAGGCAGGCGACAGCAGGCCTCGGGGTCCAGGGGGTGGTGGATTCTTGGGCGACCTCGCAACTCCGTGCAGGCGGCAACATCCAGGCTTGTAGGTGTTTGACGCTCTGCCCCAGATCCCACTTGACGCTCACAAGGTCTGGGACTCAGAGGCTTAAGGGCCAGTGGCCTGCTGTCCCTTGGGCATTTCCCACCGTGTCCACCCACGCAGTGCTTGGCGCAGCACAGCTATGGCCGCGCCAGCCCTCCTGCCCGACGGCGGTTGGCCCAAAGCCACTGGGAGCCACCATTGGGCCGGCACGGCCCCTTAGCCCCAGCAAAGCCACCCTTGTACCCACGCCACCCAAAAAGCACAGTTCTCGGCTTTGGAGGTCAGGCGACCTGGAGAACCGGTCATGGCCCACGACCCCACTCCTGCCTCCAGCTGTGGCGAAACAGCAGAGGGTGGGCTTTTTCCGCAGGTAGCAGTATAGAGACACGCGGGCAGATAGGTGGCTGGTGCGTGCATGTGCGCTGGTGGGGGCGGCCAGGTGTAGGTCGAAGGCCTCGTGGGCCTATCGGCCGTCAGCCGGGCCTACGGTGCAGTCTGGGTGTAGGCCAGCCACCCCGGGAGCGGCTGCTTTATGGTTATCTACCAGGGCCGCCTTCTGGCCGCATGTCCAACCAGACCGGCGGGGTGCGCCCCCTCCAGAGCACGCTGTGTTGGGAGGGGCCTGAGGAGGTGAGGCCTGCAGCGGTGCCAGGCGGAGGTGATGGCGGCCTCGGCCGTGGGCGACTAAAGGAGAATTTATAGTGGGAGGCAAAAATGCATACAGAACCCGGTATTCCAATGTGGTCTCCCATCCAAGTACTAACCAGGCCCGACCCTGCTTAGCTTCCAGGATCAGATGAGATGGGGCGCGTTCAGGGTGGTATGGCCGTAGAAGGCAGCGGGAGCCACGGGGCACCTCTTGAGGCTCAGCTTCGCTGGTGCTGCCGACATACCGCCAGCCCGGCAGCCAACCATCTCCAGCACGGCCCTGCCGTTTGCCAAGGCAGGCGACAGGAGGCCTCGGGGACCCTGGGTTGGCGGACACGTGGGTGACCTCGCAGCTCAGGTCAGGCGGGACCCTCCAGGTCCGTAGGCGCTTGGCCCTCCACCCCAGATCCCTCTTGACGCTCACAAGGACGTGGCCTTGGAGGCTTAAGGGCACGTGGCCCGCGGTTCCTTGGGCATTCACCACTCTGTCTGCCCACACAGCTCTAGGCAAAGGCCAGCCGCCGCCTGGCCGGCCCTACTGCCTGACGGCAGTTGGCCCGAAGCCACTGGGAGACACCATTGAGTCGGCACGACCCCTTAGACCCAGCAAGGCCACCCTTGCCCCCACGCCAACTGCCGAACAAAGTTGCCTTTGCCTGGTGACCGGCTGGGCCAGAGGACCGGTCCCGGCCCAAAAACCCACTCCCGCCCACGGCCGTGGCGAAACGGCGGAGGGTGGGCTTTTTCCGGAGGGAGCTGTGGAGAGACACACAGGCAGACAGGTGGCGGCAGCGCGGATGGGCGCTGGTGCTGTCGGCCAGGTGCAGGTCGAAGGCCTTGCGGGCCTCCCGATCATCAGCCGGGCCTGCGGCAGAGTCTGGGTCAGAGCCAGCCACCCCGGGAGCGGCTGGGGTGCGGCTGCCTCCCAGGGCCGCCTTCTGGCGGCATGTCCAGCAGGACCGGCGGGAAGCGCCCCCTCCGGCGCACGCTGTGTTGGGAGAGGCTTGAGGAGATGAGGCCTGCAGCAGTGCCCGGATGGGGCAGAGGAATCCTCGGGCACCGGCGACTAAAGGAAAAGGCGGATTGGGAGGCCAAAAATACTACAGCACCCGGTTTTCCCAGGTGGTCTCCCATCCAGGTACTAAACAGACCCGACCCTGCTTAGCTTCAGGGATCAGACGAGATGGGGTGCGTTTAGGGTGGTATGGCTGCAGAAGGCAACGGGCGCCACGGGGTGCCTCTTGAGCCTCAGCTTAGCTGGTGCTGGCGAATTACCGCCAGTCTGGTGACCAGCCCTCCGCAGCACGGCCCTGCCGCCCACCCAGGCAGGCGACAGCAGGCCTCGGGGTCCAGGGGGTGGTGGATTCTTGGGCGACCTCGCAACTCCGTGCAGGCGGCAACATCCAGGCTTGTAGGTGTTTGACGCTCTGCCCCAGATCCCACTTGACGCTCACAAGGTCTGGGACTCAGAGGCTTAAGGGCCAGTGGCCTGCTGTCCCTTGGGCATTTCCCACCGTGTCCACCCACGCAGTGCTTGGCGCAGCCCAGCCATGGCCGCGCCGGCCCTCCTGCCCGACGGCGGTTGGCCCAAAGCCACTGGGAGCCACCATTGGGCCGGCACGGCCCCTTAGCCCCAGCAAAGCCACCCTTGTACCCACGCCACCCAAAAAGCACAGTTCTCGGCTTTGGAGGTCAGGCGACCTGGAGAACCGGTCATGGCCCACGACCCCACTCCTGCCTCCAGCTGTGGCGAAACAGCAGAGGGTGGGCTTTTTCCGGAGGTAGCTGTATAGAGACACACGGGCAGATAGGTGGCTGGGGCGTGCATGTGCGCTGGTGGGGGCGGCCAGGTGTAGGTCGAAGGCCTCGTGGGCCTATCGGCCGTCAGCCGGGCCTACGGTGCAGTCTGGGTGTAGGCCAGCCACCCCGGGAGCGGCTGGTTTATGGTTATCTACCAGGGCCGCCTTCTGGCCGCATGTCCAACCAGACCGGCGGTGTGCGCCCCCTCCAGAGCACGCTGTGTTGGGAGGGGCCTGAGGAGGTGAGGCCTGCAGCGGTGCCAGGCGGAGGTGATGGCGGCCTCGGCCGTGGGCGACTAAAGGAGAATTTATAGTGGGAGGCAAAAATGCATACAGAACCCGGTATTCCAATGTGGTCTCCCATCCAAGTACTAACCAGGCCCGACCCTGCTTAGCTTCCAGGATCAGACGAGATGGGGCGCGTTCAGGGTGGTATGGCCGTAGAAGGCAGCGGGAGCCACGGGGCACCTCTTGAGGCTCAGCTTCGCTGGTGCTGCCGACATACCGCCAGCCCGGCAGCCAACCATCTCCAGCACGGCCCTGCCGTCTGCCAAGGCAGGCGACAGGAGGCCTCGGGGACCCTGGGTTGGCGGACACGTGGGTGACCTCGCAGCTCAGGTCAGGCGGGACCCTCCAGGCCCGTAGGCGCTTGGCCCTCCACCCCAGATCCCTCTTGACGCTCACAAGGACGTGGCCTTGGAGGCTTAAGGGCACGTGGCCCGCGGTTCCTTGGGCATTCACCACTCTGTCTGCCCACACTGCTCTAGGCAAAGGCCAGCCGCTGCCTGGCCGGCCCTACTGCCTGACGGCAGTTGGCCTGAAGCCACTGGGAGACACCATTGAGTCGGCACGACCCCTGAGAGCCAGCAAGGCCACCCTTGCCCCCACGCCAACTGCCGAACAAAGTTCCCTGTGCCTGGTGACCGGCTGGGCCAGAGGACCGGTCCCGGCCCAAGAACCCACTCCCGCCCACGGCCGTGGCGAAACGGCGGAGGGTGGGCTTTTTCCGGTGAGAGCTGTGGAGAGACACACAGGCAGACAGGTGGCGGCAGCGCAGATGGGCGCTGGTGCTGTCGGCCAGGTGCAGGTCGAAGGCCTTGCGGGCCTCCCGATCATCAGCCGGGCCTGCGGCAGAGTCTGGGTCAGAGCCAGCCACCCCGGGAGCGGCTGGGGTGCGGCTGCCTCCCAGGGCCGCCTTCTGGCGGCATGTCCAGCAGGACCGGCGGGAAGCGCCCCCTCCGGCGCACGCTGTGTTGGGAGAGGCTTGAGGAGATGAGGCCTGCAGCAGTGCCCGGATGGGGCAGAGGAATCCTCGGGCACCGGCGACTAAAGGAAAAGGCGGATTGGGAGGCCAAAAATACTACAGCACCCGGTTTTCCCAGGTGGTCTCCCATCCAGGTACTAAAGAGACCCGACCCTGCTTAGCTTCAGGGATCAGACGACATGTGGTGCGTTTAGGGTGGTATGGCTGCAGAAGGCAACGGGCGCCACGGGGTGCCTCTTGAGCCTCAGCTTAGCTGGTGCTGGCGAATTACCGCCAGTCTGGTGACCAGCCCTCGGCAGCACGGCCCTGCCGCCCACCCAGGCAGGCGACAGCAGGCCTCGGGGTCCAGGGGGTGGTGGATTCTTGGGCGACCTCGCAACTCCGTGCAGGCGGCAACATCCAGGCTTGTAGGTGTTTGACGCTCTGCCCCAGATCCCACTTGACGCTCACAAGGTCTGGGACTCAGAGGCTTAAGGGCCAGTGGCCTGCTGTCCCTTGGGCATTTCCCACCGTGTCCACCCACGCAGTGCTTGGCGCAGCACAGCTATGGCCGCGCCAGCCCTCCTGCCCGACGGCGGTTGGCCCAAAGCCACTGGGAGCCACCATTGGGCCGGCACGGCCCCTTAGCCCCAGCAAAGCCACCCTTGTACCCACGCCACCCAAAAAGCACAGTTCTCGGCTTTGGAGGTCAGGCGACCTGGAGAACCGGTCATGGCCCACGACCCCACTCCTGCCTCCAGCTGTGGCGAAACAGCAGAGGGTGGGCTTTTTCCGCAGGTAGCAGTATAGAGACACGCGGGCAGATAGGTGGCTGGTGCGTGCATGTGCGCTGGTGGGGGCGGCCAGGTGTAGGTCGAAGGCCTCGTGGGCCTATCGGCCGTCAGCCGGGCCTACGGTGCAGTCTGGGTGTAGGCCAGCCACCCCGGGAGCGGCTGGTTTATGGTTATCTACCAGGGCCGCCTTCTGGCCGCATGTCCAACCAGACCGGCGGGGTGCGCCCCCTCCAGAGCACGCTGTGTTGGGAGGGGCCTGAGGAGGTGAGGCCTGCAGCGGTGCCAGGCGGAGGTGATGGCGGCCTCGGCCGTGGGCGACTAAAGGAGAATTTATAGTGGGAGGCAAAAATGCATACAGAACCCGGTATTCCAATGTGGTCTCCCATCCAAGTACTAACCAGGCCCGACCCTGCTTAGCTTCCAGGATCAGATGAGATGGGGCGCGTTCAGGGTGGTATGGCCGTAGAAGGCAGCGGGAGCCACGGGGCACCTCTTGAGGCTCAGCTTCGCTGGTGCTGCCGACATACCGCCAGCCCGGCAGCCAACCATCTCCAGCACGGCCCTGCCGTCTGCCAAGGCAGGCGACAGGAGGCCTCGGGGACCCTGGGTTGGCGGACACGTGGGTGACCTCGCAGCTCAGGTCAGGCGGGACCCTCCAGGTCCGTAGGCGCTTGGCCCTCCACCCCAGATCCCTCTTGACGCTCACAAGGACGTGGCCTTGGAGGCTTAAGGGCACGTGGCCCGCGGTTCCTTGGGCATTCACCACTCTGTCTGCCCACACAGCTCTAGGCAAAGGCCAGCCGCCGCCTGGCCGGCCCTACTGCCTGACGGCAGTTGGCCCGAAGCCACTGGGAGACACCATTGAGTCGGCACGACCCCTTAGACCCAGCAAGGCCACCCTTGCCCCCACGCCAACTGCCGAACAAAGTTGCCTTTGCCTGGTGACCGGCTGGGCCAGAGGACCGGTCCCGGCCCAAAAACCCACTCCCGCCCACGGCCGTGGCGAAACGGCGGAGGGTGGGCTTTTTCCGGAGGGAGCTGTGGAGAGACACACAGGCAGACAGGTGGCGGCAGCGCGGATGGGCGCTGGTGCTGTCGGCCAGGTGCAGGTCGAAGGCCTTGCGGGCCTCCCGATCATCAGCCGGGCCTGCGGCAGAGTCTGGGTCAGAGCCAGCCACCCCGGGAGCGGCTGGGGTGCGGCTGCCTCCCAGGGCCGCCTTCTGGCGGCATGTCCAGCAGGACCGGCGGGAAGCGCCCCCTCCGGCGCACGCTGTGTTGGGAGAGGCTTGAGGAGATGAGGCCTGCAGCAGTGCCCGGATGGGGCAGAGGAATCCTCGGGCACCGGCGACTAAAGGAAAAGGCGGATTGGGAGGCCAAAAATACTACAGCACCCGGTTTTCCCAGGTGGTCTCCCATCCAGGTACTAAACAGACCCGACCCTGCTTAGCTTCAGGGATCAGACGAGATGGGGTGCGTTTAGGGTGGTATGGCTGCAGAAGGCAACGGGTGCCACGGGGTGCCTCTTGAGCCTCAGCTTAGCTGGTGCTGGCGAATTACCGCCAGTCTGGTGACCAGCCCTCCGCAGCACGGCCCTGCCGCCCACCCAGGCAGGCGACAGCAGGCCTCGGGGTCCAGGGGGTGGTGGATTCTTGGGCGACCTCGCAACTCCGTGCAGGCGGCAACATCCAGGCTTGTAGGTGTTTGACGCTCTGCCCCAGATCCCACTTGACGCTCACAAGGTCTGGGACTCAGAGGCTTAAGGGCCAGTGGCCTGCTGTCCCTTGGGCATTTCCCACCGTGTCCACCCACGCAGTGCTTGGCGCAGCCCAGCCATGGCCGCGCCGGCCCTCCTGCCCGACGGCGGTTGGCCCAAAGCCACTGGGAGCCACCATTGGGCCGGCACGGCCCCTTAGCCCCAGCAAAGCCACCCTTGTACCCACGCCACCCAAAAAGCACAGTTCTCGGCTTTGGAGGTCAGGCGACCTGGAGAACCGGTCATGGCCCACGACCCCACTCCTGCCTCCAGCTGTGGCGAAACAGCAGAGGGTGGGCTTTTTCCGGAGGTAGCTGTATAGAGACACACGGGCAGATAGGTGGCTGGGGCGTGCATGTGCGCTGGTGGGGGCGGCCAGGTGTAGGTCGAAGGCCTCGTGGGCCTATCGGCCGTCAGCCGGGCCTACGGTGCAGTCTGGGTGTAGGCCAGCCACCCCGGGAGCGGCTGGTTTATGGTTATCTACCAGGGCCGCCTTCTGGCCGCATGTCCAACCAGACCGGCGGTGTGCGCCCCCTCCAGAGCACGCTGTGTTGGGAGGGGCCTGAGGAGGTGAGGCCTGCAGCGGTGCCAGGCGGAGGTGATGGCGGCCTCGGCCGTGGGCGACTAAAGGAGAATTTATAGTGGGAGGCAAAAATGCATACAGAACCCGGTATTCCAATGTGGTCTCCCATCCAAGTACTAACCAGGCCCGACCCTGCTTAGCTTCCAGGATCAGACGAGATGGGGCGCGTTCAGGGTGGTATGGCCGTAGAAGGCAGCGGGAGCCACGGGGCACCTCTTGAGGCTCAGCTTCGCTGGTGCTGCCGACATACCGCCAGCCCGGCAGCCAACCATCTCCAGCACGGCCCTGCCGTCTGCCAAGGCAGGCGACAGGAGGCCTCGGGGACCCTGGGTTGGCGGACACGTGGGTGACCTCGCAGCTCAGGTCAGGCGGGACCCTCCAGGCCCGTAGGCGCTTGGCCCTCCACCCCAGATCCCTCTTGACGCTCACAAGGACGTGGCCTTGGAGGCTTAAGGGCACGTGGCCCGCGGTTCCTTGGGCATTCACCACTCTGTCTGCCCACACTGCTCTAGGCAAAGGCCAGCCGCTGCCTGGCCGGCCCTACTGCCTGACGGCAGTTGGCCTGAAGCCACTGGGAGACACCATTGAGTCGGCACGACCCCTGAGAGCCAGCAAGGCCACCCTTGCCCCCACGCCAACTGCCGAACAAAGTTGCCTGTGCCTGGTGACCGGCTGGGCCAGAGGACCGGTCCCGGCCCAAGAACCCACTCCCGCCCACAGCCGTGGCGAAACGGCGGAGGGTGGGCTTTTTCCGGAGGGAGCTGTGGAGAGACACACAGGCAGACAGGTGGCGGCAGCGCGGATGGGCGCTGGTGCTGTCGGCCAGGTGCAGGTCGAAGGCCTTGCGGGCCTCCCGATCATCAGCCGGGCCTGCGGCAGAGTCTGGGTCAGAGCCAGCCACCCCGGGAGCGGCTTGGGTGCGGCTGCCTCCCAGGGCCGCCTTCTGGCGGCATGTCCAGCAGGACCGGCGGGAAGCGCCCCCTCCGGCGCACGCTGTGTTGGGAGAGGCTTGAGGAGATGAGGCCTGCAGCAGTGCCCGGATGGGGCAGAGGAATCCTCGGGCACCGGCGACTAAAGGAAAAGGCGGATTGGGAGGCCAAAAATACTACAGCACCCGGTTTTCCCAGGTGGTCTCCCATCCAGGTACTAAACAGACCCGACCCTGCTTAGCTTCAGGGATCAGACGAGATGGGGTGCGTTTAGGGTGGTATGGCTGCAGAAGGCAACAGGCGCCACGGGGTGCCTCTTGAGCCTCAGCTTAGCTGGTGCTGGCGAATTACCGCCAGTCTGGTGACCAGCCCTCGGCAGCACGGCCCTGCCGCCCACCCAGGCAGGCGACAGCAGGCCTCGGGGTCCAGGGGGTGGTGGATTCTTGGGCGACCTCGCAACTCCGTGCAGGCGGCAACATCCAGGCTTGTAGGTGTTTGACGCTCTGCCCCAGATCCCACTTGACGCTCACAAGGTCTGGGACTCAGAGGCTTAAGGGCCAGTGGCCTGCTGTCCCTTGGGCATTTCCCACCGTGTCCACCCACGCAGTGCTTGGCGCAGCACAGCCATGGCCGCGCCAGCCCTCCTGCCCGACGGCGGTTGGCCCAAAGCCACTGGGAGCCACCATTGGGCCGGCACGGCCCCTTAGCCCCAGCAAAGACACCCTTGTACCCACGCCACCCAAAAAGCACAGTTCTCGGCTTTGGAGGTCAGGCGACCTGGAGAACCGGTCATGGCCCACGACCCCACTCCTGCCTCCAGCTGTGGCGAAACAGCAGAGGGTGGGCTTTTTCCGGAGGTAGCTGTATAGAGACACACGGGCAGATAGGTGCCTGGGGCGTGCATGTGCGCTGGTGGGGGCGGCCAGGTGTAGGTCGAAGGCCTCGTGGGCCTATCGGCCGTCAGCCGGGCCTACGGTGCAGTCTGGGTGTAGGCCAGCCACCCCGGGAGCGGCTGGTTTATGGTTATCTACCAGGGCCGCCTTCTGGCCGCATGTCCAACCAGACCAGCGGGGTGCGCCCCCTCCAGAGCACGCTGTGTTGGGAGGGGCCTGAGGAGGTGAGGCCTGCAGCGGTGCCAGGCGGAGGTGATGGCGGCCTCGGCCGTGGGCGACTAAAGGAGAATTTATAGTGGGAGGCAAAAATGCATACAGAACCCGGTATTCCAATGTGGTCTCCCATCCAAGTACTAACCAGGCCCGACCCTGCTTAGCTTCCAGGATCAGACGAGATGGGGCGCGTTCAGGGTGGTATGGCCGTAGAAGGCAGCGGGAGCCACGGGGCACCTCTTGAGGCTCAGCTTCGCTGGTGCTGCCGACATACCGCCAGCCCGGCAGCCAACCATCTCCAGCACGGCCCTGCCGTCTGCCAAGGCAGGCGACAGGAGGCCTCGGGGACCCTGGGTTGGCGGACACGTGGGTGACCTCGCAGCTCAGGTCAGGCGGGACCCTCCAGGCCCGTAGGCGCTTGGCCCTCCACCCCAGATCCCTCTTGACGCTCACAAGGACGTGGCCTTGGAGGCTTAAGGGCACGTGGCCCGCGGTTCCTTGGGCATTCACCACTCTGTCTGCCCACACAGCTCTAGGCAAAGGCCAGCCGCCGCCTGGCCGGCCCTACTGCCTGACGGCAGTTGGCCCGAAGCCACTGGGCGACACCATTGAGTCGGCACGACCCCTTAGACCCAACAAGGCCACCCTTGCCCCCACGCCAACTGCCGAACAAAGTTGCCTTTGCCTGGTGACCGGCTGGGCCAGAGGACCGGTCCCGGCCCAAGAACCCACTCCCGCCCACGGCCGTGGCGAAACGGCGGAGGGTGGGCTTTTTCCGGAGGGAGCTGTGGAGAGACACACAGGCAGACAGGTGGCGGCAGCGCGGATGGGCGCTGGTGCTGTCGGCCAGGTGCAGGTCGAAGGCCTTGCGGGCCTCCCGATCATCAGCCGGGCCTGCGGCAGAGTCTGGGTCAGAGCCAGCCACCCCGGGAGCGGCTGGGGTGCGGCTGCCTCCCAGGGCCGCCTTCTGGCGGCATGTCCAGCAGGACCGGCGGGAAGCGCCCCCTCCGGCGCACGCTGTGTTGGGAGAGGCTTGAGGAGATGAGGCCTGCAGCAGTGCCCGGATGGGGCAGAGGAATCCTCGGGCACCGGCGACTAAAGGAAAAGGCGGATTGGGAGGCCAAAAATACTACAGCACCCGGTTTTCCCAGGTGGTCTCCCATCCAGGTACTAAACAGACCCGACCCTTCTTAGCTTCAGGGATCAGACGAGATGGGGTGCGTTTAGGGTGGTATGGCTGCAGAAGGCAACGGGCGCCACGGGGTGCCTCTTGAGCCACAGCTTAGCTGGTGCTGGCGAATTACCGCCAGTCTGGTGAACAGCCCTCCGCAGCACGGCCCTGCCGCCCACCCAGGCAGGCGACAGCAGGCCTCGGGGTCCAGGGGGTGGTGGATTCTTGGGCGACCTCGCAACTCCGTGCAGGCGGCAACATCCAGGCTTGTAGGTGTTTGACGCTCTGCCCCAGATCCCACTTGACGCTCACAAGGTCTGGGACTCAGAGGCTTAAGGGCCAGTGGCCTGCTGTCCCTTGGGCATTTCCCACCGTGTCCACCCACGCAGTGCTTGGCGCAGCCCAGCCATGGCCGCGCCGGCCCTCCTGCCCGACGGCGGTTGGCCCAAAGCCACTGGGAGCCACCATTGGGCCGGCACGGCCCCTTAGCCCCAGCAAAGCCACCCTTGTACCCACGCCACCCAAAAAGCACAGTTCTCGGCTTTGGAGGTCAGGCGACCTGGAGAACCGGTCATGGCCCACGACCCCACTCCTGCCTCCAGCTGTGGCGAAACAGCAGAGGGTGGGCTTTTTCCGGAGGTAGCTGTATAGAGACACACGGGCAGATAGGTGGCTGGGGCGTGCATGTGCGCTGGTGGGGGCGGCCAGGTGTAGGTCGAAGGCCTCGTGGGCCTATCGGCCGTCAGCCGGGCCTACGGTGCAGTCTGGGTGTAGGCCAGCCACCCCGGGAGCGGCTGGTTTATGGTTATCTACCAGGGCCGCCTTCTGGCCGCATGTCCAACCAGACCGGCGGTGTGCGCCCCCTCCAGAGCACGCTGTGTTGGGAGGGGCCTGAGGAGGTGAGGCCTGCAGCGGTGCCAGGTGGAGGTGATGGCGGCCTCGGCCGTGGGCGACTAAAGGAGAATTTATAGTGGGAGGCAAAAATGCATACAGAACCCGGTATTCCAATGTGGTCTCCCATCCAAGTACTAACCAGGCCCGACCCTGCTTAGCTTCCAGGATCAGACGAGATGGGGCGCGTTCAGGGTGGTATGGCCGTAGAAGGCAGCGGGAGCCACGGGGCACCTCTTGAGGCTCAGCTTCGCTGGTGCTGCCGACATACCGCCAGCCCAGCAGCCAACCATCTCCAGCACGGCCCTGCCGTCTGCCAAGGCAGGCGACAGGAGGCCTCGGGGACCCTGGGTTGGCGGACACGTGGGTGACCTCGCAGCTCAGGTCAGGCGGGACCCTCCAGGCCCGTAGGCGCTTGGCCCTCCACCCCAGATCCCTCTTGACGCTCACAAGGACGTGGCCTTGGAGGCTTAAGGGCACGTGGCCCGCGGTTCCTTGGGCATTCACCACTCTGTCTGCCCACACTGCTCTAGGCAAAGGCCAGCCGCTGCCTGGCCGGCCCTACTGCCTGACGGCAGTTGGCCTGAAGCCACTGGGAGACACCATTGAGTCGGCACGACCCCTGAGAGCCAGCAAGGCCACCCTTGCCCCCACGCCAACTGCCGAACAAAGTTCCCTGTGCCTGGTGACCGGCTGGGCCAGAGGACCGGTCCCGGCCCAAGAACCCACTCCCGCCCACGGCCGTGGCGAAACGGCGGAGGGTGGGCTTTTTCCGGAGAGAGCTGTGGAGAGACACACAGGCAGACAGGTGGCGGCAGCGCAGATGGGCGCTGGTGCTGTCGGCCAGGTGCAGGTCGAAGGCCTTGCGGGCCTCCCGATCATCAGCCGGGCCTGCGGCAGAGTCTGGGTCAGAGCCAGCCACCCCGGGAGCGGCTGGGGTGCGGCTGCCTCCCAGGGCCGCCTTCTGGCGGCATGTCCAGCAGGACCGGTGGGAAGCGCCCCCTCCGGCGCACGCTGTGTTGGGAGAGGCTTGAGGAGATGAGGCCTGCAGCAGTGCCCGGATGGGGCAGAGGAATCCTCGGGCACCGGCGACTAAAGGAAAAGGCGGATTGGGAGGCCAAAAATACTACAGCACCCGGTTTTCCCAGGTGGTCTCCCATCCAGGTACTAAAGAGACCCGACCCTGCTTAGCTTCAGGGATCAGACGACATGTGGTGCGTTTAGGGTGGTATGGCTGCAGAAGGCAACGGGCGCCACGGGGTGCCTCTTGAGCCTCAGCTTAGCTGGTGCTGGCGAATTACCGCCAGTCTGGTGACCAGCCCTCGGCAGCACGGCCCTGCCGCCCACCCAGGCAGGCGACAGCAGGCCTCGGGGTCCAGGGGGTGGTGGATTCTTGGGCGACCTCGCAACTCCGTGCAGGCGGCAACATCCAGGCTTGTAGGTGTTTGACGCTCTGCCCCAGATCCCACTTGACGCTCACAAGGTCTGGGACTCAGAGGCTTAAGGGCCAGTGGCCTGCTGTCCCTTGGGCATTTCCCACCGTGTCCACCCACGCAGTGCTTGGCGCAGCACAGCCATGGCCGCGCCAGCCCTCCTGCCCGACGGCGGTTGGCCCAAAGCCACTGGGAGCCACCATTGGGCCGGCACGGCCCCTTAGCCCCAGCAAAGCCACCCTTGTACCCACGCCACCCAAAAAGCACAGTTCTCGGCTTTGGAGGTCAGGCGACCTGGAGAACCGGTC
The DNA here is from genome assembly GCF_965194825.1 of Balaenoptera physalus. Lineage (NCBI taxonomy): Eukaryota > Metazoa > Chordata > Mammalia > Artiodactyla > Balaenopteridae > Balaenoptera > Balaenoptera physalus. The sequence goes on along the minus strand of NW_028126340.1, from coordinate 640,392 downwards.
ATGGCCCACGACCCCACTCCTGCCTCCAGCTGTGGCGAAACAGCAGAGGGTGGGCTTTTTCCGCAGGTAGCAGTATAGAGACACGCGGGCAGATAGGTGGCTGGTGCGTGCATGTGCGCTGGTGGGGGCGGCCAGGTGTAGGTCGAAGGCCTCGTGGGCCTATCGGCCGTCAGCCGGGCCTACGGTGCAGTCTGGGTGTAGGCCAGCCACCCCGGGAGCGGCTGCTTTATGGTTATCTACCAGGGCCGCCTTCTGGCCGCATGTCCAACCAGACCGGCGGGGTGCGCCCCCTCCAGAGCACGCTGTGTTGGGAGGGGCCTGAGGAGGTGAGGCCTGCAGCGGTGCCAGGCGGAGGTGATGGCGGCCTCGGCCGTGGGCGACTAAAGGAGAATTTATAGTGGGAGGCAAAAATGCATACAGAACCCGGTATTCCAATGTGGTCTCCCATCCAAGTACTAACCAGGCCCGACCCTGCTTAGCTTCCAGGATCAGATGAGATGGGGCGCGTTCAGGGTGGTATGGCCGTAGAAGGCAGCGGGAGCCACGGGGCACCTCTTGAGGCTCAGCTTCGCTGGTGCTGCCGACATACCGCCAGCCCGGCAGCCAACCATCTCCAGCACGGCCCTGCCGTCTGCCAAGGCAGGCGACAGGAGGCCTCGGGGACCCTGGGTTGGCGGACACGTGGGTGACCTCGCAGCTCAGGTCAGGCGGGACCCTCCAGGTCCGTAGGCGCTTGGCCCTCCACCCCAGATCCCTCTTGACGCTCACAAGGACGTGGCCTTGGAGGCTTAAGGGCACGTGGCCCGCAGTTCCTTGGGCATTCACCACTCTGTCTGCCCACACAGCTCTAGGCAAAGGCCAGCCGCCGCCTGGCCGGCCCTACTGCCTGACGGCAGTTGGCCCGAAGCCACTGGGAGACACCATTGAGTCGGCACGACCCCTTAGACCCAGCAAGGCCACCCTTGCCCCCACGCCAACTGCCGAACAAAGTTGCCTTTGCCTGGTGACCGGCTGGGCCAGAGGACCGGTCCCGGCCCAAAAACCCACTCCCGCCCACGGCCGTGGCCAAACGGCGGAGGGTGGGCTTTTTCCGGAGGGAGCTGTGGAGAGACACACAGGCAGACAGGTGGCGGCAGCGCGGATGGGCGCTGGTGCTGTCGGCCAGGTGCAGGTCGAAGGCCTTGCGGGCCTCCCGATCATCAGCCGGGCCTGCGGCAGAGTCTGGGTCAGAGCCAGCCACCCCGGGAGCGGCTGGGGTGCGGCTGCCTCCCAGGGCCGCCTTCTGGCGGCATGTCCAGCAGGACCGGCGGGAAGCGCCCCCTCCGGCGCACGCTGTGTTGGGAGAGGCTTGAGGAGATGAGGCCTGCAGCAGTGCCCGGATGGGGCAGAGGAATCCTCGGGCACCGGCGACTAAAGGAAAAGGCGGATTGGGAGGCCAAAAATACTACAGCACCCGGTTTTCCCAGGTGGTCTCCCATCCAGGTACTAAAGAGACCCGACCCTGCTTAGCTTCAGGGATCAGACGACATGTGGTGCGTTTAGGGTGGTATGGCTGCAGAAGGCAACGGGCGCCACGGGGTGCCTCTTGAGCCTCAGCTTAGCTGGTGCTGGCGAATTACCGCCAGTCTGGTGACCAGCCCTCGGCAGCACGGCCCTGCCGCCCACCCAGGCAGGCGACAGCAGGCCTCGGGGTCCAGGGGGTGGTGGATTCTTGGGCGACCTCGCAACTCCGTGCAGGCGGCAACATCCAGGCTTGTAGGTGTTTGACGCTCTGCCCCAGATCCCACTTGACGCTCACAAGGTCTGGGACTCAGAGGCTTAAGGGCCAGTGGCCTGCTGTCCCTTGGGCATTTCCCACCGTGTCCACCCACGCAGTGCTTGGCGCAGCACAGCCATGGCCGCGCCAGCCCTCCTGCCCGACGGCGGTTGGCCCAAAGCCACTGGGAGCCACCATTGGGCCGGCACGGCCCCTTAGCCCCAGCAAAGCCACCCTTGTACCCACGCCACCCAAAAAGCACAGTTCTCGGCTTTGGAGGTCAGGCGACCTGGAGAACCGGTCATGGCCCACGACCCCACTCCTGCCTCCAGCTGTGGCGAAACAGCAGAGGGTGGGCTTTTTCCGCAGGTAGCAGTATAGAGACACGCGGGCAGATAGGTGGCTGGTGCATGCATGTGCGCTGGTGGGGGCGGCCAGGTGTAGGTCGAAGGCCTCGTGGGCCTATCGGCCGTCAGCCGGGCCTACGGTGCAGTCTGGGTGTAGGCCAGCCACCCCGGGAGCGGCTGTTTTATGGTTATCTACCAGGGCCGCCTTCTGGCCGCATGTCCAACCAGACCGGCGGGCTGCGCCCCCTCCAGAGCACGCTGTGTTGGGAGGGGCCTGAGGAGGTGAGGCCTGCAGCGGTGCCAGGCGGAGGTGATGGCGGCCTCGGCCGTGGGCGACTAAAGGAGAATTTATAGTGGGAGGCAAAAATGCATACAGAACCCGGTATTCCAATGTGGTCTCCCATCCAAGTACTAACCAGGCCCGACCCTGCTTAGCTTCCAGGATCAGATGAGATGGGGCGCGTTCAGGGTGGTATGGCCGTAGAAGGCAGCGGGAGCCACGGGGCACCTCTTGAGGCTCAGCTTCGCTGGTGCTGCCGACATACCGCCAGCCCGGCAGCCAACCATCTCCAGCACGGCCCTGCCGTCTGCCAAGGCAGGCGACAGGAGGCCTCGGGGACCCTGGGTTGGCGGACACGTGGGTGACCTCGCAGCTCAGGTCAGGCGGGACCCTCCAGGCCCGTAGGCGCTTGGCCCTCCACCCCAGATCCCTCTTGACGCTCACATGGATGTGGCCTTGGAGGCTTAAGGGCACGTGGCCCGCGGTTCCTTGGGCATTCACCACTCTGTCTGCCCACACAGCTCTAGGCAAAGGCCAGCCGCCGCCTGGCCGGCCCTACTGCCTGACGGCAGTTGGCCCGAAGCCACTGGGAGACACCATTGAGTCGGCACGACCCCTTAGACCCAGCAAGGCCACCCTTGCCCCCACGCCAACTGCCGAAGAAAGTTCCCTGTGCCTGGTGACCGGCTGGGCCAGAGGACCGGTCCCGGCCCAAGAACCCACTCCCGCCCACGACCGTGGCGAAACGGCGGAGGGTGGGCTTTTTCCGGAGGGAGCTGTGGAGAGACACACAGGCAGACAGGTGGCGGCAGCGCGGATGGGCGCTGGTGCTGTCGGCCAGGTGCAGGTCGAAGGCCTTGCGGGCCTCCCGATCATCAGCCGGGCCTGCGGCAGAGTCTGGGTCAGAGCCAGCCACCCCGGGAGCGGCTGGGGTGCGGCTGCCTCCCAGGGCCGCCTTCTGGCGGCATGTCCAGCAGGACCGGTGGGAAGCGCCCCCTCCGGCGCACGCTGTGTTGGGAGAGGCTTGAGGAGATGAGGCCTGCAGCAGTGCCCGGAAGGGGCAGAGGAATCCTCGGGCACCGGCGACTAAAGGAAAAGGCGGATTGGGAGGCCAAAAATACTACAGCACCTGGTTTTCCCAGGTGGTCTCCCATCCAGGTACTAAACAGACCCGACCCTGCTTAGCTTCAGGGATCAGACGAGATGGGGTGCGTTTAGGGTGGTATGGCTGCAGAAGGCAACGGGCGCCACGGGGTGCCTCTTGAGCCTCAGCTTAGCTGGTGCTGGCGAATTACCGCCAGTCTGGTGACCAGCCCTCGGCAGCACGGCCCTGCCGCCCACCCAGGCAGGCGACAGCAGGCCTCGGGGTCCAGGGGGTGGTGGATTCTTGGGCGACCTCACAACTCCGTTCAGGCGGCAACATCCAGGCTTGTAGGTGTTTGACGCTCTGCCCCAGATCCCACTTGATGCTCACAAGGTCTGGGACTCAGAGGCTTAAGGGCCAGTGGCCTGCTGTCCCTTGGGCATTTCCCACCGTGTCCACCCACGCAGTGCTTGGCGCAGCCCAGCCATGGCCGCGCCGGCCCTCCTGCCCGACGGCGTTTGGCCCAAAGCCACTGGGAGCCACCATTGGGCCGGCACGGCCCCTTAGCCCCAGCAAAGCCACCCTTGTACCCACGCCACCCAAAAAGCACAGTTCTCGGCTTTGGAGGTCAGGCGACCTGGAGAACCGGTCATGGCCCACGACCCCACTCCTGCCTCCAGCTGTGGCGAAACAGCAGAGGGTGGGCTTTTTCCGGAGGTAGCTGTATAGAGACACACGGGCAGATAGGTGCCTGGGGCGTGCATGTGCGCTGGTGGGGGCGGCCAGGTGTAGGTCGAAGGCCTCGTGGGCCTATTGGCCGTCAGCCGGGCCTACGGTGCAGTCTGGGTGTAGGCCAGCCACCCCGGGAGCGGCTGGTTTATGGTTATCTACCAGGGCCGCCTTCTGGCCGCATGTCCAACCAGACCGGCGGGGTGCGCCCCCTCCAGAGCACGCTGTGTTGGGAGGGGCCTGAGGAGGTGAGGCCTGCAGCGGTGCCAGGCGGAGGTGATGGCGGCCTCGGCCGTGGGCGACTAAAGGAGAATTTATAGTGGGAGGCAAAAATGCATACAGAACCCGGTATTCCAATGTGGTCTCCCATCCAAGTACTAACCAGGCCCGACCCTGCTTAGCTTCCAGGATCAGACGAGATGAGGCGCGTTCAGGGTGGTATGGCCGTAGAAGGCAGCGGGAGCCACGGGGCACCTCTTGAGGCTCAGCTTCGCTGGTGCTGCCGACATACCGCCAGCCCGGCAGCCAACCATCTCCAGCACGGCCCTGCCGTCTGCCAAGGCAGGTGACAGGAGGCCTCGGGGACCCTGGGTTGGCGGACACGTGGGTGACCTCGCAGCTCAGGTCAGGCGGGACCCTCCAGGCCCGTAGGCGCTTGGCCCTCCACCCCAGATCCCTCTTGACGCTCACAAGGACGTGGCCTTGGAGGCTTAAGGGCACGTGGCCCGCGGTTCCTTGGGCATTCACCACTCTGTCTGCCCACACAGCTCTAGGCAAAGGCCAGCCGCCGCCTGGCCGGCCCTACTGCCTGACGGCAGTTGGCCCGAAGCCACTGGGAGACACCATTGAGTCGGCACGACCCCTTAGACCCAGCAAGGCCACCCTTGCCCCCACGCCAACTGCCGAACAAAGTTGCCTTTGCCTGGTGACCGGCTGGGCCAGAGGACCGGTCCCGGCCCAAGAACCCACTCCCGCCCACGGCCGTGGCGAAACGGCGGAGGGTGGGCTTTTTCCGGAGGGAGCTGTGGAGAGACACACAGGCAGACAGGTGGCGGCAGCGCGGATGGGCGCTGGTGCTGTCGGCCAGGTGCAGGTCGAAGGCCTTGCGGGCCTCCCGATCATCAGCCGGGCCTGCGGCAGAGTCTGGGTCAGAGCCAGCCACCCCGGGAGCGGCTGGGGTGCGGCTGCCTCCCAGGGCCGCCTTCTGGCGGCATGTCCAGCAGGACCGGCGGGAAGCGCCCCCTCCGGCGCACGCTGTGTTGGGAGAGGCTTGAGGAGATGAGGCCTGCAGCAGTGCCCGGATGGGGCAGAGGAATCCTCGGGCACCGGCGACTAAAGGAAAAGGCGGATTGGGAGGCCAAAAATACTACAGCACCCGGTTTTCCCAGGTGGTCTCCCATCCAGGTACTAAACAGACCCGACCCTGCTTAGCTTCAGGGATCAGACGAGATGGGGTGCGTTTAGGGTGGTATGGCTGCAGAAGGCAACGGGCGCCACGGGGTGCCTCTTGAGCCTCAGCTTAGCTGGTGCTGGCGAATTACCGCCAGTCTGGTGACCAGCCCTCCGCAGCACGGCCCTGCCGCCCACCCAGGCAGGCGACAGCAGGCCTCGGGGTCCAGGGGGTGGTGGATTCTTGGGCGACCTCGCAACTCCGTGCAGGCGGCAACATCCAGGCTTGTAGGTGTTTGACGCTCTGCCCCAGATCCCACTTGACGCTCACAAGGTCTGGGACTCAGAGGCTTAAGGGCCAGTGGCCTGCTGTCCCTTGGGCATTTCCCACCGTGTCCACCCACGCAGTGCTTGGCGCAGCCCAGCCATGGCCGCGCCGGCCCTCCTGCCCGACGGCGGTTGGCCCAAAGCCACTGGGAGCCACCATTGGGCCGGCACGGCCCCTTAGCCCCAGCAAAGCCACCCTTGTACCCACGCCACCCAAAAAGCACAGTTCTCGGCTTTGGAGGTCAGGCGACCTGGAGAACCGGTCATGGCCCACGACCCCACTCCTGCCTCCAGCTGTGGCGAAACAGCAGAGGGTGGGCTTTTTCCGGAGGTAGCTGTATAGAGACACACGGGCAGATAGGTGGCTGGGGCGTGCATGTGCGCTGGTGGGGGCGGCCAGGTGTAGGTCGAAGGCCTCGTGGGCCTATCGGCCGTCAGCCGGGCCTACGGTGCAGTCTGGGTGTAGGCCAGCCACCCCGGGAGCGGCTGGTTTATGGTTATCTACCAGGGCCGCCTTCTGGCCGCATGTCCAACCAGACCGGCGGTGTGCGCCCCCTCCAGAGCACGCTGTGTTGGGAGGGGCCTGAGGAGGTGAGGCCTGCAGCGGTGCCAGGCGGAGGTGATGGCGGCCTCGGCCGTGGGCGACTAAAGGAGAATTTATAGTGGGAGGCAAAAATGCATACAGAACCCGGTATTCCAATGTGGTCTCCCATCCAAGTACTAACCAGGCCCGACCCTGCTTAGCTTCCAGGATCAGACGAGATGGGGCGCGTTCAGGGTGGTATGGCCGTAGAAGGCAGCGGGAGCCACGGGGCACCTCTTGAGGCTCAGCTTCGCTGGTGCTGCCGACATACCGCCAGCCCAGCAGCCAACCATCTCCAGCACGGCCCTGCCGTCTGCCAAGGCAGGCGACAGGAGGCCTCGGGGACCCTGGGTTGGCGGACACGTGGGTGACCTCGCAGCTCAGGTCAGGCGGGACCCTCCAGGCCCGTAGGCGCTTGGCCCTCCACCCCAGATCCCTCTTGACGCTCACAAGGACGTGGCCTTGGAGGCTTAAGGGCACGTGGCCCGCGGTTCCTTGGGCATTCACCACTCTGTCTGCCCACACAGCTCTAGGCAAAGGCCAGCCGCTGCCTGGCCGGCCCTACTGCCTGACGGCAGTTGGCCTGAAGCCACTGGGAGACACCATTGAGTCGGCACGACCCCTGAGAGCCAGCAAGGCCACCCTTGCCCCCACGCCAACTGCCGAACAAAGTTCCCTGTGCCTGGTGACCGGCTGGGCCAGAGGACCGGTCCCGGCCCAAGAACCCACTCCCGCCCACGGCCGTGGCGAAACGGCGGAGGGTGGGCTTTTTCCGGAGAGAGCTGTGGAGAGACACACAGGCAGACAAGTGGCGGCAGCGCAGATGGGCGCTGGTGCTGTCGGCCAGGTGCAGGTCGAAGGCCTTGCGGGCCTCCCGATCATCAGCCGGGCCTGCGGCAGAGTCTGGGTCAGAGCCAGCCACCCCGGGAGCGGCTGGGGTGCGGCTGCCTCCCAGGGCCGCCTTCTGGCGGCATGTCCAGCAGGACCGGCGGGAAGCGCCCCCTCCGGCGCACGCTGTGTTGGGAGAGGCTTGAGGAGATGAGGCCTGCAGCAGTGCCCGGATGGGGCAGAGGAATCCTCGGGCACCGGCGACTAAAGGAAAAGGCGGATTGGGAGGCCAAAAATACTACAGCACCCGGTTTTCCCAGGTGGTCTCCCATCCAGGTACTAAAGAGACCCGACCCTGCTTAGCTTCAGGGATCAGACGACATGTGGTGCGTTTAGGGTGGTATGGCTGCAGAAGGCAACGGGCGCCACGGGGTGCCTCTTGAGCCTCAGCTTAGCTGGTGCTGGCGAATTACCGCCAGTCTGGTGACCAGCCCTCGGCAGCACGGCCCTGCCTCCCACCCAGGCAGGCGACAGCAGGCCTCGGGGTCCAGGGGGTGGTGGATTCTTGGGCGACCTCGCAACTCCGTGCAGGCGGCAACATCCAGGCTTGTAGGTGTTTGACGCTCTGCCCCAGATCCCACTTGACGCTCACAAGGTCTGGGACTCAGAGGCTTAAGGGCCAGTGGCCTGCTGTCCCTTGGGCATTTCCCACCGTGTCCACCCACGCAGTGCTTGGCGCAGCACAGCCATGGCCGCGCCAGCCCTCCTGCCCGACGGCGGTTGGCCCAAAGCCACTGGGAGCCACCATTGGGCCGGCACGGCCCCTTAGCCCCAGCAAAGCCACCCTTGTACCCACGCCACCCAAAAAGCACAGTTCTCGGCTTTGGAGGTCAGGCGACCTGGAGAACCGGTCATGGCCCACGACCCCACTCCTGCCTCCAGCTGTGGCGAAACAGCAGAGGGTGGGCTTTTTCCGCAGGTAGCAGTATAGAGACACGCGGGCAGATAGGTGGCTGGTGCATGCATGTGCGCTGGTGGGGGCGGCCAGGTGTAGGTCGAAGGCCTCGTGGGCCTATCGGCCGTCAGCCGGGCCTACGGTGCAGTCTGGGTGTAGGCCAGCCACCCCGGGAGCGGCTGTTTTATGGTTATCTACCAGGGCCGCCTTCTGGCCGCATGTCCAACCAGACCGGCGGGCTGCGCCCCCTCCAGAGCACGCTGTGTTGGGAGGGGCCTGAGGAGGTGAGGCCTGCAGCGGTGCCAGGCGGAGGTGATGGCGGCCTCGGCCGTGGGCGACTAAAGGAGAATTTATAGTGGGAGGCAAAAATGCATACAGAACCCGGTATTCCAATGTGGTCTCCCATCCAAGTACTAACCAGGCCCGACCCTGCTTAGCTTCCAGGATCAGATGAGATGGGGCGCGTTCAGGGTGGTATGGCCGTAGAAGGCAGCGGGAGCCACGGGGCACCTCTTGAGGCTCAGCTTCGCTGGTGCTGCCGACATACCGCCAGCCCGGCAGCCAACCATCTCCAGCACGGCCCTGCCGTCTGCCAAGGCAGGCGACAGGAGGCCTCGGGGACCCTGGGTTGGCGGACACGTGGGTGACCTCGCAGCTCAGGTCAGGCGGGACCCTCCAGGCCCGTAGGCGCTTGGCCCTCCACCCCAGATCCCTCTTGACGCTCACATGGATGTGGCCTTGGAGGCTTAAGGGCACGTGGCCCGCGGTTCCTTGGGCATTCACCACTCTGTCTGCCCACACAGCTCTAGGCAAAGGCCAGCCGCCGCCTGGCCGGCCCTACTGCCTGACGGCAGTTGGCCCGAAGCCACTGGGAGACACCATTGAGTCGGCACGACCCCTTAGACCCAGCAAGGCCACCCTTGCCCCCACGCCAACTGCCGAAGAAAGTTCCCTGTGCCTGGTGACCGGCTGGGCCAGAGGACCGGTCCCGGCCCAAGAACCCACTCCCGCCCACGACCGTGGCGAAACGGCGGAGGGTGGGCTTTTTCCGGAGGGAGCTGTGGAGAGACACACAGGCAGACAGGTGGCGGCAGCGCGGATGGGCGCTGGTGCTGTCGGCCAGGTGCAGGTCGAAGGCCTTGCGGGCCTCCCGATCATCAGCCGGGCCTGCGGCAGAGTCTGGGTCAGAGCCAGCCACCCCGGGAGCGGCTGGGGTGCGGCTGCCTCCCAGGGCCGCCTTCTGGCGGCATGTCCAGCAGGACCGGTGGGAAGCGCCCCCTCCGGCGCACGCTGTGTTGGGAGAGGCTTGAGGAGATGAGGCCTGCAGCAGTGCCCGGAAGGGGCAGAGGAATCCTCGGGCACCGGCGACTAAAGGAAAAGGCGGATTGGGAGGCCAAAAATACTACAGCACCTGGTTTTCCCAGGTGGTCTCCCATCCAGGTACTAAACAGACCCGACCCTGCTTAGCTTCAGGGATCAGACGAGATGGGGTGCGTTTAGGGTGGTATGGCTGCAGAAGGCAACGGGCGCCACGGGGTGCCTCTTGAGCCTCAGCTTAGCTGGTGCTGGCGAATTACCGCCAGTCTGGTGACCAGCCCTCGGCAGCACGGCCCTGCCGCCCACCCAGGCAGGCGACAGCAGGCCTCGGGGTCCAGGGGGTGGTGGATTCTTGGGCGACCTCGCAACTCCGTTCAGGCGGCAACATCCAGGCTTGTAGGTGTTTGACGCTCTGCCCCAGATCCCACTTGATGCTCACAAGGTCTGGGACTCAGAGGCTTAAGGGCCAGTGGCCTGCTGTCCCTTGGGCATTTCCCACCGTGTCCAACCACGCAGTGCTTGGCGCAGCCCAGCCATGGCCGCGCCGGCCCTCCTGCCCGACGGCGTTTGGCCCAAAGCCACTGGGAGCCACCATTGGGCCGGCACGGCCCCTTAGCCCCAGCAAAGCCACCCTTGTACCCACGCCACCCAAAAAGCACAGTTCTCGGCTTTGGAGGTCAGGCGACCTGGAGAACCGGTCATGGCCCACGACCCCACTCCTGCCTCCAGCTGTGGCGAAACAGCAGAGGGTGGGCTTTTTCCGGAGGTAGCTGTATAGAGACACACGGGCAGATAGGTGCCTGGGGCGTGCATGTGCGCTGGTGGGGGCGGCCAGGTGTAGGTCGAAGGCCTCGTGGGCCTATTGGCCGTCAGCCGGGCCTACGGTGCAGTCTGGGTGTAGGCCAGCCACCCCGGGAGCGGCTGGTTTATGGTTATCTACCAGGGCCGCCTTCTGGCCGCATGTCCAACCAGACCGGCGGGGTGCGCCCCCTCCAGAGCACGCTGTGTTGGGAGGGGCCTGAGGAGGTGAGGCCTGCAGCGGTGCCAGGCGGAGGTGATGGCGGCCTCGGCCGTGGGCGACTAAAGGAGAATTTATAGTGGGAGGCAAAAATGAATACAGAACCCGGTATTCCAATGTGGTCTCCCATCCAAGTACTAACCAGGCCCGACCCTGCTTAGCTTCCAGGATCAGACGAGATGGGGCGCGTTCAGGGTGGTATGGCCGTAGAAGGCAGCGGGAGCCACGGGGCACCTCTTGAGGCTCAGCTTCGCTGGTGCTGCCGACATACCGCCAGCCCGGCAGCCAACCATCTCCAGCACGGCCCTGCCGTCTGCCAAGGCAGGTGACAGGAGGCCTCGGGGACCCTGGGTTGGCGGACACGTGGGTGACCTCGCAGCTCAGGTCAGGCGGGACCCTCCAGGCCCGTAGGCGCTTGGCCCTCCACCCCAGATCCCTCTTGACGCTCACAAGGACGTGGCCTTGGAGGCTTAAGGGCACGTGGCCCGCGGTTCCTTGGGCATTCACCACTCTGTCTGCCCACACAGCTCTAGGCAAAGGCCAGCCGCCGCCTGGCCGGCCCTACTGCCTGACGGCAGTTGGCCCGAAGCCACTGGGAGACACCATTGAGTCGGCACGACCCCTTAGACCCAGCAAGGCCACCCTTGCCCCCACGCCAACTGCCGAACAAAGTTGCCTTTGCCTGGTGACCGGCTGGGCCAGAGGACCGGTCCCGGCCCAAGAACCCACTCCCGCCCACGGCCGTGGCGAAACGGCGGAGGGTGGGCTTTTTCCGGAGGGAGCTGTGGAGAGACACACAGGCAGACAGGTGGCGGCAGCGCGGATGGGCGCTGGTGCTGTCGGCCAGGTGCAGGTCGAAGGCCTTGCGGGCCTCCCGATCATCAGCCGGGCCTGCGGCAGAGTCTGGGTCAGAGCCAGCCACCCCGGGAGCGGCTGGGGTGCGGCTGCCTCCCAGGGCCGCCTTCTGGCGGCATGTCCAGCAGGACCGGCGGGAAGCGCCCCCTCCGGCGCACGCTGTGTTGGGAGAGGCTTGAGGAGATGAGGCCTGCAGCAGTGCCCGGATGGGGCAGAGGAATCCTCGGGCACCGGCGACTAAAGGAAAAGGCGGATTGGGAGGCCAAAAATACTACAGCACCCGGTTTTCCCAGGTGGTCTCCCATCCAGGTACTAAACAGACCCGACCCTGCTTAGCTTCAGGGATCAGACGAGATGGGGTGCGTTTAGGGTGGTATGGCTGCAGAAGGCAACGGGCGCCACGGGGTGCCTCTTGAGCCTCAGCTTAGCTGGTGCTGGCGAATTACCGCCAGTCTGGTGACCAGCCCTCCGCAGCACGGCCCTGCCGCCCACCCAGGCAGGCGACAGCAGGCCTCGGGGTCCAGGGGGTGGTGGATTCTTGGGCGACCTCGCAACTCCGTGCAGGCGGCAACATCCAGGCTTGTAGGTGTTTGACGCTCTGCCCCAGATCCCACTTGACGCTCACAAGGTCTGGGACTCAGAGGCTTAAGGGCCAGTGGCCTGCTGTCCCTTGGGCATTTCCCACCGTGTCCACCCACGCAGTGCTTGGCGCAGCCCAGCCATGGCCGCGCCGGCCCTCCTGCCCGACGGCGGTTGGCCCAAAGCCACTGGGAGCCACCATTGGGCCGGCACGGCCCCTTAGCCCCAGCAAAGCCACCCTTGTACCCACGCCACCCAAAAAGCACAGTTCTCGGCTTTGGAGGTCAGGCGACCTGGAGAACCGGTCATGGCCCACGACCCCACTCCTGCCTCCAGCTGTGGCGAAACAGCAGAGGGTGGGCTTTTTCCGGAGGTAGCTGTATAGAGACACACGGGCAGATAGGTGGCTGGGGCGTGCATGTGCGCTGGTGGGGGCGGCCAGGTGTAGGTCGAAGGCCTCGTGGGCCTATCGGCCGTCAGCCGGGCCTACGGTGCAGTCTGGGTGTAGGCCAGCCACCCCGGGAGCGGCTGGTTTATGGTTATCTACCAGGGCCGCCTTCTGGCCGCATGTCCAACCAGACCGGCGGTGTGCGCCCCCTCCAGAGCACGCTGTGTTGGGAGGGGCCTGAGGAGGTGAGGCCTGCAGCGGTGCCAGGCGGAGGTGATGGCGGCCTCGGCCGTGGGCGACTAAAGGAGAATTTATAGTGGGAGGCAAAAATGCATACAGAACCCGGTATTCCAATGTGGTCTCCCATCCAAGTACTAACCAGGCCCGACCCTGCTTAGCTTCCAGGATCAGACGAGATGGGGCGCGTTCAGGGTGGTATGGCCGTAGAAGGCAGCGGGAGCCACGGGGCACCTCTTGAGGCTCAGCTTCGCTGGTGCTGCCGACATACCGCCAGCCCAGCAGCCAACCATCTCCAGCACGGCCCTGCCGTCTGCCAAGGCAGGCGACAGGAGGCCTCGGGGACCCTGGGTTGGCGGACACGTGGGTGACCTCGCAGCTCAGGTCAGGCGGGACCCTCCAGGCCCGTAGGCGCTTGGCCCTCCACCCCAGATCCCTCTTGACGCTCACAAGGACGTGGCCTTGGAGGCTTAAGGGCACGTGGCCCGCGGTTCCTTGGGCATTCACCACTCTGTCTGCCCACACAGCTCTAGGCAAAGGCCAGCCGCTGCCTGGCCGGCCCTACTGCCTGACGGCAGTTGGCCTGAAGCCACTGGGAGACACCATTGAGTCGGCACGACCCCTGAGAGCCAGCAAGGCCACCCTTGCCCCCACGCCAACTGCCGAACAAAGTTCCCTGTGCCTGGTGACCGGCTGGGCCAGAGGACCGGTCCCGGCCCAAGAACCCACTCCCGCCCACGGCCGTGGCGAAACGGCGGAGGGTGGGCTTTTTCCGGAGAGAGCTGTGGAGAGACACACAGGCAGACAAGTGGCGGCAGCGCAGATGGGCGCTGGTGCTGTCGGCCAGGTGCAGGTCGAAGGCCTTGCGGGCCTCCCGATCATCAGCCGGGCCTGCGGCAGAGTCTGGGTCAGAGCCAGCCACCCCGGGAGCGGCTGGGGTGCGGCTGCCTCCCAGGGCCGCCTTCTGGCGGCATGTCCAGCAGGACCGGCGGGAAGCGCCCCCTCCGGCACACGCTGTGTTGGGAGAGGCTTGAGGAGATGAGGCCTGCAGCAGTGCCCGGATGGGGCAGAGGAATCCTCGGGCACCGGCGACTAAAGGAAAAGGCGGATTGGGAGGCCAAAAATACTACAGCACCCGGTTTTCCCAGGTGGTCTCCCATCCAGGTACTAAAGAGACCCGACCCTGCTTAGCTTCAGGGATCAGACGACATGTGGTGCGTTTAGGGTGGTATGGCTGCAGAAGGCAACGGGCGCCACGGGGTGCCTCTTGAGCCTCAGCTTAGCTGGTGCTGGCGAATTACCGCCAGTCTGGTGACCAGCCCTCGGCAGCACGGCCCTGCCTCCCACCCAGGCAGGCGACAGCAGGCCTCGGGGTCCAGGGGGTGGTGGATTCTTGGGCGACCTCGCAACTCCGTGCAGGCGGCAACATCCAGGCTTGTAGGTGTTTGACGCTCTGCCCCAGATCCCACTTGACGCTCACAAGGTCTGGGACTCAGAGGCTTAAGGGCCAGTGGCCTGCTGTCCCTTGGGCATTTCCCACCGTGTCCACCCACGCAGTGCTTGGCGCAGCCCAGCCATGGCCGCGCCAGCCCTCCTGCCCGACGGCGGTTGGCCCAAAGCCACTGGGAGCCACCATTGGGCCGGCACGGCCCCTTAGCCCCAGCAAAGCCACCCTTGTACCCACGCCACCCAAAAACCACAGTTCTCGGCTTTGGAGGTCAGGCGACCTGGAGAACCGGTCATGGCCCACGACCCCACTCCTGCCTCCAGCTGTGGCGAAACAGCAGAGGGTGGGCTTTTTCCGCAGGTAGCAGTATAGAGACACGCGGGCAGATAGGTGGCTGGTGCGTGCATGTGCGCTGGTGGGGGCGGCCAGGTGTAGGTCGAAGGCCTCGTGGGCCTATCGGCTGTCAGCCGGGCCTACGGTGCAGTCTGGGTGTAGGCCAGCCACCCCGGGAGCGGCTGGTTTATGGTTATCTACCAGGGCCGCCTTCTGGCCGCATGTCCAACCAGACCGGCGGGGTGCGCCCCCTCCAGAGCACGCTGTGTTGGGAGGGGCCTGAGGAGGTGAGGCCTGCAGCGGTGCCAGGCGGAGGTGATGGCGGCCTCGGCCGTGGGCGACTAAAGGAGAATTTATAGTGGGAGGCAAAAATGCATACAGAACCCGGTATTCCAATGTGGTCTCCCATCCAAGTACTAACCAGGCCCGACCCTGCTTAGCTTCCAGGATCAGACGAGATGGGGCGCGTTCAGGGTGGTATGGCCGTAGAAGGCAGCGGGAGCCACGGGGCACCTCTTGAGGCTCAGCTTCGCTGGTGCTGCCGACATACCGCCAGCCCGGCAGCCAACCATCTCCAGCACGGCCCTGCCGTCTGCCAAGGCAGGCGACAGGAGGCCTCGGGGACCCTGGGTTGGCGGACACGTGGGTGACCTCGCAGCTCAGGTCAGGCGGGACCCTCCAGGCCCGTAGGCGCTTGGCCCTCCACCCCAGATCCCTCTTGACGCTCACAAGGACGTGGCCTTGGAGGCTTAAGGGCACGTGGCCCGCGGTTCCTTGGGCATTCACCACTCTGTCTGCCCACACAGCTCTAGGCAAAGGCCAGCCGCTGCCTGGCCGGCCCTACTGCCTGACGGCAGTTGGCCTGAAGCCACTGGGAGACACCATTGAGTCGGCACGACCCCTGAGAGCCAGCAAGGCCACCCTTGCCCCCACGCCAACTGCCGAACAAAGTTGCCTGTGCCTGGTGACCGGCTGGGCCAGAGGACCGGTCCCGGCCCAAGAACCCACTCCCGCCCACGGCCGTGGCGAAACGGCGGAGGGTGGGCTTTTTCCGGAGAGAGCTGTGGAGAGACACACAGGCAGACAGGTGGCGGCAGCGCAGATGGGCGCTGGTGCTGTCGGCCAGGTGCAGGTCGAAGGCCTTGCGGGCCTCCCGATCATCAGCCGGGCCTGCGGCAGAGTCTGGGTCAGAGCCAGCCACCCCGGGAGCGGCTGGGGTGCGGCTGCCTCCCAGGGCCGCCTTCTGGCGGCATGTCCAGCAGGACCGGCGGGAAGCGCCCCCTCCGGCACACGCTGTGTTGGGAGAGGCTTGAGGAGATGAGGCCTGCAGCAGTGCCCGGATGGGGCAGAGGAATCCTCGGGCACCGGCGACTAAAGGAAAAGGCGGATTGGGAGGTCAAAAATACTACAGCACCCGGTTTTCCCAGGTGGTCTCCCATCCAGGTACTAAAGAGACCCGACCCTGCTTAGCTTCAGGGATCAGACGACATGTGGTGCGTTTAGGGTGGTATGGCTGCAGAAGGCAACGGGCGCCACGGGGTGCCTCTTGAGCCTCAGCTTAGCTGGTGCTGGCGAATTACCGCCAGTCTGGTGACCAGCCCTCGGCAGCACGGCCCTGCCGCCCACCCAGGCAGGCGACAGCAGGCCTCGGGGTCCAGGGGGTGGTGGATTCTTGGGCGACCTCGCAACTCCGTGCAGGCGGCAACATCCAGGCTTGTAGGTGTTTGACGCTCTGCCCCAGATCCCACTTGACGCTCACAAGGTCTGGGACTCAGAGGCTTAAGGGCCAGTGGCCTGCTGTCCCTTGGGCATTTCCCACCGTGTCCACCCACGCAGTGCTTGGCGCAGCCCAGCCATGGCCGCGCCAGCCCTCCTGCCCGACGGCGGTTGGCCCAAAGCCACTGGGAGCCACCATTGGGCCGGCACGGCCCCTTAGCCCCAGCAAAGCCACCCTTGTACCCACGCCACCCAAAAACCACAGTTCTCGGCTTTGGAGGTCAGGCGACCTGGAGAACCGGTCATGGCCCACGACCCCACTCCTGCCTCCAGCTGTGGCGAAACAGCAGAGGGTGGGCTTTTTCCGCAGGTAGCAGTATAGAGACACGCGGGCAGATCGGTGGCTGGTGCGTGCATGTGCGCTGGTGGGGGCGGCCAGGTGTAGGTCGAAGGCCTCGTGGGCCTATCGGCTGTCAGCCGGGCCTACGGTGCAGTCTGGGTGTAGGCCAGCCACCCCGGGAGCGGCTGGTTTATGGTTATCTACCAGGGCCGCCTTCTGGCCGCATGTCCAACCAGACCGGCGGGGTGCGCCCCCTCCAGAGCACGCTGTGTTGGGAGGGGCCTGAGGAGGTGAGGCCTGCAGCGGTGCCAGGCGGAGGTGATGGCGGCCTCGGCCGTGGGCGACTAAAGGAGAATTTATAGTGGGAGGCAAAAATGCATACAGAACCCGGTATTCCAATGTGGTCTCCCATCCAAGTACTAACCAGGCCCGACCCTGCTTAGCTTCCAGGATCAGATGAGATGGGCCGCGTTCAGGGTGGTATGGCCGTAGAAGGCAGCGGGAGCCACGGGGCACCTCTTGAGGCTCAGCTTCGCTGGTGCTGCCGACATACCGCCAGCCCGGCAGCCAACCATCTCCAGCACGGCCCTGCCGTCTGCCAAGGCAGGCGACAGGAGGCCTCGGGGACCCTGGGTTGGCGGACACGTGGGTGACCTCGCAGCTCAGGTCAGGCGGGACCCTCCAGGCCCGTAGGCGCTTGGCCCTCCACCCCAGATCCTTCTTGACGCTCACAAGGATGTGGCCTTGGAGGCTTAAGGGCACGTGGCCCGCGGTTCCTTGGGCATTCACCACTCTGTCTGCCCACACAGCTCTAGGCAAAGGCCAGCCGCCGCCTGGCCGGCCCTACTGCCTGACGGCAGTTGGCCCGAAGCCACTGGGAGACACCATTGAGTCGGCACGACCCCTTAGACCCAGCAAGGCCACCCTTGCCCCCACGCCAACTGCCGAAGAAAGTTCCCTGTGCCTGGTGACCGGCTGGGCCAGAGGACCGGTCCCGGCCCAAGAACCCACTCCCGCCCACGACCGTGGCGAAACGGCGGAGGGTGGGCTTTTTCCGGAGGGAGCTGTGGAGAGACACACAGGCAGACAGGTGGCGGCAGCGCGGATGGGCGCTGGTGCTGTCGGCCAGGTGCAGGTCGAAGGCCTTGCGGGCCTCCCGATCATCAGCCGGGCCTGCGGCAGAGTCTGGGTCAGAGCCAGCCACCCCGGGAGCGGCTGGGGTGCGGCTGCCTCCCAGGGCCGCCTTCTGGCGGCATGTCCAGCAGGACCGGCGGGAAGCGCCCCCTCCGGCGCACGCTGTGTTGGGAGAGGCTTGAGGAGATGAGGCCTGCAGCAGTGCCCGGAAGGGGCAGAGGAATCCTCGGGCACCGGCGACTAAAGGAAAAGGCGGATTGGGAGGCCAAAAATACTACAGCACCTGGTTTTCCCAGGTGGTCTCCCATCCAGGTACTAAACAGACCCGACCCTGCTTAGCTTCAGGGATCAGACGAGATGGGGTGCGTTTAGGGTGGTATGGCTGCAGAAGGCAACGGGCGCCACGGGGTGCCTCTTGAGCCTCAGCTTAGCTGGTGCTGGCGAATTACCGCCAGTCTGGTGACCAGCCCTCGGCAGCACGGCCCTGCCGCCCACCCAGGCAGGCGACAGCAGGCCTCGGGGTCCAGGGGGTGGTGGATTCTTGGGCGACCTCGCAACTCCGTTCAGGTGGCAACATACAGGCTTGTAGGTGTTTGACGCTCTGCCCCAGATCCCACTTGACGCTCACAAGGTCTGGGACTCAGAGGCTTAAGGGCCAGTGGCCTGCTGTCCCTTGGGCATTTCCCACCGTGTCCACCCACGCAGTGCTTGGCGCAGCCCAGCCATGGCCGCACCGGCCCTCCTGCCCGACGGCGGTTGGCCCAAAGCCACTGGGAGCCACCATTGGGCCGGCACGGCCCCTTAGCCCCAGCAAAGCCACCCTTGTACCCACGCCACCCAAAAAGCACAGTTCTCGGCTTTGGAGGTCAGGCGACCTGGAGAACCGGTCATGGCCCACGACCCCACTCCTGCCTCCAGCTGTGGCGAAACAGCAGAGGGTGGGCTTTTTCCGGAGGTAGCTGTATAGAGACACACGGGCAGATAGGTGGCTGGGGCGTGCATGTGCGCTGGTGGGGGCGGCCAGGTGTAGGTCGAAGGCCTCGTGGGCCTATCGGCCGTCAGCCGGGCCTACGGTGCAGTCTGGGTGTAGGCCAGCCACCCCTGGAGCGGCTGGTTTATGGTTATCTACCAGGGCCGCCTTCTGGCCGCATGTCCAACCAGACCGGCGGGGTGCGCCCCCTCCAGATCATGCTGTGTTGGGAGGGGCCTGAGGAGGTGAGGCCTGCAGCGGTGCCAGGCGGAGGTGATGGCGGCCTCGGCCGTGGGCGACTAAAGGAGAATTTATAGTGGGAGGCAAAAATGCATACAGAACCCGGTATTCCAATGTGGTCTCCCATCCAAGTACTAACCAGGCCCGACCCTGCTTAGCTTCCAGGATCAGACGAGATGGGGCGCGTTCAGGGTGGTATGGCCGTAGAAGGCAGTGGGAGCCACGGGGCAAGTCTTGAGGCTCAGCTTCGCTGGTGCTGCCGACATACCGCCAGCCCGGCAGCCAACCATCTCCAGCACGGCCCTGCCGTCTGCCAAGGCAGGCGACAGGAGGCCTCGGGGACCCTGGGTTGGCGGACACGTGGGTGACCTCGCAGCTCAGGTCAGGCGGGACCCTCCAGGCCCGTAGGCGCTTGGCCCTCCACCCCAGATCCCTCTTGACGCTCACAAGGACGTGGCCTTGGAGGCTTAAGGGCACGTGGCCCGCGGTTCCTTGGGCATTCACCACTCTGTCTGCCCACACAGCTCTAGGCAAAGGCCAGCCGCCACCTGGCCGGCCCTACTGCCTGACGGCAGTTGGCCCGAAGCCACTGGGAGACACCATTGGGTCGGCACGACCCCTTAGACCCAGCAAGGCCACCCTTGCCCCCACGCCAACTGCCGAACAAAGTTGCCTTTGCCTGGTGACCGGCTGGGCCAGAGGACCGGTCCCGGCCCAAGAACCCACTCCCGCCCACGGCCGTGGCGAAACGGCGGAGGGTGGGCTTTTTCCGGAGGGAGCTGTGGAGAGACACACAGGCAGACAGGTGGCGGCAGCGCGGATGGGCGCTGGTGCTGTCGGCCAGGTGCAGGTCGAAGGCCTTGCGGGCCTCCCGATCATCAGCCGGGCCTGCGGCAGAGTCTGGGTCAGAGCCAGCCACCCCGGGAGCGGCTGGGGTGCGGCTGCCTCCCAGGGCCGCCTTCTGGCGGCATGTCCAGCAGGACCGGCGGGAAGCGCCCCCTCCGGCACACGCTGTGTTGGGAGAGGCTTGAGGAGATGAGGCCTGCAGCAGTGCCCGGATGGGGCAGAGGAATCCTCGGGCACCGGCGACTAAAGGAAAAGGCGGATTGGGAGGCCAAAAATACTACAGCACCCGGTTTTCCCAGGTGGTCTCCCATCCAGGTACTAAAGAGACCCGACCCTGCTTAGCTTCAGGGATCAGACGACATGTGGTGCGTTTAGGGTGGTATGGCTGCAGAAGGCAACGGGCGCCACGGGGTGCCTCTTGAGCCTCAGCTTAGCTGGTGCTGGCGAATTACCGCCAGTCTGGTGACCAGCCCTCGGCAGCACGGCCCTGCCTCCCACCCAGGCAGGCGACAGCAGGCCTCGGGGTCCAGGGGGTGGTGGATTCTTGGGCGACCTCGCAACTCCGTTCAGGCGGCAACATCCAGGCTTGTAGGTGTTTGACGCTCTGCCCCAGATCCCACTTGACGCTCACAAGGTCTGGGACTCAGAGGCTTAAGGGCCAGTGGCCTGCTGTCCCTTGGGCATTTCCCACCGTGTCCACCCACGCAGTGCTTGGCGCAGCCCAGCCATGGCCGCGCCAGCCCTCCTGCCCGACGGCGGTTGGCCCAAAGCCACTGGGAGCCACCATTGGGCCGGCACGGCCCCTTAGCCCCAGCAAAGCCACCCTTGTACCCACGCCACCCAAAAACCACAGTTCTCGGCTTTGGAGGTCAGGCGACCTGGAGAACCGGTCATGGCCCACGACCCCACTCCTGCCTCCAGCTGTGGCGAAACAGCAGAGGGTGGGCTTTTTCCGCAGGTAGCAGTATAGAGACACGCGGGCAGATAGGTGGCTGGTGCGTGCATGTGCGCTGGTGGGGGCGGCCAGGTGTAGGTCGAAGGCCTCGTGGGCCTATCGGCTGTCAGCCGGGCCTACGGTGCAGTCTGGGTGTAGGCCAGCCACCCCGGGAGCGGCTGGTTTATGGTTATCTACCAGGGCCGCCTTCTGGCCGCATGTCCAACCAGACCGGCGGGGTGCGCCCCCTCCAGAGCACGCTGTGTTGGGAGGGGCCTGAGGAGGTGAGGCCTGCAGCGGTGCCAGGCGGAGGTGATGGCGGCCTCGGCCGTGGGCGACTAAAGGAGAATTTATAGTGGGAGGCAAAAATGCATACAGAACCCGGTATTCCAATGTGGTCTCCCATCCAAGTACTAACCAGGCCCGACCCTGCTTAGCTTCCAGGATCAGACGAGATGGGGCGCGTTCAGGGTGGTATGGCCGTAGAAGGCAGCGGGAGCCACGGGGCACCTCTTGAGGCTCAGCTTCGCTGGTGCTGCCGACATACCGCCAGCCCGGCAGCCAACCATCTCCAGCACGGCCCTGCCGTCTGCCAAGGCAGGCGACAGGAGGCCTCGGGGACCCTGGGTTGGCGGACACGTGGGTGACCTCGCAGCTCAGGTCAGGCGGGACCCTCCAGGCCCGTAGGCGCTTGGCCCTCCACCCCAGATCCCTCTTGACGCTCACAAGGACGTGGCCTTGGAGGCTTAAGGGCACGTGGCCCGCGGTTCCTTGGGCATTCACCACTCTGTCTGCCCACACAGCTCTAGGCAAAGGCCAGCCGCTGCCTGGCCGGCCCTACTGCCTGACGGCAGTTGGCCTGAAGCCACTGGGAGACACCATTGAGTCGGCACGACCCCTGAGAGCCAGCAAGGCCACCCTTGCCCCCACGCCAACTGCCGAACAAAGTTCCCTGTGCCTGGTGACCGGCTGGGCCAGAGGACCGGTCCCGGCCCAAGAACCCACTCCCGCCCACGGCCGTGGCGAAACGGCGGAGGGTGGGCTTTTTCCGGAGAGAGCTGTGGAGAGACACACAGGCAGACAGGTGGCGGCAGCGCAGATGGGCGCTGGTGCTGTCGGCCAGGTGCAGGTCGAAGGCCTTGCGGGCCTCCCGATCATCAGCCGGGCCTGCGGCAGAGTCTGGGTCAGAGCCAGCCACCCCGGGAGCGGCTGGGGTGCGGCTGCCTCCCAGGGCCGCCTTCTGGCGGCATGTCCAGCAGGACCGGCGGGAAGCGCCCCCTCCGGCACACGCTGTGTTGGGAGAGGCTTGAGGAGATGAGGCCTGCAGCAGTGCCCGGATGGGGCAGAGGAATCCTCGGGCACCGGCGACTAAAGGAAAAGGCGGATTGGGAGGTCAAAAATACTACAGCACCCGGTTTTCCCAGGTGGTCTCCCATCCAGGTACTAAAGAGACCCGACCCTGCTTAGCTTCAGGGATCAGACGACATGTGGTGCGTTTAGGGTGGTATGGCTGCAGAAGGCAACGGGCGCCACGGGGTGCCTCTTGAGCCTCAGCTTAGCTGGTGCTGGCGAATTACCGCCAGTCTGGTGACCAGCCCTCGGCAGCACGGCCCTGCCGCCCACCCAGGCAGGCGACAGCAGGCCTCGGGGTCCAGGGGGTGGTGGATTCTTGGGCGACCTCGCAACTCCGTGCAGGCGGCAACATCCAGGCTTGTAGGTGTTTGACGCTCTGCCCCAGATCCCACTTGACGCTCACAAGGTCTGGGACTCAGAGGCTTAAGGGCCAGTGGCCTGCTGTCCCTTGGGCATTTCCCACCGTGTCCACCCACGCAGTGCTTGGCGCAGCCCAGCCATGGCCGCGCCAGCCCTCCTGCCCGACGGCGGTTGGCCCAAAGCCACTGGGAGCCACCATTGGGCCGGCACGGCCCCTTAGCCCCAGCAAAGCCACCCTTGTACCCACGCCACCCAAAAACCACAGTTCTCGGCTTTGGAGGTCAGGCGACCTGGAGAACCGGTCATGGCCCACGACCCCACTCCTGCCTCCAGCTGTGGCGAAACAGCAGAGGGTGGGCTTTTTCCGCAGGTAGCAGTATAGAGACACGCGGGCAGATCGGTGGCTGGTGCGTGCATGTGCGCTGGTGGGGGCGGCCAGGTGTAGGTCGAAGGCCTCGTGGGCCTATCGGCTGTCAGCCGGGCCTACGGTGCAGTCTGGGTGTAGGCCAGCCACCCCGGGAGCGGCTGGTTTATGGTTATCTACCAGGGCCGCCTTCTGGCCGCATGTCCAACCAGACCGGCGGGGTGCGCCCCCTCCAGAGCACGCTGTGTTGGGAGGGGCCTGAGGAGGTGAGGCCTGCAGCGGTGCCAGGCGGAGGTGATGGCGGCCTCGGCCGTGGGCGACTAAAGGAGAATTTATAGTGGGAGGCAAAAATGCATACAGAACCCGGTATTCCAATGTGGTCTCCCATCCAAGTACTAACCAGGCCCGACCCTGCTTAGCTTCCAGGATCAGATGAGATGGGCCGCGTTCAGGGTGGTATGGCCGTAGAAGGCAGCGGGAGCCACGGGGCACCTCTTGAGGCTCAGCTTCGCTGGTGCTGCCGACATACCGCCAGCCCGGCAGCCAACAATCTCCAGCACGGCCCTGCCGTCTGCCAAGGCAGGCGACAGGAGGCCTCGGGGACCCTGGGTTGGCGGACACGTGGGTGACCTCGCAGCTCAGGTCAGGCGGGACCCTCCAGGCCCGTAGGCGCTTGGCCCTCCACCCCAGATCCTTCTTGACGCTCACAAGGATGTGGCCTTGGAGGCTTAAGGGCACGTGGCCCGCGGTTCCTTGGGCATTCACCACTCTGTCTGCCCACACAGCTCTAGGCAAAGGCCAGCCGCCGCCTGGCCGGCCCTACTGCCTGACGGCAGTTGGCCCGAAGCCACTGGGAGACACCATTGAGTCGGCACGACCCCTTAGACCCAGCAAGGCCACCCTTGCCCCCACGCCAACTGCCGAAGAAAGTTCCCTGTGCCTGGTGACCGGCTGGGCCAGAGGACCGGTCCCGGCCCAAGAACCCACTCCCGCCCACGACCGTGGCGAAACGGCGGAGGGTGGGCTTTTTCCGGAGGGAGCTGTGGAGAGACACACAGGCAGACAGGTGGCGGCAGCGCGGATGGGCGCTGGTGCTGTCGGCCAGGTGCAGGTCGAAGGCCTTGCGGGCCTCCCGATCATCAGCCGGGCCTGCGGCAGAGTCTGGGTCAGAGCCAGCCACCCCGGGAGCGGCTGGGGTGCGGCTGCCTCCCAGGGCCGCCTTCTGGCGGCATGTCCAGCAGGACCGGCGGGAAGCGCCCCCTCCGGCGCACGCTGTGTTGGGAGAGGCTTGAGGAGATGAGGCCTGCAGCAGTGCCCGGAAGGGGCAGAGGAATCCTCGGGCACCGGCGACTAAAGGAAAAGGCGGATTGGGAGGCCAAAAATACTACAGCACCTGGTTTTCCCAGGTGGTCTCCCATCCAGGTACTAAACAGACCCGACCCTGCTTAGCTTCAGGGATCAGACGAGATGGGGTGCGTTTAGGGTGGTATGGCTGCAGAAGGCAACGGGCGCCACGGGGTGCCTCTTGAGCCTCAGCTTAGCTGGTGCTGGCGAATTACCGCCAGTCTGGTGACCAGCCCTCGGCAGCACGGCCCTGCCGCCCGCCCAGGCAGGCGACAGCAGGCCTCGGGGTCCAGGGGGTGGTGGATTCTTGGGCGACCTCGCAACTCCGTTCAGGTGGCAACATACAGGCTTGTAGGTGTTTGACGCTCTGCCCCAGATCCCACTTGACGCTCACAAGGTCTGGGACTCAGAGGCTTAAGGGCCAGTGGCCTGCTGTCCCTTGGGCATTTCCCACCGTGTCCACCCACGCAGTGCTTGGCGCAGCCCAGCCATGGCCGCACCGGCCCTCCTGCCCGACGGCGGTTGGCCCAAAGCCACTGGGAGCCACCATTGGGCCGGCACGGCCCCTTAGCCCCAGCAAAGCCACCCTTGTACCCACGCCACCCAAAAAGCACAGTTCTCGGCTTTGGAGGTCAGGCGACCTGGAGAACCGGTCATGGCCCACGACCCCACTCCTGCCTCCAGCTGTGGCGAAACAGCAGAGGGTGGGCTTTTTCCGGAGGTAGCTGTATAGAGACACACGGGCAGATAGGTGGCTGGGGCGTGCATGTGCGCTGGTGGGGGCGGCCAGGTGTAGGTCGAAGGCCTCGTGGGCCTATCGGCCGTCAGCCGGGCCTACGGTGCAGTCTGGGTGTAGGCCAGCCACCCCGGGAGCGGCTGGTTTATGGTTATCTACCAGGGCCGCCTTCTGGCCGCATGTCCAACCAGACCGGCGGGGTGCGCCCCCTCCAGATCATGCTGTGTTGGGAGGGGCCTGAGGAGGTGAGGCCTGCAGCGGTGCCAGGCGGAGGTGATGGCGGCCTCGGCCGTGGGCGACTAAAGGAGAATTTATAGTGGGAGGCAAAAATGCATACAGAACCCGGTATTCCAATGTGGTCTCCCATCCAAGTACTAACCAGGCCCGACCCTGCTTAGCTTCCAGGATCAGACGAGATGGGGCGCGTTCAGGGTGGTATGGCCGTAGAAGGCAGTGGGAGCCACGGGGCAAGTCTTGAGGCTCAGCTTCGCTGGTGCTGCCGACATACCGCCAGCCCGGCAGCCAACCATCTCCAGCACGGCCCTGCCGTCTGCCAAGGCAGGCGACAGGAGGCCTCGGGGACCCTGGGTTGGCGGACACGTGGGTGACCTCGCAGCTCAGGTCAGGCGGGACCCTCCAGGCCCGTAGGCGCTTGGCCCTCCACCCCAGATCCCTCTTGACGCTCACAAGGACGTGGCCTTGGAGGCTTAAGGGCACGTGGCCCGCGGTTCCTTGGGCATTCACCACTCTGTCTGCCCACACAGCTCTAGGCAAAGGCCAGCCGCCACCTGGCCGGCCCTACTGCCTGACGGCAGTTGGCCCGAAGCCACTGGGAGACACCATTGGGTCGGCACGACCCCTTAGACCCAGCAAGGCCACCCTTGCCCCCACGCCAACTGCCGAACAAAGTTGCCTTTGCCTGGTGACCGGCTGGGCCAGAGGACCGGTCCCGGCCCAAGAACCCACTCCCGCCCACGGCCGTGGCGAAACGGCGGAGGGTGGGCTTTTTCCGGAGGGAGCTGTGGAGAGACACACAGGCAGACAGGTGGCGGCAGCGCGGATGGGCGCTGGTGCTGTCGGCCAGGTGCAGGTCGAAGGCCTTGCGGGCCTCCCGATCATCAGCCGGGCCTGCGGCAGAGTCTGGGTCAGAGCCAGCCACCCCGGGAGCGGCTGGGGTGCGGCTGCCTCCCAGGGCCGCCTTCTGGCGGCATGTCCAGCAGGACCGGCGGGAAGCGCCCCATCCGGCGCACGCTGTGTTGGGAGAGGCTTGAGGAGATGAGGCCTGCAGCAGTGCCCGGATGGGGCAGAGGAATCCTCGGGCACCGGCGACTAAAGGAAAAGGCGGATTGGGAGGCCAAAAATACTACAGCACCCGGTTTTCCCAGGTGGTCTCCCATCCAGGTACTAAACAGACCCGACCCTGCTTAGCTTCAGGGATCAGACGAGATGGGGTGCGTTTAGGGTGGTATGGCTGCAGAAGGCAACGGGCGCCACGGGGTGCCTCTTGAGCCTCAGCTTAGCTGGTGCTGGCGAATTACCGCCAGTCTGGTGACCAGCCCTCCGCAGCACGGCCCTGCCGCCCACCCAGGCAGGCGACAGCAGGCCTCGGGGTCCAGGGGGTGGTGGATTCTTGGGCGACCTCGCAACTCCGTGCAGGCGGCAACATCCAGGCTTGTAGGTGTTTGACGCTCTGCCCCAGATCCCACTTGACGCTCACAAGGTCTGGGACTCAGAGGCTTAAGGGCCAGTGGCCTGCTGTCCCTTGGGCATTTCCCACCGTGTCCACCCACGCAGTGCTTGGCGCAGCCCAGCCATGGCCGTGCCGGCCGTCCTGCCCGACGGCGGTTGGCCCAAAGCCACTGGGAGCCACCATTGGGCCGGCACGGCCCCTTAGCCCCAGCAAAGCCACCCTTGTACCCACGCCACCCAAAAAGCACAGTTCTCGGCTTTGGAGGTCAGGCGACCTGGAGAACCGGTCATGGCCCACGACCCCACTCCTGCCTCCAGCTGTGGCGAAACAGCAGAGGGTGGGCTTTTTCCGGAGGTAGCTGTATAGAGACACACGGGCAGATAGGTGGCTGGGGCGTGCATGTGCGCTGGTGGGGGCGGCCAGGTGTAGGTCGAAGGCCTCGTGGGCCTATCGGCCGTCAGCCGGGCCTACGGTGCAGTCTGGGTGTAGGCCAGCCACCCCGGGAGCGGCTGGTTTATGGTTATCTACCAGGGCCGCCTTCTGGCCGCATGTCCAACCAGCCCGGCGGTGTGCGCCCCCTCCAGAGCACGCTGTGTTGGGAGGGGCCTGAGGAGGTGAGGCCTGCAGCGGTGCCAGGCAGAGGTGATGGCGGCCTCGGCCGTGGGCGACTAAAGGAGAATTTATAGTGGGAGGCAAAAATGCATACAGAACCCGGTATTCCAATGTGGTCTCCCATCCAAGTACTAACCAGGCCCGACCCTGCTTAGCTTCCAGGATCAGACGAGATGGGGCGCGTTCAGGGTGGTATGGCCGTAGAAGGCAGCGGGAGCCACGGGGCACCTCTTGAGGCTCAGCTTCGCTGGTGCTGCCGACATACCGCCAGCCCAGCAGCCAACCATCTCCAGCACGGCCCTGCCGTCTGCCAAGGCAGGCGACAGGAGGCCTCGGGGACCCTGGGTTGGCGGACACGTGGGTGACCTCGCAGCTCAGGTCAGGCGGGACCCTCCAGGCCCGTAGGCGCTTGGCCCTCCACCCCAGATCCCTCTTGACGCTCACAAGGACGTGGCCTTGGAGGCTTAAGGGCACGTGGCCCGCGGTTCCTTGGGCATTCACCACTCTGTCTGCCCACACAGCTCTAGGCAAAGGCCAGCCGCTGCCTGGCCGGCCCTACTGCCTGACGGCAGTTGGCCTGAAGCCACTGGGAGACACCATTGAGTCGGCACGACCCCTGAGAGCCAGCAAGGCCACCCTTGCCCCCACGCCAACTGCCGAAGAAAGTTCCCTGTGCCTGGTGACCGGCTGGGCCAGAGGACCGGTCCCGGCCCAAGAACCCACTCCCGCCCACGACCGTGGCGAAACGGCGGAGGGTGGGCTTTTTCCGGAGGGAGCTGTGGAGAGACACACAGGCAGACAGGTGGCGGCAGCGCGGATGGGCGCTGGTGCTGTCGGCCAGGTGCAGGTCGAAGGCCTTGCGGGCCTCCCGATCATCAGCCGGGCCTGCGGCAGAGTCTGGGTCAGAGCCAGCCACCCCGGGAGCGGCTGGGGTGCGGCTGCCTCCCAGGGCCGCCTTCTGGCGGCATGTCCAGCAGGACCGGCGGGAAGCGCCCCCTCCGGCGCACGCTGTGTTGGGAGAGGCTTGAGGAGATGAGGCCTGCAGCAGTGCCCGGAAGGGGCAGAGGAATCCTCGGGCACCGGCGACTAAAGGAAAAGGCGGATTGGGAGGCCAAAAATACTACAGCACCTGGTTTTCCCAGGTGGTCTCCCATCCAGGTACTAAACAGACCCGACCCTGCTTAGCTTCAGGGATCAGACGAGATGGGGTGCGTTTAGGGTGGTATGGCTGCAGAAGGCAATGGGCGCCACGGGGTGCCTCTTGAGCCTCAGCTTAGCTGGTGCTGGGGAATTACCGCCAGTCTGGTGACCAGCCCTCGGCAGCACGGCCCTGCCGCCCACCCAGGCAGGCGACAGCAGGCCTCGGGGTCCAGGGGGTGGTGGATTCTTGGGCGACCTCGCAACTCCGTGCAGGCGGCAACATCCAGGCTTGTAGGTGTTTGACGCTCTGCCCCAGATCCCACTTGACGCTCACAAGGTCTGGGACTCAGAGGCTTAAGGGCCAGTGGCCTGCTGTCCCTTGGGCATTTCCCACGGTGTCCACCCACGCAGTGCTTGGCGCAGCACAGCCATGGCCGCGCCGGCCCACCTGCCCGACGGCGGTTGGCCCAAAGCCACTGGGAGCCACCATTGGGCCGGCACGGCCCCTTAGCCCCAGCAAAGCCACCCTTGTACCCACGCCACCCAAAAAGCACAGTTCTCGGCTTTGGAGGTCAGGCGACCTGGAGAACCGGTCATGGCCCACGACCCCACTCCTGCCTCCAGCTGTGGCGAAACAGCAGAGGGTGGGCTTTTTCCGGAGGTAGCTGTATAGAGACACACGGGCAGATAGGTGGCTGGGGCGTGCATGTGCGCTGGTGGGGGCGGCCAGGTGTAGGTCGAAGGCCTCGTGGGCCTATCGGCCGTCAGCCGGGCCTACGGTGCAGTCTGGGTGTAGGCCAGCCACCCCGGGAGCGGCTGGTTTATGGTTATCTACCAGGGCCGCCTTCTGGCCGCATGTCCAACCAGACCGGCGGTGTGCGCCCCCTCCAGAGCACGCTGTGTTGGGAGGGGCCTGAGGAGGTGAGGCCTGCAGCGGTGCCAGGCAGAGGTGATGGCGGCCTCGGCCGTGGGCGACTAAAGGAGAATTTATAGTGGGAGGCAAAAATGCATACAGAACCCGGTATTCCAATGTGGTCTCCCATCCAAGTACTAACCAGGCCCGACCCTGCTTAGCTTCCAGGATCAGACGAGATGGGGCGCGTTCAGGGTGGTATGGCCGTAGAAGGCAGCGGGAGCCACGGGGCACCTCTTGAGGCTCAGCTTCGCTGGTGCTGCCGACATACCGCCAGCCCAGCAGCCAACCATCTCCAGCACGGCCCTGCCGTCTGCCAAGGCAGGCGACAGGAGGCCTCGGGGACCCTGGGTTGGCGGACACGTGGGTGACCTCGCAGCTCAGGTCAGGCGGGACCCTCCAGGCCCGTAGGCGCTTGGCCCTCCACCCCAGATCCCTCTTGACGCTCACAAGGACGTGGCCTTGGAGGCTTAAGGGCACGTGGCCCGCGGTTCCTTGGGCATTCACCACTCTGTCTGCCCACACAGCTCTAGGCAAAGGCCAGCCGCTGCCTGGCCGGCCCTACTGCCTGACGGCAGTTGGCCTGAAGCCACTGGGAGACACCATTGAGTCGGCACGACCCCTGAGAGCCAGCAAGGCCACCCTTGCCCCCACGCCAACTGCCGAAGAAAGTTCCCTGTGCCTGGTGACCGGCTGGGCCAGAGGACCGGTCCCGGCCCAAGAACCCACTCCCGCCCACGACCGTGGCGAAAAGGCGGAGGGTGGGCTTTTTCCGGAGGGAGCTGTGGAGAGACACACAGGCAGACAGGTGGCGGCAGCGCGGATGGGCGCTGGTGCTGTCGGCCAGGTGCAGGTCGAAGGCCTTGCGGGCCTCCCGATCATCAGCCGGGCCTGCGGCAGAGTCTGGGTCAGAGCCAGCCACCCCGGGAGCGGCTGGGGTGCGGCTGCCTCCCAGGGCCGCCTTCTGGCGGCATGTCCAGCAGGACCGGCGGGAAGCGCCCCCTCCGGCGCACGCTGTGTTGGGAGAGGCTTGAGGAGATGAGGCCTGCAGCAGTGCCCGGAAGGGGCAGAGGAATCCTCGGGCACCGGCGACTAAAGGAAAAGGCGGATTGGGAGGCCAAAAATACTACAGCACCTGGTTTTCCCAGGTGGTCTCCCATCCAGGTACTAAACAGACCCGACCCTGCTTAGCTTCAGGGATCAGACGAGATGGGGTGCGTTTAGGGTGGTATGGCTGCAGAAGGCAACGGGCGCCACGGGGTGCCTCTTGAGCCTCAGCTTAGCTGGTGCTGGCGAATTACCGCCAGTCTGGTGACCAGCCCTCGGCAGCACGGCCCTGCCGCCCACCCAGGCAGGCGACAGCAGGCCTCGGGGTCCAGGGGGTGGTGGATTCTTGGGCGACCTCGCAACTCCGTGCAGGCGGCAACATCCAGGCTTGTAGGTGTTTGACGCTCTGCCCCAGATCCCACTTGACGCTCACAAGGTCTGGGACTCAGAGGCTTAAGGGCCAGTGGCCTGCTGTCCCTTGGGCATTTCCCACGGTGTCCACCCACGCAGTGCTTGGCGCAGCACAGCCATGGCCGCGCCGGCCCTCCTGCCCGACGGCGGTTGGCCCAAAGCCACTGGGAGCCACCATTGGGCCGGCACGGCCCCTTAGCCCCAGCAAAGCCACCCTTGTACCCACGCCACCCAAAAAGCACAGTTCTCGGCTTTGGAGGTCAGGCGACCTGGAGAACCGGTCATGGCCCACGACCCCACTCCTGCCTCCAGCTGTGGCGAAACAGCAGAGGGTGGGCTTTTTCCGGAGGTAGCTGTATAGAGACACACGGGCAGATAGGTGGCTGGGGCGTGCATGTGCGCTGGTGGGGGCGGCCAGGTGTAGGTCGAAGGCCTCGTGGGCCTATCGGCCGTCAGCCGGGCCTACGGTGCAGTCTGGGTGTAGGCCAGCCACCCCGGGAGCGGCTGGTTTATGGTTATCTACCAGGGCCGCCTTCTGGCCGCATGTCCAACCAGACCGGCGGGGTGCGCCCCCTCCAGAGCACGCTGTGTTGGGAGGGGCCTGAGGAGGTGAGGCCTGCAGCGGTGCCAGGCGGAGGTGATGGCGGCCTCGGCCGTGGGCGACTAAAGGAGAATTTATAGAGGGAGGCAAAAATGCATACAGAACCCGGTATTCCAATGTGGTCTCCCATCCAAGTACTAACCAGGCCCGACCCTGCTTAGCTTCCAGGATCAGACGAGATGGGGCGCGTTCAGGGTGGTATGGCCGTAGAAGGCAGGGGGAGCCACGGGGCAGCTCTTGATGCTCAGCTTCGCTGGTGCTGTCGACATACCGCCAGCCCGGCAGCCAACCATCTCCAGCACGGCCCTGCCGTCTGCCAAGGCAGGCGACAGGAGGCCTCGGGGACCCTGGGTTGGCGGACACGTGGGTGACCTCGCAGCTCAGGTCAGGCGGGACCCTCCAGGCCCGTAGGCGCTTGGCCCTCCACCCCAGATCCCTCTTGACGCTCACAAGGACGTGGCCTTGGAGGCTTAAGGGCACGTGGCCCGCGGTTCCTTGGGCATTCACCACTCTGTCTGCCCACACAGCTCTAGGCAACGGCCAGCCGCCGCCTGGCCGGCCCTACTGCCTGACGGCAGTTGGCCCGAAGCCACTGGGAGACACCATTGGGTCGGCACGACCCCTTAGACCCAACAAGGCCACCCTTGCCCCCACGCCAACTGCCGAACAAAGTTGCCTTTGCCTGGTGACCGGCTGGGCCAGAGGACCGGTCCCGGCCCAAAAACCCACTCCCGCCCACGGCCGTGGCGAAACGGCGGAGGGTGGGCTTTTTCCGGAGGGAGCTGTGGAGAGACACACAGGCAGACAGGTGGCGGCAGCGCGGATGGGCGCTGGTGCTGTCGGCCAGGTGCAGGTCAAAGGCCTTGCGGGCCTCCCGATCATCAGCCGGGCCTGCGGCAGAGTCTGGGTCAGAGCCAGCCACCCCGGGAGCGGCTGGGGTGCGGCTGCCTCCCAGGGCCGCCTTCCGGCGGCATGTCCAGCAGGACCGGCGGGAAGCGCCCCCTCCGGCGCACGCTGTGTTGGGAGAGGCTTGAGGAGATGAGGCCTGCAGCAGTGCCCGGATGGGGCAGAGGAATCCTCGGGCACCGGCGACTAAAGGAAAAGGCGGATTGGGAGGCCAAAAATACTACAGCACCCGGTTTTCCCAGGTGGTCTCCCATCCAGGTACTAAACAGACCCGACCCTGCTTAGCTTCAGGGATCAGACGAGATGGGGTGCGTTTAGGGTGGTATGGCTGCAGAAGGCAATGGGCGCCACGGGGTGCCTCTTGAGCCTCAGCTTAGCTGGTGCTGGCGAATTACCGCCAGTCTGGTGACCAGCCCTCGGCAGCACGGCCCTGCCGCCCACCCAGGCAGGCGACAGCAGGCCTCGGGGTCCAGGGGGTGGTGGATTCTTGGGCGACCTCGCAACTCCGTGCAGGCGGCAACATCCAGGCTTGTAGGTGTTTGACGCTCTGCCCCAGATCCCACTTGACGCTCACAAGGTCTGGGACTCAGAGGCTTAAGGGCCAGTGGCCTGCTGTCCCTTGGGCATTTCCCACCGTGTCCACCCACGCAGTGCTTGGCGCAGCCCAGCCATGGCCGCGCCGGCCCTCCTGCCCGACGGCGGTTGGCCCAAAGCCACTGGGAGCCACCATTGGGCCGGCACGGCCTCTTAGCCCCAGCAAAGCCACCCTTGTACCCACGCCACCCAAAAAGCACAGTTCTCGGCTTTGGAGGTCAGGCGACCTGGAGAACCGGTCATGGCCCACGACCCCACTCCTGCCTCCAGCTGTGGCGAAACAGCAGAGGGTGGGCTTTTTCCGGAGGTAGCTGTATAGAGACACACGGGCAGATAGGTGGCTGGGGCGTGCATGTGCGCTGGTGGGGGCGGCCAGGTGTAGGTCGAAGGCCTCGTGGGCCTATCGGCCGTCAGCCGGGCCTACGGTGCAGTCTGGGTGTAGGCCAGCCACCCCGGGAGCGGCTGGTTTATGGTTATCTACCAGGGCCGCCTTCTGGCCGCATGTCCAACCAGACCGGCGGTGTGCGCCCCCTCCAGAGCACGCTGTGTTGGGAGGGGCCTGAGGAGGTGAGGCCTGCAGCGGTGCCAGGTGGAGGTGATGGCGGCCTCGGCCGTGGGCGACTAAAGGAGAATTTATAGTGGGAGGCAAAAATGCATACAGAACCCGGTATTCCAATGTGGTCTCCCATCCAAGTACTAACCAGGCCCGACCCTGCTTAGCTTCCAGGATCAGACGAGATGGGGCGCGTTCAGGGTGGTATGGCCGTAGAAGGCAGCGGGAGCCACGGGGCACCTCTTGAGGCTCAGCTTCGCTGGTGCTGCCGACATACCGCCAGCCCGGCAGCCAACCATCTCCAGCACGGCCCTGCCGTCTGCCAAGGCAGGCGACAGGAGGCCTCGGGGACCCTGGGTTGGCGGACACGTGGGTGACCTCGCAGCTCAGGTCAGGCGGGACCCTCCAGGCCCGTAGGCGCTTGGCCCTCCACCCCAGATCCCTCTTGACGCTCACAAGGACGTGGCCTTGGAGGCTTAAGGGCACGTGGCCCGCGGTTCCTTGGGCATTCACCACTCTGTCTGCCCACACAGCTCTAGGCAAAGGCCAGCCGCTGCCTGGCCGGCCCTACTGCCTGACGGCAGTTGGCCTGAAGCCACTGGGAGACACCATTGAGTCGGCACGACCCCTGAGAGCCAGCAAGGCCACCCTTGCCCCCACGCCAACTGCCGAACAAAGTTCCCTGTGCCTGGTGACCGGCTGGGCCAGAGGACCGGTCCCGGCCCAAGAACCCACTCCCGCCCACGGCCGTGGCGAAACGGCGGAGGGTGGGCTTTTTCCGGAGAGAGCTGTGGAGAGACACACAGGCAGACAGGTGGCGGCAGCGCAGATGGGCGCTGGTGCTGTCGGCCAGGTGCAGGTCGAAGGCCTTGCGGGCCTCCCGATCATCAGCCGGGCCTGCGGCAGAGTCTGGGTCAGAGCCAGCCACCCCGGGAGCGGCTGGGGTGCGGCTGCCTCCCAGGGCCGCCTTCTGGCGGCATGTCCAGCAGGACCGGCGGGAAG
The DNA here is from genome assembly GCF_965194825.1 of Balaenoptera physalus. Classification (NCBI taxonomy): domain Eukaryota; kingdom Metazoa; phylum Chordata; class Mammalia; order Artiodactyla; family Balaenopteridae; genus Balaenoptera; species Balaenoptera physalus. Next base: position 606,134 of record NW_028126340.1, on the reverse strand, counting down.
CGCCCCCTCCGGCACACGCTGTGTTGGGAGAGGCTTGAGGAGATGAGGCCTGCAGCAGTGCCCGGATGGGGCAGAGGAATCCTCGGGCACCGGCGACTAAAGGAAAAGGCGGATTGGGAGGTCAAAAATACTACAGCACCCGGTTTTCCCAGGTGGTCTCCCATCCAGGTACTAAAGAGACCCGACCCTGCTTAGCTTCAGGGATCAGACGACATGTGGTGCGTTTAGGGTGGTATGGCTGCAGAAGGCAACGGGCGCCACGGGGTGCCTCTTGAGCCTCAGCTTAGCTGGTGCTGGCGAATTACCGCCAGTCTGGTGACCAGCCCTCGGCAGCACGGCCCTGCCGCCCACCCAGGCAGGCGACAGCAGGCCTCGGGGTCCAGGGGGTGGTGGATTCTTGGGCGACCTCGCAACTCCGTGCAGGCGGCAACATCCAGGCTTGTAGGTGTTTGACGCTCTGCCCCAGATCCCACTTGACGCTCACAAGGTCTGGGACTCAGAGGCTTAAGGGCCAGTGGCCTGCTGTCCCTTGGGCATTTCCCACCGTGTCCACCCACGCAGTGCTTGGCGCAGCCCAGCCATGGCCGCGCCAGCCCTCCTGCCCGACGGCGGTTGGCCCAAAGCCACTGGGAGCCACCATTGGGCCGGCACGGCCCCTTAGCCCCAGCAAAGCCACCCTTGTACCCACGCCACCCAAAAACCACAGTTCTCGGCTTTGGAGGTCAGGCGACCTGGAGAACCGGTCATGGCCCACGACCCCACTCCTGCCTCCAGCTGTGGCGAAACAGCAGAGGGTGGGCTTTTTCCGCAGGTAGCAGTATAGAGACACGCGGGCAGATCGGTGGCTGGTGCGTGCATGTGCGCTGGTGGGGGCGGCCAGGTGTAGGTCGAAGGCCTCGTGGGCCTATCGGCTGTCAGCCGGGCCTACGGTGCAGTCTGGGTGTAGGCCAGCCACCCCGGGAGCGGCTGGTTTATGGTTATCTACCAGGGCCGCCTTCTGGCCGCATGTCCAACCAGACCGGCGGGGTGCGCCCCCTCCAGAGCACGCTGTGTTGGGAGGGGCCTGAGGAGGTGAGGCCTGCAGCGGTGCCAGGCGGAGGTGATGGCGGCCTCGGCCGTGGGCGACTAAAGGAGAATTTATAGTGGGAGGCAAAAATGCATACAGAACCCGGTATTCCAATGTGGTCTCCCATCCAAGTACTAACCAGGCCCGACCCTGCTTAGCTTCCAGGATCAGATGAGATGGGCCGCGTTCAGGGTGGTATGGCCGTAGAAGGCAGCGGGAGCCACGGGGCACCTCTTGAGGCTCAGCTTCGCTGGTGCTGCCGACATACCGCCAGCCCGGCAGCCAACCATCTCCAGCACGGCCCTGCCGTCTGCCAAGGCAGGCGACAGGAGGCCTCGGGGACCCTGGGTTGGCGGACACGTGGGTGACCTCGCAGCTCAGGTCAGGCGGGACCCTCCAGGCCCGTAGGCGCTTGGCCCTCCACCCCAGATCCTTCTTGACGCTCACAAGGATGTGGCCTTGGAGGCTTAAGGGCACGTGGCCCGCGGTTCCTTGGGCATTCACCACTCTGTCTGCCCACACAGCTCTAGGCAAAGGCCAGCCGCCGCCTGGCCGGCCCTACTGCCTGACGGCAGTTGGCCCGAAGCCACTGGGAGACACCATTGAGTCGGCACGACCCCTTAGACCCAGCAAGGCCACCCTTGCCCCCACGCCAACTGCCGAAGAAAGTTCCCTGTGCCTGGTGACCGGCTGGGCCAGAGGACCGGTCCCGGCCCAAGAACCCACTCCCGCCCACGACCGTGGCGAAACGGCGGAGGGTGGGCTTTTTCCGGAGGGAGCTGTGGAGAGACACACAGGCAGACAGGTGGCGGCAGCGCGGATGGGCGCTGGTGCTGTCGGCCAGGTGCAGGTCGAAGGCCTTGCGGGCCTCCCGATCATCAGCCGGGCCTGCGGCAGAGTCTGGGTCAGAGCCAGCCACCCCGGGAGCGGCTGGGGTGCGGCTGCCTCCCAGGGCCGCCTTCTGGCGGCATGTCCAGCAGGACCGGCGGGAAGCGCCCCCTCCGGCGCACGCTGTGTTGGGAGAGGCTTGAGGAGATGAGGCCTGCAGCAGTGCCCGGAAGGGGCAGAGGAATCCTCGGGCACCGGCGACTAAAGGAAAAGGCGGATTGGGAGGCCAAAAATACTACAGCACCTGGTTTTCCCAGGTGGTCTCCCATCCAGGTACTAAACAGACCCGACCCTGCTTAGCTTCAGGGATCAGACGAGATGGGGTGCGTTTAGGGTGGTATGGCTGCAGAAGGCAACGGGCGCCACGGGGTGCCTCTTGAGCCTCAGCTTAGCTGGTGCTGGCGAATTACCGCCAGTCTGGTGACCAGCCCTCGGCAGCACGGCCCTGCCGCCCACCCAGGCAGGCGACAGCAGGCCTCGGGGTCCAGGGGGTGGTGGATTCTTGGGCGACCTCGCAACTCCGTTCAGGTGGCAACATACAGGCTTGTAGGTGTTTGACGCTCTGCCCCAGATCCCACTTGACGCTCACAAGGTCTGGGACTCAGAGGCTTAAGGGCCAGTGGCCTGCTGTCCCTTGGGCATTTCCCACCGTGTCCACCCACGCAGTGCTTGGCGCAGCCCAGCCATGGCCGCACCGGCCCTCCTGCCCGACGGCGGTTGGCCCAAAGCCACTGGGAGCCACCATTGGGCCGGCACGGCCCCTTAGCCCCAGCAAAGCCACCCTTGTACCCACGCCACCCAAAAAGCACAGTTCTCGGCTTTGGAGGTCAGGCGACCTGGAGAACCGGTCATGGCCCACGACCCCACTCCTGCCTCCAGCTGTGGCGAAACAGCAGAGGGTGGGCTTTTTCCGGAGGTAGCTGTATAGAGACACACGGGCAGATAGGTGGCTGGGGCGTGCATGTGCGCTGGTGGGGGCGGCCAGGTGTAGGTCGAAGGCCTCGTGGGCCTATCGGCCGTCAGCCGGGCCTACGGTGCAGTCTGGGTGTAGGCCAGCCACCCCGGGAGCGGCTGGTTTATGGTTATCTACCAGGGCCGCCTTCTGGCCGCATGTCCAACCAGACCGGCGGGGTGCGCCCCCTCCAGAGCATGCTGTGTTGGGAGGGGCCTGAGGAGGTGAGGCCTGCAGCGGTGCCAGGCGGAGGTGATGGCGGCCTCGGCCGTGGGCGACTAAAGGAGAATTTATAGTGGGAGGCAAAAATGCATACAGAACCCGGTATTCCAATGTGGTCTCCCATCCAAGTACTAACCAGGCCCGACCCTGCTTAGCTTCCAGGATCAGACGAGATGGGGCGCGTTCAGGGTGGTATGGCCGTAGAAGGCAGCGGGAGCCACGGGGCACCTCTTGAGGCTCAGCTTCGCTGGTGCTGCCGACATACCGCCAGCCCAGCAGCCAACCATCTCCAGCACGGCCCTGCCGTCTGCCAAGGCAGGCGACAGGAGGCCTCGGGGACCCTGGGTTGGCGGACACGTGGGTGACCTCGCAGCTCAGGTCAGGCGGGACCCTCCAGGCCCGTAGGCGCTTGGCCCTCCACCCCAGATCCCTCTTGACGCTCACAAGGACGTGGCCTTGGAGGCTTAAGGGCACGTGGCCCGCGGTTCCTTGGGCATTCACCACTCTGTCTGCCCACACAGCTCTAGGCAAAGGCCAGCCGCTGCCTGGCCGGCCCTACTGCCTGACGGCAGTTGGCCTGAAGCCACTGGGAGACACCATTGAGTCGGCACGACCCCTGAGAGCCAGCAAGGCCACCCTTGCCCCCACGCCAACTGCCGAAGAAAGTTCCCTGTGCCTGGTGACCGGCTGGGCCAGAGGACCGGTCCCGGCCCAAGAACCCACTCCCGCCCACGACCGTGGCGAAACGGCGGAGGGTGGGCTTTTTCCGGAGGGAGCTGTGGAGAGACACACAGGCAGACAGGTGGCGGCAGCGCGGATGGGCGCTGGTGCTGTCGGCCAGGTGCAGGTCGAAGGCCTTGCGGGCCTCCCGATCATCAGCCGGGCCTGCGGCAGAGTCTGGGTCAGAGCCAGCCACCCCGGGAGCGGCTGGGGTGCGGCTGCCTCCCAGGGCCGCCTTCTGGCGGCATGTCCAGCAGGACCGGCGGGAAGCGCCCCCTCCGGCGCACGCTGTGTTGGGAGAGGCTTGAGGAGATGAGGCCTGCAGCAGTGCCCGGAAGGGGCAGAGGAATCCTCGGGCACCGGCGACTAAAGGAAAAGGCGGATTGGGAGGCCAAAAATACTACAGCACCTGGTTTTCCCAGGTGGTCTCCCATCCAGGTACTAAACAGACCCGACCCTGCTTAGCTTCAGGGATCAGACGAGATGGGGTGCGTTTAGGGTGGTACGGCTGCAGAAGGCAATGGGCGCCACGGGGTGCCTCTTGAGCCTCAGCTTAGCTGGTGCTGGGGAATTACCGCCAGTCTGGTGACCAGCCCTCGGCAGCACGGCCCTGCCGCCCACCCAGGCAGGCGACAGCAGGCCTCGGGGTCCAGGGGGTGGTGGATTCTTGGGCGACCTCGCAACTCCGTGCAGGCGGCAACATCCAGGCTTGTAGGTGTTTGACGCTCTGCCCCAGATCCCACTTGACGCTCACAAGGTCTGGGACTCAGAGGCTTAAGGGCCAGTGGCCTGCTGTCCCTTGGGCATTTCCCACGGTGTCCACCCACGCAGTGCTTGGCGCAGCACAGCCATGGCCGCGCCGGCCCACCTGCCCGACGGCGGTTGGCCCAAAGCCACTGGGAGCCACCATTGGGCCGGCACGGCCCCTTAGCCCCAGCAAAGCCACCCTTGTACCCACGCCACCCAAAAAGCACAGTTCTCGGCTTTGGAGGTCAGGCGACCTGGAGAACCGGTCATGGCCCACGACCCCACTCCTGCCTCCAGCTGTGGCGAAACAGCAGAGGGTGGGCTTTTTCCGGAGGTAGCTGTATAGAGACACACGGGCAGATAGGTGGCTGGGGCGTGCATGTGCGCTGGTGGGGGCGGCCAGGTGTAGGTCGAAGGCCTCGTGGGCCTATCGGCCGTCAGCCGGGCCTACGGTGCAGTCTGGGTGTAGGCCAGCCACCCCGGGAGCGGCTGGTTTATGGTTATCTACCAGGGCCGCCTTCTGGCCGCATGTCCAACCAGACCGGCGGTGTGCGCCCCCTCCAGAGCACGCTGTGTTGGGAGGGGCCTGAGGAGGTGAGGCCTGCAGCGGTGCCAGGCAGAGGTGATGGCGGCCTCGGCCGTGGGCGACTAAAGGAGAATTTATAGTGGGAGGCAAAAATGCATACAGAACCCGGTATTCCAATGTGGTCTCCCATCCAAGTACTAACCAGGCCCGACCCTGCTTAGCTTCCAGGATCAGACGAGATGGGGCGCGTTCAGGGTGGTATGGCCGTAGAAGGCAGCGGGAGCCACGGGGCACCTCTTGAGGCTCAGCTTCGCTGGTGCTGCCGACATACCGCCAGCCCAGCAGCCAACCATCTCCAGCACGGCCCTGCCGTCTGCCAAGGCAGGCGACAGGAGGCCTCGGGGACCCTGGGTTGGCGGACACGTGGGTGACCTCGCAGCTCAGGTCAGGCGGGACCCTCCAGGCCCGTAGGCGCTTGGCCCTCCACCCCAGATCCCTCTTGACGCTCACAAGGACGTGGCCTTGGAGGCTTAAGGGCACGTGGCCCGCGGTTCCTTGGGCATTCACCACTCTGTCTGCCCACACAGCTCTAGGCAAAGGCCAGCCGCTGCCTGGCCGGCCCTACTGCCTGACGGCAGTTGGCCTGAAGCCACTGGGAGACACCATTGAGTCGGCACGACCCCTGAGAGCCAGCAAGGCCACCCTTGCCCCCACGCCAACTGCCGAAGAAAGTTCCCTGTGCCTGGTGACCGGCTGGGCCAGAGGACCGGTCCCGGCCCAAGAACCCACTCCCGCCCACGACCGTGGCGAAACGGCGGAGGGTGGGCTTTTTCCGGAGGGAGCTGTGGAGAGACACACAGGCAGACAGGTGGCGGCAGCGCGGATGGGCGCTGGTGCTGTCGGCCAGGTGCAGGTCGAAGGCCTTGCGGGCCTCCCGATCATCAGCCGGGCCTGCGGCAGAGTCTGGGTCAGAGCCAGCCACCCCGGGAGCGGCTGGGGTGCGGCTGCCTCCC